>NW_021703780.1:58476947-58552504 GCF_005190385.1 Monodon monoceros | reverse complement strand
TTTTTTGCAGTACGCGGGCCTCTCACTGTTGTGGCCTCTCCCGTTGCAGAGCACAGGCTCCGGACGCGCAGGCTCAGCGGCCATGGCTCACGGGCCCAGCCGCTCCGCGGCATGTGGGATCTTCCCAGACCGGGGCACGAACCCGCATCCCCTGCATCGGCAGGCGGACTCTCAACCACTGCGCCACCAGGGAAGCGCCCCCCCTCCAGCTTTAAACCTAATGTCGCCAGAGAATACCGCCTGCTACTCTTCCCTGCTGCAGCTGTGGATCACTGGGTTCCCAGCTCACTGTCCTTGTCCCCAGTGCCACTCTTGTCACAGTGCCTGGTAATACTGCCGTCCATAGAGAGGGTCCTTCTAGTACCACTCAGGTCTCTGGCTTTCCTTCCCATGACCCTGTCTTCCTCCACACTTCAGACACTCACTCCTGTGGTTTTACTCTAGACCTGGTTTTTGCCATTAACTGGCAGCCTTCCAGAATCCACAATCAAACAGCCCATGTTCTGATCACCACCTCTCACCGTTTCTCCCTCCAGTCCAGACTTCTCTTACTTGGAATTCCAGACCTGTAGATCCAACAGCCAACTAGACATTCCCACTTGGATGGCTGACAGGCATCTACCCATAATGTGTCCCAAACACTGCTTCCGATTTCCCCTCTTCCCCCAGACCAGCTCCTCCTGAGTTTTGGCCATCTAGGTTTTGGGCTGGGCCCAAACTGGAATCATCTTTGACTACTGTTTGCCTCACAGCCCATATCCAATCTGCTGACAAATTCTACTGGTTGTACTGTCAAGATTTATGCAAAATATAACCGCTCCAAGCCATGACCAGGACTCCCCAGGACTGCAATAACCTGTTGGCATCTCTCACCCCTTGCCCGCTTCAGTGACCGCTCTCAGTGTGGCAACCAGATCACCTCACCCTTCTGCTCAAAACCCTCCACAGGCTCTCGTCTCACTCAGGATGAAGGCCAGTCTTTGCAAGGATAACTTCCTCCCTCCACCAAACCCTTCTCTGTCATCTCCCTCACATCTTACGTATCTATTTCTTGCTCATTTTGCTTTGGACACACTGGCTTCCTTGGGGTTCCTGGGTAGGCACCTGCCTTGCAGACTTAGCAAATGCTGTCCCCTGTCTAGTGTGTCTTGCTCCAAATCTCCCCCTGGCTTCCTTCAGGTCTTTACTCAGATGTCATCTCGCTGAAACCTTCCCTGGTCACATCATCCAGGGCTGCAGATGTCCCACTGTACGTCCTATCTTTCTTTCCTTCTATATGTTTCCTCTTAGTGCTTTTACTATCTAAAATATCAATAGTTTATTTAATAAATGCAGTTGTCATCTCACTCTCCCTGGTAAGCTCCAGTAGAGCAGGGGTCTTAGTCTGTGTTGTTCGCGGCTCTATCCCCAGCACTGAACAGGCACTGCATAACTACTTGCTGAGCGAGTGGTCACTCTTACTTAGCGAAGACTTTTTCTGCACAGGCTTACAAAATGCGAAGTGACCCATTATAAGAATGTCTTCATAATGTTGTTAAAAGACAAAATCAATGCATTTAAATAAATTTCAGTTTTATTTCTTGAGATCAAGACCCAGCCACACATTTTGTCATTATTTACCACAGTTGTTAGGCGGCCAGTTTAAGTGAATTTACATGAAGTGGTGGTTAGTTTTCCAGTATTACTTATTCCATAACAAAAATGAACCCCTGTGTTGCGAAATCATATACCTAAACTTGGTCAAGTATTTCTGTTGATCAATTTCAAAACACTTGCTTATACAAAACAACAATAAGAGGTCATAATTCACCTTTAAATTAAACTTTTCTAACGGCTTGAATTTAAAATACTCTCTCAGATAAATATTTAAAATATCAACTGAAAGTTTTTTTATCTTTAGCTTTTCCCATGATTATTTAAAAACTGAAAACCCCAAACCCAACTCTGGTTCTTTGTCATATACAGTATAACAACTTGAAAACAACCCTTTTGAGGAAAGGAAGATATTCCTATGAATATAATGTAGACATTAACTATTCTTTTAGCGGACAGAATTCATTTATTAAAATTGTTATAGATTATACAAAGGAAAATTACATTTAATATATTCTTTTAAATACACAAATTAGAAACATTTAGTACAGGTCTTCCTAAGGAAAGGTCCTCCAGAGCAATTTTCATTGCTCTCTGTATCCACAAGGAAGTAAACGTGTTCATCCTAATTTTTAACATGCTTTGAATGTTCACTATTTTAAGAATGGTTTTGTTAAAAGCATGTCATGGGCTTCCCTGGTGGCGCAGTGGTTGAGAGTCCACCTGCCGATGCAGGGGACACCGGTTCGTGCCCCAGTCCGGGAAGATACCACATGCCGCGGAGCGGCTGGGCCCGTGAGCCATGGCCGCGGAGCCTGTGCTCCACAACGGGAGAGGCCACAACAGTGAGAGGCCCGCGTACCGCAAAAAAAAAAAAAAAGCATGTCATTAAAAAAATCCCACATTACCAAGAGAGTCTAGAGCATTCTGCACAGCAACAGCTGCACAGTGGGCTTGATGATGGTCAAAATGATCACGAAGAATCAGGAAAAGTCCACAGTTACTTGTAATCACTATCACTTGAACCAGATAATAAGTACCTATAAATGGGAATATTCAAAGTTTGAATAAATAAATGATCCTTCACAGCTTCTTCCCCTCCTTGGTCATGAGGAGGATACAAAACATAAAACAAATTCCAAGGACCCTTAGCTGTTTACTTATAATTTACAATGGGTAGATTCTCAACAAACTAATACTATGCAAGAAAGCAGTAGGTCTTCTCTCTTTTTGAGGGATACCTGTTCTCAAGGATAGCAGATTGGCCCTTTCCACAGTTTAAAAATTAATGCTTAAAAATTAACTATTTCTTTTGCTCCATCACCATTAGCCCATTTTTTATAGTCTTTTCTTTAAGAAGTTGTGGGGAATACAGATATTCACACAGTGCCAAAGCATCTCTGTGAGGATTACTTAGTGATCGCGAAGGGAAACATGTATCTACCTGATGGAGAAGCATAAGATAACCCCTTAGCCAAGCAATCAAACTTAGCATCACTGAAAGTGGGCAGCCTAGCATCGTATGCTTCCTGATGGGATACAAGATTAGGGGCCATTACCAATGAGATACTGTGACCAAAAATGCTATGAGGAAATATTCATACTATTTCAGACTGCTGGGCATTCTACCAGACAACTGACTCAGACTCTCCAAAAAGTCAATTTCATAGGGGAAAAAAAAGGCAGGAAGACTCTTCTAGATTAAAGGAGACTAAGAAAACAACAAATTCAGTATGTGAGCCTTGACTGGAACATGGCTTTTTAAAAAAAAGCTATTAAGTCGTTTTTTAACTAGGAAAATTAAACATGAATTGGGTATTAATGATATTATGAATCGTTATTAATTTTCTTGGGTGTGATAATGTTATTGGGCCAAGTGTCATGATTCCTTTGCTTTCACATGATTTAAAACACACACGTAGAAATAAAAAATACCAGGGTGACAACATTTTGTGTGAATAAAGTACATACAGAGACTTGAAAAATATGGTGAAATGATAACAATTCTGATAATAATTCTTGATTACACAGGTTCTCAATCATATTACTCTTTCAACTTTCGTGTGGTTTTGAAACCTTTCATGATAGAAAGGTGGCTAAAGATACCATCCATGGCAACGGGAATGGAAAGAGGAAAAGACTCATTAGAGAACGAATTTTATCTGACAGAAGAATTTCAGGAGGCAGGTAGGGAGCTGAATCTCTTGAAATAAGAAGTCAAAACAGAAGGGAAATTATGCTGCCCAGGGCCCGCAAACATCAGACTGAGAAGGAGGACAGGGAGGTGCCCAGCCTGGCCTTGAGGAACCTCCATGTGGGAAGGGGCAGGGGAGAGGGCAGATGCGCACAGGAAATGTGCACGAGAATGAGACATGTTCAGAGGGATGAGACATGTTGCACATCCTCAGGAAACCCACGGCAAAGATCCACATACTTCCTCTCTGAGGTGGATGTGGCTTGACTCACAGAAACACAGAAGTTTCGGTCTTGAGAGCGACTG
Source organism: Monodon monoceros (assembly GCF_005190385.1). Taxonomy (NCBI): domain Eukaryota; kingdom Metazoa; phylum Chordata; class Mammalia; order Artiodactyla; family Monodontidae; genus Monodon; species Monodon monoceros. The sequence goes on along the minus strand of NW_021703780.1, from coordinate 58,548,411 downwards.
GCTGTAAATGGCCCTATTCCACTGGCCATAAGCTTCCTGATTTTGTCTTGCTCAGAATCTCAGGAATGTTCCCTCAGGGAACTAAGGAAAAATTTTTCAGCAAGATGTTTCTTTTCTTTGTTGGAAAGACACAACCAAATTAATCAAAGAGTTCCCAATTAACTTGTGAGTCCTATGGCAATCGCGGGCATAGATGCTCATCCAGTGTAACAATAAACGGTGTGTATGGATTCAGGGAAAGATCCCTCTTGGAAACTCCTAAGAGCATCCTCTCAGAGTCTCAGGAAAACGTTCTAAGGGACGAGATTTCACAAAAATTGATTACATTTGCTTTTTACTCCTTTGGGTACATAGTGTTTCTCTAAAAATTTTCACTGGCTTCACAACAATCTCCCCACTTCTTTCCCTTTAGGAAAATAAGGCAAGAAAAGAAGGCCTTACCATGAGAAAAATAAGCTAGGAGGGAGAGGTATCATTTTGCCTTCTTGTTACACCTCAAGGAATAGTTCTTTACTTTTCTAATAGAAGTTAGGTCCCTTCTGATTCTACATCTACAACTCATCCTGCTCCTAAAACAGAAAAAGAATGGCTGCAGATTTCCTAGTTTCCTCATTTGGTCTCTTCAGAGCTTTAAAAACTCTGTATGTGAAGAAATGCTATTACACTGATTTTCAGCAACACAACATCTCTGCTCTCATGGTGAAAATGGAAAGGACCAGGGGACCTACATGAGAATTTGGAAGAAAAATGGTGGCGAGCATAGCAAGATTTTCTGAAAGTGGCAGGGTAAAGGGTCCCCAAGGGATGGATATTTGTAATAATCTTTAATACTATTCACCCTCAGAGAGCGAGCCCAAGTCCCACTGCTGCCACCTCTGCTGTACCAGGTAGATGGGTGAGCGGGCAGGTGAAGGAGTCAGCAACCTCAGCGCGTTACGACCACCCTCTGCTTTCAGAGGGCAGTCAGTTTTACAGAACAAGTTTGTGGTGGCTTGTGTGTAGTCAATATTTTGAGTGTTGGAGTAAAGCTAGCTTTAATTAAGTGACAAGCAGCTGATCCACGATCATTACCCTGAGAAAACTCCCACTGATATCAAGTTTAAGGGACAGGTAAACCTGGCAGCAACCGGAAGGATCTCCATCACATTTTTAAAGCCAGAGTACAAAGTATAATTATAAAACCACCAAACATCCTGGTAAATTACAGTACATAATTAAATTCTCAGGTTTCCCCAACATTTTCTCAGTGTTCTAAATGCAGACTAAATAAGGAAGAGCACCCTAGGGGCAAAACATATCCCAACCCCATCAGCACAAATTAAACATCTTATTTCTTTCATCTGTTAGTGAAAATTCTGCTTTTAGAAAGTTAGTCACAAGATTGGGAGCTGAAACAGATATTTCAAGAAAGGGCCTTTTGTGTAACTCACAGAGAGGAATCTGCCACATTATTCCTAAGACGGCTCTCTAATAACCACAGTTTACCGGTCATGGACACGCTTATTATGTGGCCTTAGAAACTGTAGGGCCAAGGGTATTTTGGGGTTGCCCTCTCTGAAATCATCCCGGCTTGCTCAGCTTTGGGGAAAGAGGCACTCCTCAATCAGGGCTTAAAAAGAGACAGTCTCACAGAGTAGAACCCTCTTGTTTTTAGAAATGCTCTGAAAGCGATTTACAGATTCAGTGCAATCTCTATCAAAATTCCAATGGCATTTTTCAAAGAAATAGAACAAACAATCCTAAAATTCGTATGAAACCACAAAAGACCCCAAGTAGCCAAAGCAATCTTGAAAAAGAAGAACAAAGCTGGAGGCATCACACTCCCTGGTTTCAAACTATATTACAAAGATATAGTAATCGAAACAGTATGGTACTGGCATTGAAAACACACAAATATATCAATGGAACAGGACAGAGAGCCCAGAAATAAACCCATGCATATATGTTCAATTAATTTTTGACGTAAGAGCCAAGAATATTCAATAGAGAAAGGTCAGTCTCTTCAATAAATGGTGTTGGGAAAACTGAACACATGCAAAAGAATGAAACTGAATCATTATCTTACACCACACACAAAAATTAACTCCAAATGGATTAAAGACTTGCACATAAGACCTAAAACCATACAACTCCTAGGAGAAAACATAAGCAGTAAGCTCCTTGACTCTGGTCTTAGAGATGATTTTTTTGGATCTGACACCAAAAGCAAAGGCAACAAAAGCAATAAACAAGTGGGATTACATCAAACTAAAAAGCTTCTGCACAGTGAAGGAAAGCGTCAACAAAATGAAAGGCAACCTACCTAATGAGAGAAAAGGTCTGCAAATCATATATCTTATAAGGGAATAATATCCAAAATATATTAATAGAAAGAGCTCATACAACTTAATAGTAAAAATGCAATCTGAATAAAAAATGGGCAGAAGACCTGAATAGACATTTTTCCAAAGAAGATATGTAGATAGCTAGCAGGTACATAAAAAAATGCTCAACATCACTAAACATCAGGGAAATGCAAATCAAAACCACAAGGAGATGTAACCTCATGCCAGTCAGAATGGTTATTATCAAAAAGACAACCAATAACAAATGTTGGCGAGGATGTGGAGAAAAGGGAATCCTTGTGTACTGTCGGTAGGAATGTAAACTGGTGCAAACACCATGGAAGACAGTGCAGAAGTTCCTCAAAAAATTAACATCAGAACTACCATAAGGCCCAGCAATTCCACTTCTGGGTATATATCGAGAGAAAACAAAAACACTAATTGAAAAAGAAATATACACCCCAATGTTCACTGCAGCATTATTTACAATAGCCAAGATATGGAAACAATCTAAATGTCCAATGATAGAAGAATGTATAAAGAAAATTTGATACACAAACACACACACACACACACACACACACACACACACAATGGAATATTATTTGGCCATAAAAAAGAATGAAATCTTGGGACTTCCCTGGTGGTGCAGTGGATAAGACTCCATGCTCCCAATACAGGGGGCTTGGGTTTGATCCCTGGTCAGGGAACTAGATCCCACATGCATGCCACAACTAATAGTTTGCATGCCACAACTAAGGAACCCATGAGCTGCAACTAAGGAGCCCACCTGCCGCAACTAAGACCTGGTACAAGCAAAAAAAAAAAAAAAAAAAAAAAAAAAAAAATCTTGCCATTTGTGACAACATGGATGGACCTTGAGGGAATTATGCTAAGTGAAATAAGTCAGACAGAGAAAGATAAATTCCACATAATCTCAATTTTGTGTGGAATCTTAAAAGAAAAAAAAATGGAAAGTAAAAGCCAAGCTCGTAGATACAGACAATAGATTGGTGGTGAGGGGTTGGGAGTGGGTAAAAAGGGTGAAGGGATTAAAAGGTACAAATTTCCAGTTATAAAATAAATAAGTCATTGGGATGTGATGTACAGTATGGTGACTATAGTTAATAATACTGTATCGTATAATTGAAAGTTGCTAAGAAAACAAATCTTAGAAAAAAATGTATAACTATTTATGGCAATGGATGTTAGCTAGACTTACTGTGGTGATCATTTTGCAATATATACAAATATCTTGTACACCTAAAACTAATATAATGCTATATGTTGGTTTTGCCTCAATTAAGAAAAAAAGAATTGCTCCCAGAAGGAGTGTGCACTTAATAAATGTCCTTTGAGGTAGGTCCTTAAAGAGCTTGTCTTTACCTCCTTAACTTCTTACAATCAGAAGGCTGCACTTAACAAGCCTCCTTAATCCAGTTACTGATTCAGGTAACAAATCCAAATTGCTCCCTGCCTCTCTATCAAGTCTGGCTCCCCCAGGCCACCGAGGAGAGCCTGAGACGCCAGCCCCCTTAAAATCACAGGAAATCTTTGCTCACATTCTTTCTATCTCCCAGGTTCCCATCCTCTATGCATCTACCTATCCAATCTCACCCCCTTCTAAGAAACTTGGCAGGGATAGTGTGGAGGGGACCGAAGCATCAGACTGGGGAACAACTAAATGCCTTTTAAGGTCCCTCTCATTCTGGCCTGTGCATCTACAAAGCACTCAAATGAGCTCACAATATACACTGAAGAGCAAAAATGAACAATTGCCAATAACAAAAGTAGAGATTTTATAGACATTTCTTACTCAGCTCAGTGGATACTTATTAAATACCAATTACATGCCGGGCACTGTGAGAAAGCTTTATTTCACCGTAAACATAATTTGAATTCAATTGAGATGCTACCACTGTCCTTTGGTTTCAGAGATCAGAACTTCCTAATTCTAACAACGGTGTCCGAACTCCAAATGTTTGGTCCCCTCTGGCCTTTCCTGGTCCATTTCTTATGTCTGTCAGTCTAGCCCTGTGGATTTTGGGGCCATTATTCAGGATGTGCTTCTTCCCGGTCCATGCATGGATGACCAACACATCCTTCTACACACTGCTCAAACACCATGTCCTGGCCAATCTCCTCCCCAAAGGGAATGTTTCTGTGGAACTTTGCTGGCTCCTCTAGCGTGGCACTGATTGCATTCTGCTTTATAATGAAGCTGGCGTTTCTCTCTCGCTCCAGTTAGGGATCCCTGAGAACAGGCAGCAGGAAGAGCATATCTTACTGTCTTAGTTCCCCCAGTGTAGAGGATGCACATAGTAATAGCTATTATTTTCCCATGAATGAAAGAATGAATCTCTTCGGTGCCTTCTAGATCAAAATTCAGTCAAGTTCAACTTAACAAATACCCTCAGAGTCCAGATCAGTCCTGGACAGAGCAGCAGCAAGGTGGCTAGCTACTTGGCAAGAGCACAAGCTAGGGTCAGGTCAGCTTGGCTGGTCCCAGCTCTGCCGAGTCCTAGTTGGTGGCCTTGGGAGTGTTACGTAAGCTCTTTGAGCCTTAGCTTTTAACCTGTAAAGGGAAGCAATCACTGGAGCTGACCGCTAAGGTAGCTGTGAAGATTAAATGAGATAATTCACCAGAAGCCCTTAACACAGTTAGAAACATCACCTGCTGACAGCCTTTCATGGGCTAGACACGCTGAAAAAGACCACATCACTACTCTGAACAAGGGTAATGTGAAGGTGAGAACAGACGGTAAGCTGACAGTTACAAAGCAATGGCAACCACGGAGGTGAGGACAGGAAGTGGTGAGAGAGGGGGGAAGGACCACATCAGTCGGGAGTGCGCGCTGGCATCATACAACTCTGGGTCATCTGCTGCTGTTTCTCTCCAAACGTACTGAACTCAGTACTAAGTTTAAGCAGAACCGAGCCTCAGGATAGGCAAGTTCAAGGCCTAGAATCCCTGATTGTGTGTTTTGCACCACTTGAACCCAACATTGACCCATCCATGGCTAATTTAGAAAGTTTTCAGAAGATTATAAAGCACTTATCACAGATGGCTGGTAAACTTTATATTATGTTTACTTTACTACAATTAAAAAAAAAAAACAAGCAGATGAGCAGAACCAGAAACTACTTCTATTTTCACATACACAGATAAAGTCACTTGGATTCAACTTTTCTTCCACCAACAAAACCTACCTGGCCCTGTATGTGGCAGGTCAGAAACTATAAGGAAGTCATTTCAGACAGTAAAATTAACTAAAAGATGGTGTAATCTGGTTACTTTGACCAAGTTGGGGTCTAACTGTTTCCTGCATGATTAAATTAACCTGGTTTTTAAAAATGATGTAATTTATTCCAAAGATAGGTCCATAATCTCTCTGCAATTCTAAAATCTAGAAAGCTCTGAAAATCAAAACTTTTTTCTTAAGTTTGGTTCAAAACCATATTTGGTGGCAAAACCTGACCTAACCCACGTGGGGTCACATATAGTTTTTGTTTACCCACTTGGTGTGAATGTTCATACACTTTGCAGCAGAAATATTACCATGCTTGACGACGGTACCACCCCAGGTGACTGCTGTGGAGTCATATCATATATAATATAAGCACCATGCCCAAAAGATCTGGAAATTATAAAGTCCAAACTAAATCTGGCCCTAACATTTTCAAATACGAGATGGTGAATCTCTATAAAATTAATTGTTATCAGATGTGAGGTCAATATCCCCAAGCTTTTGTTTCTGTACCAAACACACGATTCTGCCACATGTACGTATCACTCATATTACCATATTTTCTAGTACTTGACCTCACATTGACTCACCAGTTTTAAATGAATAAAACTATTTTTTGAAAGAAATATCTTATCTCTACTGAAAAAGCTAGTCATCTGAGAGGCTTCCTCTCTGTTAAAAAGGGACATTCTGAAGGATTCGAGAGGTGTTAAAGACACAGCAGTACCAAATTGAGACTTTCCCCTTAAATCATCAGAAAGATCAAAAGAAAATGGAAGAGGAAATATTTGCCTTACTATGTGATTCAATGTCATCTAGTGCTAGGTTGGAGTACCATGCCCAAGATCTACTTTCCCCAGAAGTATTTATCCTACACTTTGGGAGGCTCGCTTAGATTGTGTCATCATGCGGTTACTCAGGGAATGACTCCACTAGACGGGAAGCATTGCTGCGGTTGGGAGGTTTGGCTGTACAAAAGCATAATGTAGCAGCGAGGAGGGTAACTCTCTATCCCTGTTCTAGTTCTGTCACCCATAACCTGCTGTGTAGATCTAGCTGGGTCACGTACTGCAGCTGTCTATCAAACTAGCATAAAAACTGTCTTGAAGGCAACTCTCTGGAGCATCCATAGCCTCCACTGCCAAAGGACGCCTCAAGATAATTGGATCTAGAAGTGAACACAGACTGACAAGCCAGAACATGACACAGACTAACGGGACCTCCACTCCTCGACTAACTTCCACAACAGCTGCTGTAAATAACGGCCTTCGAAAGCAGCAGAACAAGATCTACTGTAAAAAGAAAGTAAGTCAGTCTTCAAAAGTACTTTCAAGTAAACATCAGCTATTTATATTTTTAAAAATAAAATAAATGGGGCGATGGACTTCCCTGATGGCTCAGTGGTTAAGAATCCGCCTGCCAATGCAGGGGACACAGGTTCGAGCCCTGGTCCGGGAAGATCCCACAAGCCGCGGAGTAGCTAAAGCCGAGCGCCACAACTACTGAGCCTGTGCCCTAGAGCCTGCGAGCCACAACTACTGAGCCTGCGCTCTAGAGCCCGTGAGCCACAGCTACTGAAGCCCGTGCGCCTAGAGCCCTGTGCTCTGCAACAAAAAAAGCCACCACAATGAGAAGCCCGTGCACCACAATGAAGGGTAGCCCCCGCTTGCCGCAACTAGAGAACGCCCTGGTGCAGCAAAGAAGACCCAACGCCGCCGAAAAATAAAATAAAATAAAATAAAAAAATAATAAATGGGGCGAAAGGGAAAATTTTTCCTACAGTACCATACTGGGGGTTAGAAACGTTGCGAGTTTGAAAATCTCCCTTTTGCAACCATTAAAAAATTTAAAAATAACAACAACACATTGATTTAATGAAGTGATCAAAATTAACATCACCAGTAAAGGGCAAACAGACGTCATAAGCCTCTGGATCTGATGGATTGAGAAGGACACAGTATGTCTTCTGGGGCTTACCTGAATCCAATTGTCCAGAAAACATCAGAGAGACCTACATTGAGGGAGAGTCTACAAAACATCTGGCCCGTTCTTCAGAAATGTCATGAAAGACGAAGAAAGGCTGCAGAACTATTCCAGATTAAGGACACACATCTACTAAAATACATGATCGTGGACTGGTTTCTACACCAGAAAACAAGCTATAAAGGACATTATGGGGACAGCTGACAAAACTGGGATACAGATGGCAGATTAGTAAAAGATTTGTATCAGTGTTAAATTTCCTGGTTTTGATAACTGTAGTTAGTTAAGTAACAGAACATCCATTTCATTAGGAAGTACACACTCACATACTAAGGAGTAAGCAAGAACAATGTGTATAACTTACTCTCTCACAGTTCAAGAAAAATACTTGTATATGCAGATAGATATGCAGAATATGATAAATGTTAACAGTAGATGACTACGGGAAAAGGTAACTGGGAGTTCTTTGATGAAACTAGGTCGAAAAAAATGACAACTCCCCATCTACTGGCTGCCACTGAGGCCACCCACCCAAGCCCCAGTTTCTGTGTGGACTCACCATTCTTCTGAGAGTCCTCAACAGAAGCTTCTGCTCCTTCGGGTCCTCTTTGGACGTCAGTAATTCAGCAAAATTCTCTGCATTTTCGGGAGACAGGCTGTCTGGGTTTTCTCCTCCATACAACTGAACCAGTATAGACAGACACTTGGATGAAACTTCAAACATTTCCGGATCCTCGTTAGGAAGCTGAAAATTAATAAATTGGACGACTTAAGCTTAACTGAAGATGGCGTTGGTATTCCTCAAGAGCCACAGTAAAATTTGGCGTAACGGATAAAATGTCAGTCTGAGGACAAAGTTTAATGAAAGGAGTATTTTTTTGAGTGGATCTTTTTCAAAATGCAGACAGTAACTCAAACAAGGCTAACAGCACAAAATCAGAAGGAAATCCTGCAGTCCTTTCTTTAATCCATAGTGATGAATGACCTGTGACAAGCAAAGGACCAACATATATTTTAGATGCATATGTATAGATGCATATATTCATACAGGTGTACGTGCATCTATAGGTGTGGAAACAGTTTGATTTTTCCGAGGCACAACCCTTACATTCTTGTTTACTTAACTTGTTTAGGAAAATCCACTTTGTAGAAGATATAAGAAACAGACAAGGTTGAACTTGTCTGTTTCCAAATCATTATTGACTAAACAGGCAGAGAGAAAGCATTGTTTCTGTATTAAAAGGTATATTATGAAATAATAATCATACCATAAGCGTTTTAACCTTTTAATGTTTTATTTTATTTCTAATAGCTTTGTTGAGCTATAATTCCTGTGACATACAATTCAGTCATTTAACATATATCTGCCATTCAATGGTTTTTAGTATTTTTCAGAGTAGTGCAACCACCAACAGAACCAATTTTAGAATTTTTTCATTACCTGAAAAAGAAACCCTGTACCTTGTAACCGCTACCTTCACGTCATCTCTTCCTCTCTACCCCCAGTCCCTGCCCAGTGCTAACGTGCTTTCTGCCTTTCCGGCTTTGCCTATTCTGGACATTTCAGATACTTGAAATCATATAAAATCTGACTGGCTTCTTTCACTTAGCATGTTCTCAAGATTCATCCATGCTGTAGCATGTATCAGTATTTCATTCCTTTTTATTATGTAGTAATATTCCACTGTATGGATATACCACATTTTGTTTATCCATTCATCAGTTGATGGACACCTGAGTTGTTTTCACCTTTTGACTAGTATGAATAACACTGCTGTGAACATGTGTGCAAACGTTTTTGTGCAGACAAGCATTTGTTTCTCTTGGGTATATACTTAGAAGCGGAGGTGCTGAGTCATGTGATAACACTATGTGTAACTTTTTTTTTTTTTTTTGCGGTACGCGGGCCTCTCACTGCTGTGGCCTCTCCCGTTGCGGAGCACAGGCTCCGGACGCGCAGGCTCAGCGGCCATGGCTCACGGGCCCAGCCGCTCCACGGCATGTGGGATCTTCCCGGACCGGGGCACGAACCTGTGTCCCCTGCATCAGCAGGCGGACTCTCAACCACTGCGCCACCAGGGAAGCCTATGTGTAACTTTCTGAGGAGCCGCCAGACTGTTTTCTAAAGCTGCCATTAGCACCAGCAATGCGTGAGGTTTCCAGTTTTCCCACATCCTCACCAACACTTGTTATTACCTATATTTTTAATTACAGTCATCCTAGTGCATGTGGAGTGGTAACTCGTGGTGGTCTTTCATTTGTACCTCCCTGATGGCTAATGATGTTGAAAATCTTTTCATGTGCTTGTTGTCCATTTGCATATCGTCTTTGGAGAAATGTCTATTCAGATACTTTGCCCACTTTTTAAGATAGGTCATATGTATTTTTAGAATTGAGTCTAAGTGTTCTTTATATATTTTAAATACAAATCCCTTAGCAGATATATGATTTTCAAAAATGTTTTCCCATTCTGTGGGTTGCCTTTTCACTTTCTTGATAGTGTCCTTTTTAAAAAAATATATTTATTTATTTGGCTGCGCCAGGTCTAGTTGCAGCATGTGGGATCTAGTTCCCTGACCAGGAATCGAACCTGGGCCCCCTGCATTGGGGGCACTGAGTCTCAGCCACTGGACCACCAGGGAAGTCCCTTGATAGTGTCCTTTGAGGCACAAAATATTTTTTATTTTGATGAAGTCAAATTTATCCAGTTTTTAAAAGATTTTTTTGATGTGGACCATTTTTAAAGTCTTGATTGAATTTGTTACAATACTGCTTCTATTTTATGTTTTTTTGAGTTTTTGGCCATAAGGCATGTGGGATCTTAGCTCCCCGACCAGGGATTGAACCCACACTCCCTGCATGGGAAGGCAAAGTCTTAACCACTGGACCACCAGGGAAGTCCCTATCTGTTCCTTTTATTCCTTGTGATTTTGGTGTCAAACCTAAGAAACCATTGCCTATTTCAAGGTCCTGAGATTTAAGCTTCTTCTGAGAATTTTTATAGTTTTAGCTCTTACATTCATTTTTAAGAACTTTATAGTTTCAGCTTTTACATTTAGGTCTTGATCCATTTTGAATTAATTTTTGTATATGGTATGAGTAGGCGACCACCTTCATTCTTCTGCAGGTGAATAAATCTTATTTTGAGATATTTGCAGGTTCATATACCATTGTAAGAAACAATACAAAGAGATACCACACATACTTCACCCAACTTCCCCAATGGAAACATCTTGCATAACTATAGTACAAGATCACAATCAGGAAATTAACATGTATATTAGGACAGCCACTCCTGCTTTTTAAAAATTAATATTTGCATGGTATATACTTTTCAAGCTTTTACTTTCAACCTGCCTGTATCATATTTGAAGTGAGATTTTTGTAGACAACATACTGTTAGACCATGTTTTGTTATCCATTCTAGTCATCTCTGTCTTTTAATTGGTGCATTTAGACCATTTACATTTTTATGATAAATATTAAGATGCTAGGGTTTAAGTCCAACATGCAATTTTATTGTCTTCTATTTATTTCCCCCGTTTCTTATTTTTCTGATTCCCTCTCTTTTTTTAACCTTCCTGTGGGTTACTTGAACATTTGTTTTATGTTTTCATTAAGTATTATTAAACTCTCTTTTATTCCCAATATTATTTTCTTAGGGTTGCCATAACAAAGTACCACAAACCGGGTGACATAAACAACAGAAATGTATTACCTTGCGGTTCTGGAAGCTAGAAGTTCAAAATCAAACAGCAGGACCCTGCTCCCTCTGAAACTCATAGTATGAATCTTTGCTTGCTTCTTATGACTTGCTGGAAACCTCTGGCATTTCTTAGTTTGCGGCTGCATAATTCCCATCTCTGCCTCCGCCATCACATGGCTTCCTCCCTGTGTGTGTCTGAATTTACACGGTTGTCTTCTTACAAAGACACCAGTCGTATTGGATTAGGGGCCCCCCTACTTGAGTATGACCTCATCTTAATTAACTACATCTAGACCATCAGTATTTTCAAATGAGGTTTAATATTCTGAAGTGCTGGGAGTTAGGACTTCAACATATCATTTTTGTGGTGGACACAATTCAACCCATTACACTTCCTATCAACTTTCTTTTGTGCTCAGCTGTTTATTCACCTTGGTTTCTCTCCTTCTGGCTGTTATGCTTCCCCAAATGTCTGGTGGTCCTTGGCTTTCTATTCTATGAATGAAAGATTGGTCAGATTATTATAGGCAGCTGGCTTCCATTTCCTTTCCATTTGTATATGTCTGATTCTTCAAGTTGCCTCCTCTGCCTGTGTTCTATGATTTCCTCAAACTCCAAATGCTTCTTTCTAGGGCATAACCCCAAACTAGAAATCACATCAGATCGTTCATTCTCTTTACAGTGCAGTTCTTGACCTATTATGTTGCAATAAAGCAGAGCAAAATTAATAAGGGAAGGGGACTGACAGGCCTGCCTGTTCTAAATGTGCACCTTCAATTAGCCTGGTTGAGTGCCTGGGGCCTCCATCAGTTTTCCACTCTGAGTTTATAGATCATCTGCATCTGTTCCTACCTTCTGGTTAGTTTCTTCCTATGTATGTTCTGGGTGATAGGTTTCTTCACTGTATTTCGATTCAGTTCCATCTGCTTCCTATAATCTAGTAACTGCACAAAATTTCTTTTCCACTAACAGCTTCTCCTTCCATTCTCCCATGATTGTAAGATATTTAATCCTTTCTCTATTTTCATAGCTTTTGGGTAGTTAGTGAGATACGAACAGGCATTCATGCTTCTATTTCAGTCTACTTTAACATTTCTTCATTTCTGAGTTAGTTTTGCTTCACTGTTGAAATCATGGGAGGATGCTTATCATAAGTAATAATTTCAAAGGTGGCTTATTTCTTGGATCCTTGTAAACTTGATAATGTTTGTGTTTTGTTTTGTTTTGTGTGCCCTGCCCCACCACTACCAAAAAGACTGTGATGGTATAAAAATCTTTCCATCTTCCCTGGACTAACAGGATAAGATTATACCCAAGTGCTTGCAAAAACAAACTAGCAGAAAAATACACGAAACAATCGTTTTTAAGACACTAGACATCAGGTAATGTAGGACAGTGATGCCCAAGGGATGGACAACAATTGAGGTGAGCTCTACTCTTGTCCCAGGTCAGAGGCTTACGAGGTCACCAGGCCTAAGCACAGGGACGGCAACTGAGGTGGAAACCAGCAGATAAAAATTTTAACTTGAGGAGACAGAGTGAAAAGTCTCAGAAAACCAAAGCAGCTAGAGTTCATAGGACAAAGTACCAGAGAGAAGAGAGCAGGCCAAAGCTCACTCTGAAGACACAGGTAACCTGGATAGCACTTTATCCATTAGAGAAAATGAATTTACGGTTAAAAACCTTCCTACAAAGAAAACTACAGGCCCAGATGGCTTTATTGGTGAATACCAAGTCTACACAAATTCTTCCAGAAAGCTAAAGGAAATGGAAACTTCCAAACTCATTCTATGTGGCCAGTACCATGCTGATACCAAAACTAGACAAACACATTCCAAGAAAAGACAACTTCAGTCCAATAGCCCTTATGAATATAGATGAAAACATCTTCAGCAAAGTGTTAGCAAACCAAATTCAGCAACATATTAAAAGTATTGTATACTATGGCCAAGTGGGATTTATCCTAGGAATGTAAGGCTAGTTTAGCATCTAAAAATCAATGTTAGGTGCAATATTAATAGAATAAAAGACAAAAATTATAAGAGCCTTTCAACAGTCATAGAATAAGCATTTGACAAAATTAAAACCCCTTTTAGGATAAAAAAAACTCAGCAAATTATAAATAGAACAGGACCTTCTCAAATTGATAAAGGATATCTAGGGAAAAATCTACAGCTGACAGACACCATGCTTAATGGGTAAAGAGTGGATTCCTTCCCTCTAAGATCATGAACAAGATAGACGTCCATTCTTGCCAGGTCTATTCACCACTACATTGGAAGTTCTAGCTAGGGCAATAAAGCAAGGAAAAGAAATAAAAATCATCTAGAAAGGCAAACCCTATTTGCAGATTACATGATCTTACATACAGAAAATCCTAGAGAATCCACTTTTTTTACTATAAAAATAAACAAGTTCTGAAAGGTGGTAGAATAAGAGATCAACATACACTAATATGTATAAAATAGGTAACTAATGAGAACCTGCTGTATAGCATAGAGAGCTCTACTTAATGCTCTGTGGTGACCTAAATGGGAAGGAAATCCAAGAAAGAGGGATATATGTATACACATAGTTGATTCACTTCGCTGTATAGCAGAAACTACCACAACACTGTAAAGCAACTATACCCCAATTAAAAAAAGCAATTGTATCTCTATACACTAGCAATGAAGAATCTGAAAACTAAATTAACAATTTCACTTATAATAGCATCAACAATAACAGAATATTTAGAACTAATGTTGAAAGAAGTACATAACCTGTACACTGAAAAGTGAAACATTCTTGGAAAAAATTAAACAAGGTACATAAACAGTAAAACATTCCATGTTCAAGGATTGGAAGAGTTAACATTATTAAGTTGGCAACATACCCCAAACTGATCTACAAATTAAAAGCATTCAGAGTTGCAGCTGGATTTTATTTTTTCAGAAATTGATGATCCTAAAATTCATATGGAAACGCAAGGGACTAAGAATAGCCGAAACAAACTTACAAAAGAAGAATAAATTTGGAGGGATCACATTTCCCAATTTCAAATTTTGCTACAAAGCTACAGTAATCCAGTAAATGTAGTACTGGAATAAGGACATGCATAATGATCAATGGAATAGAATTTAGAGCCCCTAATTAAACACTTACATTTATGGTAAGCTGATTTTCAACAAGAGTGCCAAGACAGTTTAATGGGAGGTGGTGAGAAAAATGGTCTTTTCAACAAATGGTGCTGAGACAACTAGATATCCATACGCAAAAGAACGAAGTTGGACCTGTACACCACACCACATCCAAAAATTATCTCCAAACGGATCAAATACCTAAATACAAGAGCTAAACATATAAAACTTTTAGAAGAAAACATAGGAGTAATTACACCTTTGTGTCCTTGGGTTAGGCAATGGTTTCTCGGGTATGACACCAAAAGCACAAGCAACAACCAAAAAAATGTTGATAAACTGGACTTCAACAAAATTAAAACATTTTGTGCTGTAAATGATACCATGAAGAAAGTAAAAAGACCACCCACAGAATAAGGGAAAATTGCTATAAATCTAATACCTAATAAGGGACTTGCATACACACACAATATAAAAACTCTTACAACTCAGTAATAAAAAGACAAATAACATAACTTTTAAAAGGCAAAGAAAATAGACATTTCTTGCAGAAAGGTATATAAATGGTCAATAACAACAGGAAAAGATATTCAACATCATTAGCCATCAGGGAAATGCAAATCAAAACCACTATGAGATACCACTTCACACCCACTAGGATGGCTATAATTAAGAATACAGACAATGACAAGTGTTGGTGAGCGTGTGGGGAAACTAGAACCTTCATACATTGCTGGTGCTGATGGCAGCTTTGTAAAGCAATCTATTTCCTCAAAAGGTTAAACAGACTGATCATAGGACTGACCAATTCCACTCTTAGATACATACTCAAGAGAAAGAAAGCACATTTACACAAAAACTTGTACACAATTGTTCACAGTAGCCTTATTCAAAATAGCCAAAAAGTGTTAACAACTCAAATGTCCATAATAAATGGATAAGCAACTATGGTGTACCTATATAATAGAATATTATTTGCCAAAACCAAGAATGAAGTACTGATACATGCTATAGACATGAATGAACCTTGGAAAAAACATCATGCTAAGAGAAAGGCCACATATTATATAGTTCCATATATAAGAAATATCCAGAATAGGCCAATCTATAGAAACAGAAAGTAGATTAGTGATTGACAAGGGTCTGGAGGGGAGAGAATGGGGAGTGACTCTTAATGAATATGAAATTCCTTTCTGAACATTCAGACGAAGATGTTCTGGAATTAGATAATGGTGATGGTGCACAACTCTGAGAAAATACTAAACAGCAGTGAACTGTACACTTTACAGGGGTTAAAGGGAAGCCCCTGATAAATCTTTTTTAAAAAAACAATAGCAACTCTGCACAAAGTCTTCAAGAAAAACGAAGAGGAGAGAATACTTCCCAACTCATTTGCTGAGACCAACATTATTACCCTGATACCAAAACCAGACAAAAACAGTATAAAAAAGTAAACTACAGGGCTTCCCTGGTGGCGCAGTGGTTGGGAGTCCGCCTGCCAATGCGGGGGACACGGGTTCGTGCCCCGGTCGGGGAGGGTCCCGCGTGCCGCGGAGCGGCTGGGCCCGTGGGCCATGGCCGCTGGGCCTGCGCGTCCGGAGCCTGTGCTCCGCGGCGGGGTCGGGGAGGGGGGAGGCGGGAGGCGGGGGGCCGCAGCAGTGAGAGGCCCGCGTACCGCAAAAACAAACAAACAAAAAGTAAACTACAAAACATATACACAGATGCACAAATTCTAAACAAAATTATAGCAAATCAAAGGATAATAATATTAAAAGGATAATAATATTAAATAAAGGAACAATAAAATATTAAAAGGATATTATATTATCAAACAAAATATTAAAAGGATAATAATAAGACAATACATCCTGACTAAACAGAGTATATCCTAGGAATGTAGGTCTGTTTAATGTTCAAAAAAAATCAGTCAATGTAATAAATCATATGTATTAATTTCCCAGGGCTACCATCATAATAAAGGATCACAAACTAGGTGGGCTAAAACAACAAAAATTTATCTTCTCACAGTTCTGGAGGCTAGAAGTCTGAAATCAAGGCAGAGCCATGCCCCTTCTGAAGCCTCCAGGGGTGAATCCCTCCTTGCTTCCTCCAGCATCCAATAGCCCCAGACGTTCCTTGGCTTGTGGCAGCAGAACTCCAATCTCTGCCTGCATCGTCACATTGCATTCTCCCTTGTGTCTCTGGCTTCATATGGTCATCTTCTTATAAGGACAGCAGTCATAATGGATTAGGGAGCCCTCACTATTTCAGTATGACTTCATCTTAACAAATTACATATACATGCAATGAGCCTATTTCCAAATAAGGTCCCACTCTGAGGTACTGGGGGGTTAGGATTTTAACACACACTTTTTGAGGGATATGGTCAACCCATAACACCATAATAACTAAAAAAGTAAAACCATATGATCTCAATAGAAAAAGTATTTAACAATATTCAACACCTATTTTTAACAAAAACTCAGCAAACAAGGAGTGGAAGGAAACTTCTTTAGCCTGATAAAAAATATGTCAGAGACTGAATGCCTCACCCTGAGATCAGAAAGATAGATAGGAACATCTGCTCTCACCACTTCCGCTCAACATGGGAGGTTCTGGTCAGCACAGTCAGGCCAAAATAAATTAATAAATAAAAGGCATCCAGATTGGAAACGAAGACTTAACTGCTTATTTGCAGAAGACATGATTCTCGATGTAGAAAATCCAATGGAATTCACAAACAATCCACTAGACCCCATAAATGAGTTTAACACAGTTAACAAAAACACTAAATGGAAAAGAGATACATGCACTCCAATGCTCATAGCAGCATTATTTACAGTTGTCAAGATATGGAAGCAACCTACATGTCCATCAACAGATGAATGGATAAAGAAGATGCAGTATATATATAAATAAATAAATAAAAATAAATAAATATATGTACACACACACACACACCCAATGGAATACTATTTGGCCATAAAAAGAATGAAATTTTGCCATTTGCAGCAATATGGATGGACTTGGAGGGCATTATGCTCAGTGAAATAAGTGGGACGGAGAAAGACAAATACTGTATGATACCACTTACACGTGGCATCTTAAAAATACAACAAACTAGTGAGTATAACAAAAAAGAAGCAGACTCACAGATACAGAGAACAAACTAGTGGATACCAATGGGGAGAGGGAGGGGGGAGGGGCAATATATCAATAGGAGTAGGGGATTAAGAGATACAAACTATTAGGTATAAAATAAGCTACAAGGGGGACTTCCCTGGTGGTCCAGTGGGCAGGACTCCGTGCTCCAAGTGCAGAGGGCCTGGGTTCGATCATTGGTCAGGGAACTAGATCCCGCACGCATGCCGCAACTAAGAGTTCACATGCTGCAACTAGGAGTATGCAAGCCGTAACTGAGAAGTCCACATGCCACAACTAAGAGCCTGCATGCTGGAACTAAGAAGCCCACAGGCTGCAACTAAGAGCCCGCATGCTGCAACTGGGACCCGGTGCAGCCAAAATAAATAAATAAATAGATAAATAAATAAATACTAAAAAATAAATAAATCATTTTTTAAACATAAAGTAAGCTACAAGGATATACTGTACAACATGGGGAATACAGCCAACATTTTACAATAACTATAAATGGAGTATAACCTTTAAAAATTATGAATCACTATATTGTACTCCCATAACATTATATGCATAGCAACTACACTTCAATAAAATATCATTTTAAAAAATTTTAAAGGGAAATAATCACATGTGAGTATATCTGCATGTACAAAGTTATTCATTGCAATGCTATAAGTGAAAAAATTATAAACAGTCTAAATGTCCAACAGTAAATAATTATAATATGTACTCATAAAAAAACAATATCATGTACAATAACATCTAAAAAATTCAAAGATTTAGGGATAAATCTGACAAAAGATGGAAGACCTGTACACTAAACCCCACAAAGTACTGCCGAGAGAAATTAAAGAGGATCCATATAACTGGAGGGATATATCTTGTTCATGAGTGAGAAGACTCAATTTTGTTAAAATGCCAATTCTCCCAAAATTAAGACTAAATGTAATCCCAATCGAAACCCCAATAGGTTTTTTTTTTTTGGTAGAAATCAACAAACTGATTCTAAGTTTTTATATTATACATGTATATATTAGCTGAAAGAATAATATTACCTGATTTCAAGACATTATTATAATGCTGAAATAATTAAAACAGTATGGCATTGGCGTAAAGTTAAGACACAGATCAGAGACCAGGAACTAGACCCTCACAAATACAACTGAGTTTTGACAAAGGTGCAATGGCAATACAGTTGAGAATATAGTTTCAACAAATGTGCTCAAACAATATGCAGAAATATAAACTTCAATCTAGACCTTTTACCACATACCAGAATTAACTCAAAATACTTGATAGCATGCGTCCATTCTAGGGTTAGCTAAGGTAGCTCAGAACCACCAAGGAACATCCACACTAAATGAAAGAAGCCAGAATCCTCAGGAATCCCTGAAACTCATATGGTTCTTTAAAATATATATATTGATAGACCTAAATATAAAACCTACCACTGTAAAATTTCTAAGAGAAAACAGAGGCAAAAAATTTGTTGACCTTGGATGTGGGAAAGATTTCTTACATATGATGCAAAAAGTGCAGTTCACAAAAGAAAAAAAAAAAGGTAAAATGGACTTCATTTAATCAAAAACTTCTCTTTGAAAAACACTGTCTAGTTCATAAATGCTCAATAAGAGGTAGAGAGTACCACCACCACCCCCATTGCAAAGGATCCCTTTAATGGAGACCCATAAAAAAAGTGTTCTTTCAGATCTAGAAACTAGAATATGTTTTTTGCCCCAAAGAACTCTCACCCCACACTTACTGGGCAAGGTACATCTTGTAAATGATTATATTCTCATTTTTGTCTTGCAACCAGGACTCTTAAGGCCAAAACCATGGCCCAACTTTAGCAATTATATTAGACTTCATATTTGTATAGAAACTTCACCCTATCTTACCTTCATTGTTTTCTTCACGTTTTCTACTTAGAAATTTCAGCCAGACCTTTTTTTTTTTTAAAGGACACCCAAATTAAGTTTGAATTTCAGATAAACAATTTATCTTTTTCAGTTTAAGTATATCCATTTGGCATCTTGTAATTTACCAGATAACCCTAACTTGATAGCAAACATTCTCATTAGCAAACTCAAATGCTTTGTGGGAGAGATGAGATAACAAATATAAACACACACACAAATTGGATATATCTCAAAGTAAACTTATACTTCAACTTTAAAAACTGTTTTAAAAAATTGAAAATCACAGTTGTACTGTTTACTTCCCTTTATTCAACCCACATAATACAATACAGCATTTCAAAACCTTTCTCATTTTATATTCTATTTTTAAAATATTGCCTAGTACAGTGTTTTGCCAAAATTATAAGGGAATATTTATTTTCAGAGAAGAGAATATATTAACCAAGAAAGAAAAGAAGAAAACCACTTAGTAATACAAGGTTTTCTACCCCTTTGATATTATTTAAACACCTGGAGAAAAGATTCCCTCTGTTTTACCAAGACATCTTTAACAAGATTTCATATTAGGCCATGAATCCCTGTTCCTCTTCATTTTAATACATCCCTCCTGCCCAAACTCAGCTGAAGAGGCAGCAGAAAAGAGCATTAAGCTGATGAATGGTGGTTAATTCCTTATGACAGCGCCCCAGAAACACTGTTGACCACAGCCTTGACACTGTCCCCTTCCCCTGAGAAGTTATCCTTACTTCTTGGACCCCCAGGCACATTATATTCCTAAATGTGGAAATTTTGAGGGAAGAAAACCTGCCATTACCATTACTGATTCAGTTGTAAGTCTATATATCATAGACTAGAGTACCAGGGTTTTAAAAAAATCCAAAAATAAGTTGAAAGTCACTGGTAGGTCAAATCAGCATCGACTTCTGGGCCTCCTGCACTGCCCTGACTAGTTTCATAATAAACTTCACATTTTCCTCATCAATAACTAAAGAATGGGAAAATATAGCTCATCTTAAAAATTATAACCAGTCAATATAGAAGGAGATTTAAATAATTCTACTGAAGCACCAAAGTTGCAGAAACCATAGAGGGTAAATACGTCAACACCGACTGTTAAGATGCTAGGTTCTGTGTAAAAGCTTTGGCCTGATCATATGTCCCTTTCTGCTATTTTTCTCTCTCCCCACTGTAGACATTCAGGTGGATTCTGCTTTTGTCATTGGATGACAGAAAGATGTTCGAGACAGATACCCAAGGAGTAACCAAATGTTCCATTATGCTTCCACTTGTGTTCCCTACAATTTATTTTCCACACAGAAGCCACAGTGATTTTTTAAAAAACTTTTATCAGATCATATCGCCCTCCTGCTCAAAACCTCCGAAAACTTCTCAGCGCATTTAGATATAGTCCAAAGGCCTTGCTGTGGCTGACAAGACCCAGTCTGAGCAACGAGGCAGCATGACTGGAGTGAATGTGGTAGAAGAGGCTAGACAATGAGGCCAGAGAGGGCAAGATGGCGCGGAGCCGGCACAAACATGAGTCAGATCCTCATTCACTGCTTGAACCACCATGAGCTTAGATATTCTTATGGTGATATTGTAGGTAGCATTATAGGATATGTGAGTGGAATTCCAGGGATGGTCATGGCTAAAGATACAAACTTGGAAATCGTCCTTGTAGAGCCACACCTGAAATCAAGGAGTTGAGTGAGATCACCCGGGGAGAGGGTGGTAGCCCAGCCCTACACTGCAGGTGTGGAGCTTGGAAAGCTTCTCTTCAGGGAAGACACACATCACTTCTACCACCACCCTCCTCAGAAAATTCAGGCAGGCGTTACTCTGGGGTACTGTCTGATTTCTTCTCAGCTTCGACTTCTTTAGGAAAAGTCCCGGCATCACGTTGGAGGGCATGTACTAGGCTACTTGGTCTTCTGTATGTGGAAATTGGAGAAAAGCATAAGAGGGATCAAGTGCAGAGCTTTCCTCATACAGACTTTTGAAAACATCCCTATTTTCATCTCCTCCCCAGGGGCCAGAGGTGCTGTGGGGTTTCAGTGGGAAGGCCAACTCCCACCACCCTGCTGGCAACCCCGCAGGGTGTTGTGGGGCCAGGCTTCCTCTGCCTGTTTAATCCTTCTACAGGCTTCCTTCTGCCGCCACTGTTGACTACTTCGTGACAGTAGAAGACATTCCTCTTTATTCAATTTTAATGAAAATGCTTTCAATGTTTATTTTAAATGCTTACAATTAATTTCTAGAAAATAACTTTCAACATGTTGGGAAGATTCACTCTATCTTAAATGGAGTTTTTAAAAATGAAGACAGGTTTAGCTGAACTACTTTTTAGCATTGATTATTATGGTCATGTTTTTATTCTCCTTCAATTTCTTAAAATATTAAATTATGCTTTTCGAGGGCTTGAACTATTCTTGAATTCCTGGATCAAAACTTATTTGGTTACATTGGTCCTTTAATATACTGCTAGATCTGATTTACTTTTTTGAAATTTTCTCACCTCTGTTAATAAGTAAAAGTGATCTTCATTTGTTCTGTACTCTTTTAGAGTAGGTTATGGCATTAGATTTATTATAGCTTTATGAAAATAAACTAGGAAGCTTTCCATCTTTTTCTGTACTCTAAATTATTTAAAGAGTATAGAAGTTGTCTATTTCTTGAAAATTTAGAACTCACTTGTAAAACCACCCAGGCCTACAATGTTTTAATGACAGATCTTGTAGATGCAAAATATCACATTATTAGAATCCGGTTGTCTGGGTTGTTTTTTTTGTTTTTTTTGTTTTTTCTATATTTTAAGTTTTTTCTTTTGGTAGTAACTAATGCAATTCTAGTATCTACCCTTCAAATTGGCAGCCCTTCTAACTGTTTGTGAAAGAAATCTTAGCGGAATAATAAAGAGGAAAATGTTCCTTCTTTCCCTGCAGCTGCAGAAAAGGAGAATCTATTGTATATCATAAAGTAGTCCTTGAAAATATCATTTCTAATAACGGAGTCTCATAAGACATCTAGAAGGCAAAGAGGGTGATCATGTCCTCTGTAACCAACGTGTAACTTTTAAAACATAAATAATTCTGATTTTTACCTTACCTAACAACATTTGCTTTCGTGATAATACCTATACTGACATCTTTGAATTTCTACACGGTATACATACTCATAATGTCTCTGTTGGATTGCCATATCCTTCTTTTCCACATGCTTGTGGTGAAAACAAATTTAGACCTTGTGGATTCCTATTTGAACAGTTTGAGAGACATATTATTAGATGATCAAATTTACATCTTTTGAAGTTTGATATTTTTATCTATTCTGATGCCAATTTTGGTAATTTTTAATTTTCTATAAAATCGTCTACTTCTCTATACAAAGTTAATGCCTTAATGTTACACATAGTTTCCATTTGTGTGGCTATATTTCCTTTCTCTTTCCCAATGCTACAGCCATGGGATCCAAATTAATATAGTTAGTGAGACGACATTTTTACCTGTCAAATGGACAAAATTTTAGAAAGACTCAGAAGATGTAGTGCTGAAGATGTAGGAAAATGAGTATATTTATACACTTTTAATTAGAATATAAACTGCTAAAATCTTTTGGGAAGTCATATGGCAATTAATGTTTATTAAAATTGAAAAGTAACTTTTAATCTAACCATCTCACTTCTGGGTGCTTATCTAACCAAAGGAAATACAGAAGTACCTAAACCCAAACAAAGATGTGTATTGTATTATGCTCCTAATAGCAAATAAGTGGAAACAACCTGACTGGCCATGCATCAGGAGATGATTCAACTGAATAAACAACAGTACATTCACACTATGAAATACTGTGAAGCTATTAAAAAGAATGAGATCTTCTACGAGGCCACCATCACCTTGATACCAAAACCAGACAAGGATGTCACAAAGAAAGAAAACTACAGGCCAATATCACTGATGAACATAGATGCAAAAATCCTCAACAAAATACTAGCAAACAGAATCCAACAGCACATTAAAAGTATCATACACCATGATCAAGTGGGGTTTATCCCAGGAATGCAAGGATTCTTCAATACACACAAATCAATCAATGTGATACACCATATTAACAAACTGAAGGATAAAAACGATATGATCATCTCAATAAACGCAGAAAAAGCTTTCGAAAAAATTCAACACCCATTTATGATAAAAAAGCCTCCAGAAAGTAGGCATAGAGGGAACTTACCTCAAGGCCATATATGACAAACCCACAGCGAATATCGTTCTCAATGGTGAAAAACTGAAACAATTTCCTCTAACATCAGGAACAAGACAAGGTTGCCCACTCTCACCACTATTATTCAACACAGTTTTGGAAGTTTTAGCCACAGCAATCAGAGAAGAAAAGGAAATAAAAGGAATCCAAGCTGGAAAAGAAGACGTAAAGCTGTCACTGTTTGCAGATGACATGATTCTATACGTAGAGAATCCTAAAGATGCTACCAGAAAACTGCTAGAACTAATCAATGAATTTGGTAAAGTAGCAGGATACAAAATTAATGCCCAAAAATCTCTGGCATTGCTATACACTAATGATGAAAAATCTGAAACTGAAATCAAGAAACACTCCCATTTACCACTGCAACAAAAAGAATAAAATATCTAGAAATAAACCTACCTAAGGAGACAAAAGACCTGTATGCAGAAAATTATAAGACACTGATGAAAGAAATTAAAGATGATACAAATAGATGGAGAGATATACCATGTTCTTGGATTGGAAGAATCAACACTGTGAAAATGACTCTACTACCCAAAGCAATCTACAGATTCAATGCAATCCCTATCAAACTACCACTGGCATTTTTCACAGAACTAGAACAAAACATTTCACAATTTGTATGGAAACACAAAAGACCCCGAATAGCCAAAGCAATCTTGACAACGAAAAATGGAGCTGGAGGAATCAGGCTCCCTGACTTCAGATCATACTACAAAGCTACAGTAATCAAGACAGTATGGTACTGGCAGAAAAACAGAAATATAGACCAATGTAACACGATAGAAAGCCCAGAGATAAACCCACGCACATATGGTCACCTTATCTTTGATAAAGGAGGCAGGAATGTACAGTGGAGAAAGGACAGCCTCTTCAATAAGTGGTGCTGGGAAAACTGGACAGGTACATGTAAAAGTATGAGATTAGAATACTCCCTAACACCATACACAAAAATAAGCTCAAAATGGATTAAAGACCTAAATGTAAGGACAGAAACTACCAAACTCTTAGAGGAAAACATAGGCAGAACACTCTATGACATAAATCACAGCAAGATCCTTTTTGACCCACCTCCTAGAGAAATGGAAATAAAAGCAAAAATAAACAAATGGGACCTAATGAAACTTCAAAGCTTTTGCACAGCAAAGGAAACCATAAACAAGACAACCCTCAGAATGGGAGAAAATATTTGCAAATGAAGCAGCTGACAAAGGATTAATTTCCAAAATTTATAAGCAGCTCATGCAGCTCAATATCAAAAAAACAAACAACCTAATCCAAAAATGGGCAGAAGACCTAAATAGACATTTCTCCAAAGAAGAAATACAGATTGCCAACAAACACATGAAAGAATGCTCAACATCATTAATCATTAGAGAAATGCAAATCAAAACTACAATGAGATATCATCTCACACCAGTCAGAATGGCCATCATCAAAAAATCTAGAAACAATAAATGCTGGAGAGGGTGTGGAGAAAAGGGAACTCTTGCACTGCTGGTGGGAATGTGAATTGGTACAGCCACTATGGAGAACAGTATGGAGGTTCCTTAAAAAACTACAAACAGAACTACCATATGACCCAGCAATCCCACTACTGGGCATACCCTGAGAAAACCATAATTCAAAAAGAGTCATGTACCAAACTGTTCATTGCAGCTCTATTTACAATAGACAGGAGATGGAAACAACCTAAGTGTCCATCATCAGATGAATGGATAAAGGAGATGTGGCACATATATACAGTGGAATACTGCTCAGCCATAAAAAGAAACAAAATATGAGCTATTTGTAATGAGGTGGATAGACCTAGAGTCTGTCATACAGAGTGAAGTAAGTCAGAAAGAGAAAGACAAATACCGTATGCTAAAACATATATATGGAATTTAAGGAAAAAAAAATGTCATGAAGAACCTAGGGGTAAGACAGGAATAAAGACACAGACCTACTAGAGAATGGACTTGAGGATATGGGGAGGGGGAAGGGTAAGCTGTGACAAAGCGCGAGAGACGCATGGACACATATACACTACCAAATGTAAGGTAGATAGCTAGTGGGAAGCAGTTGCATAGCACAGGGAGATCAGCTTGGTGCTTTGTGACGGCCTGGAGGGATGGGATAGGGAGGGTGGGAGGGAGGGAGACGCAAGAGGGAAGAGATATGGGAACATATGTATATATATAACTGATTCACTTTGTTATAAAGCAGAAACTAACACACCACTGTAAAGCAATTATACTCTAATAAAGGTGTTAAAAAATTATGCTATCTTGTGTTTAAGGAGAAAAAAACAAAAAAAATTAAAAAAATAAAAAGAATGAGATCATTTTTTTAACATCTTTATTGTAGTATAATTGCTGGTACTATTTTTAGAAATGGAAGCTAAAACAATACAAGAGAAAAACAATGATACAAACACACGTGACTGTAAGCAAAGTAAAAAGAGGTAGTTCCTGGTTCGGGGAGGGGAGACTTTAGTTTTACTTCTATCATTTCTATATTGCTTGGGGTTGTTTTAATGGGCTGATGGCATATTTTGTAATTCAAATATTTGAAGTAAAGCTGTCTTCCCTACCCCAAAAATTTTAAAATGGGGAAATTTCCTGGGTACCCTCTGTAATGACCCTCACAAACTGTCAAGAGGTAAACGCAAGACTCACTATAACGAACGATAATGGCTGGAGAAGATGTGAAGGGCTAAGGCTGCATTTAACAGTTCCTGCAACAGACCATCATGATTTCTTATGACTGCCAAATAATGAACAAAGAAACTCGAATGTTTTACTTTTTGGTTATAAGATTCAAAAATGTGGACTTCCCTGGTGGCACGGTGGTTAAGAATCCCCCTGCCAATGCAGGGCACACGGGTTCGAGCCCTGGTCTGGGAAGATCCCACATGCCACGGAGCAACTAAGCCCAAGAGCCACAGCTACTGAAGCCCATGTGCCTAGAGCCCGTGCTCCGCAACATGAGAAGCCACCGCAATGAGAAGCCCGCGCACCGCACAATGAAGAGTAGCCCCTGCTCGCCACAACCAGCGAAAGCCCGCGCACAGCAACGAAGACCCAACTCAGCCAAAAATAAATAAATAAATAATAATAATAAAAAAGAGATTCAAAAATGTATTACAGAATTACATGGATTAGAATTCTGCAAAAATTACTGTTTACTGAATCCAGGATATCAAAAAACACCTGGAGTTCTCTTTATGCTAAAATAATCCCTTTCTGAAAAGCTCATATCTAAATAATACAGGTTTGAGGTAGAGAATATACCCCAAAGGAAAATGTATAGGAGATAATATATTTATCCCTAAAAAGGGTTTTTATTTCCATTAAACGAATGGATATTTTATAGTAAAGTTACCAGGCTAATAAAATTAAAAAAACACTTCCTCACAGTAAAAAGCTTATCAAACCAGGCAATTTTTTTACAATTGGGAGAAGAAAATTCTCTGCATAAAATGGTTAATTATAGTTATGGCTTTATTATCTAGACATTAAGCACAAATTCCATACGGTAAAGTCTCAGCTTTACAAACTAATGGTTCACTTATTCAAAGAAACTGATCCAGGATTAAAATAAAAGTGAGACTGTTTGTCTGAAGTTTTATACTGTGGGACTTTGTTGCCCCCAAAGCAGCTTTACTGGGAGGCTCTGCCCCTTGCACCTTCGTGATCTGTGCGACACTGCAGGGCACACTCACTGGAGATGAAGTGGCAGTTAGTTAGGGCAGCTTATTTGAGAGTTAGAATGAAATTGTTGGAAATACCCCTGGGTACATTATTTCAGCACATTAATGAGGCTATTCACAAAGAGTTTATTACAATAAGAGAGATGTTTATTAGATCCGTAATAAGATTACAGAACATGCTGTATGGGAAGGACCTCTGGGAGCTATAGGCAGGATAATTTTGCGGGCATTAAACAAAACAAGAAAGCCAAACACCATTATCAAAACTGCTAACTTCACTGTACCACAGTTATGGGTAAATATCCACATTATTTTTCTGCTTCAAAAATGATGCACTGGCATGCTTTCTGAATTTACATGAAATCAAAGGGCTTTTTTTCAGGGTGGCAAAAATAAAACAAATTCAGGGTGTTTACTGCTCATCTTAAATATGGTCTGAAGGCACCTGGGAATTGCATTTTGAGGTTGTAGCCGTAGGGGTTTTTGCATCGCATGTTATTGTACTACTGAGTAATAAAGATAATGCCGCCACCAGTATGGATACAACAGAGAGAGAAAAGCACACTGGTGGTGGGGGTTACTATGTGCCAAGTGCCGTGCCAACAGTTCTTCACACACTGTTCCTTTAGTCTTCCCAACAACCCCGTGTGGTGTTAAAATTTTCTCCTTTTTTTTGACATGGAAATGGAGACTTACTAACTTGCCCAAGGTCCTTCGTCTGGGCAACCAATGAAGCCAACACAACCGTAATTAAATTAACTGGTGTTCAGAGGTGACCCAACGCCATCATGGAAATGCCACTGTGCCTTGCCAAACAGCCTCACGTGGACTGTCAAATCAATCAGATATCATCGTTTTGTCTCCCCTTTTTAAAGATGTAACCATTTCTCTTTTTGTTGCTGTTATCTATAAATGCAGAGCTCCGCGTTATTAGGCTATCATCCCTGCTGAAGACAAGTAACAGCAGTTTCCACAGTTTAAAAATCTAGCACACACCGTACGAGGCCGGGATATTTAAAGACCAGCATTGACAAAGTAAAACGCAATCAGTATGACCTTAAACTAGACATAAAATACCTATATACAATACATACACACACACACACACAAATATATATATCAAGTTATCTGTTATCCATCAACACCTCACAATTTTAAATGGAATTTTCTTCATCACCTCACATGTCTTGAGCGTGACTGTTTCTCTCTGATTAACCAATGGAGAAAAGGTGTCTTTCCACAGAGGAAACCAGCTGAAAATGCTACTTTCTCTGGAGGATCACATAATGTAAAAGCAAGGCTCTTCTGTGTAACCCCTGGCAGGATATATCAGAATAGCTCTCCTACCTGGAGGCTACTACTCACTTCCTTTTCTATGCTATAAAAGAATCACTATGGTTTCATCCCCTTCAGTTTTATTAGGAAAGCATCCAATTAGGCCAAAGAGATGCTATTTTCATAGGACATGTTTTCCTATTATCTCTTAGGACACAAACTGCTCCCAATTATTTAATGATTGTGGCACAAAGAATAAATATAATTATATTCAAAGAAATGGTATTTTCATAAGATATGCAGGTGCTACTCCCACTTATCTAATAATTATATGGCAAAGGATACAAAACAAAAATCTTAATAGTACTTGATGTTTGAAATCTTTTACAAATACACCACCATGTAGATGTCCACCCTTCTCCTTACAACAAAATAATCCTGACTAAATCAAATATCTAAAAGTAGAAAACAAACAAACATGAAAGTACTAAAAGAAAATACAGGTGAATATATTTATAGTCTTGGAATGAGAAGGCCTTTTAAAAGATGACATAAAATGCAAAAGTCATAAAGAAAAACACTGATGGGCTTCCCTGGTGGCGCAGTGGTTGAGAGTCCGCCTGCCGATGCAGGGGACACGGGTTCGTGCCCCGGTCCGGGAAGATCCCACATGCCGCGGAGCGGCTGGGCCCGTGAGCCATGGCCGCTGAGCCTGCGCATCCGGAGCCTGTGCTCCGCAACGGGAGAGGCCACAACAGTGAGAGGCCCAAGTACCACCAAAAAAAAAAAAGAAAAACACTGATAATGTTGACTACTGAATGAAAACTACCTTTATAGCTAAAGTACCAATAAAAATTAGAAATACAAAGAGAAAATAAAAAAGTATATTTGTTATGACAAAATTATAAACTTCTTAATATACAAAGAAAACTAAATAGAAAACTAAAAAAACTAAATAGAAGATAAGTGAGCAAAGATTACACTAAAGCAATTTATAGGAAAAGACACACAAACGGCTAACAAACCCACAAAAGATGCTAAGTTACATTTAAAATGAAATAAATACAAAACACCAAAGACATAAAAAATTCCATCTATAAGAAAAGCAAATGATGTAATTTCATAAAACTCAGTATCAGCAAGGCTGTGGGGAAACAGGCAGTCTCTCTTTTAGTGAGAATGAAAACTGGTTCTCCACCTTTTAGGGACAGCAATTTGGTAATATATATCAAAATTTAAAATTTACAACCCTTTCACCTAGTATATTAGACAGGATTCTCCAGAGAAAGAGCCAACAGGAGATATATAATTATGCAGAAAGAGATGTATTATGAAGGACTGGCTCCCATGGTTATGGAAGCTGAGAAGTTCCATGATTTGCCATCCATGAGCTCGAAGTTCAGGAAAGCTGATGGTATAGTTCTTCTCCAAACCTAAAGGCCCTGAAAACCAAGGGAGCCAATGGTGTAAATCCTAGTCTGAGTCTAAACACCCAAGATCCAAGAGTTCTAACATATGATGGCAGCAGATGTAAGTCCCAGCTCAAGTGCAGAGCAAATTCACCTTCCTCTGTCTGCTTTACTGAGTCTACTGTTCAAATGCTAGTCTCTTTCAGAAACACCTTCGCAGGCACACCCAGAAACTACGTGTCACTATAAGCATTAAAAACAAACAAACAAATGAAAACTCAGAAGGGAGCTGTTCTACCCATACATCAGGATTACCGTCTCATGTTTCATTTGCACTTTCTGGCATCATGTATGTGAGGTTCCAGCATAAAAACATAATACATTATTCTATTATTATTTTATATTTTGGTACTTTATATTTTCCCAGTGTTAATGCTCAAAATGTTTTGAACTGATTTTTAAACAATAACTAGTACAGGAAAGAAGAGGTTAGTTATTAAATATTCAATTTATTTTTCTCTCAGTGATGAATTAAGAGAAACTGATCACAAAGTTACACATTGAATTTTCTGTATTTGCAGTGTTTCTGCATGATGGATTTTGTAATTATCTTGGCCTCCACATTCCAAACAGCTTTGAGGTTTCATTTACGTGAAATGTGAATTTCCTGTTTTTGCCTCAAGTGTACCTTTAATTATGTGCTAAACCACACTTATAAAAAAAGTTGTGAGTTGAAAATTTAACCCTTCCATTCACACTGACAAAAAGAAAGCCAGGAGAAGCTTAACCAAACAGTTTATACGCAAATCTACTTCTCTGTAAAATGAGTGTTTGTCTACTGAATTTGAAAGTGTATAGTCCAAAAGGCATGCTCTTGATGGTAGAATGATGACAGGAAATGAATTCTGCATGACAAGGCTTTAGTGATGTCATACTGTTGTTCCCGAAGATGGCTCAATTCCAAGGACAGACAGAAACTATGGAAACCTGACTACTAATGACCCTAGGGAATCGAATGAAAATAAAAATAAAAATACCTATTAGAAGGTACACACGTAGGCTTAGAATCCACACAAGGATACACCAATTTCTAAGAAGTATGCTAATGAGTTCAACTCAGTCAAGGTTGATGATTCTCAATTTGTTTCACCAGATCATGCAGACATGGCCCCAAATAAGTCTAAAATTGCTAAGATTCTATGTGAGAATAAGTCCTAACTTTGAACTAAATATGAATACAATTATCTTTTGGCCCAAGTGATACTTAAAAGTAGGAACATGGAACTGCATGTAACCAAGATTCCTTGAGAATTTTTTTCTGAAAAATACTACACCTTTTCTGATACTGATACTAGGTAGTTTTCATTATCTCTGGAGTGAATTTTAAAATGACAGAGACTGAAGGGACCAGCAGAGCTCTTCTGGTCCAACTACTGACCTGTAGGCAAGACATGGTCATTTTAACTCCCTGGTGAACCTTTCAGATAAATTGGATGAAAAAGGTGCTTTTTACACACTGTGTCAATTGGCTGTGCTGGGTCACTGGATAAGAACATGTTAGGGTCCATCTGCCCAAAATGGTCTGCTTGGGAAGGGGGACCAGGTAGTCATGCTCTTTGACAGTAATTAGAAAGGAGACCCAGGGGCTGCTGCTAGTGACATGCCTACTCAGGAAGGGCATCAAGAATGGAATATTACTCTGCCATAAAAAGGAATGAAATAGGGCTTCCTTTGTGGCACAGTGGTTAAGAATCCGCCTGCCAATGCAGGGGACACGGGTTCGAGCCCTGGTCCGGGAAGATCCCACATGCTGTGGAGCAACTAAGCCCAAGCACCACAACTACTGAGCCTGCGCTCTAGAGCCCACAAGCCACAACTACTGAACCCGCGTGTCACAACTACTGAAGCCTGCGTGCCTAGAGCCCCTGCTCTGCAACAAGAGTAGCCACCACAATGAGAAACCTGTGCACCTCAACGAAGAGTAGCCCCCGCTCGCCGCAACTAGAGAAAGCCCACGCACAGCAACGAAGACCCAACACAGCCAAAAATAAATAAATAAAATAAATTTTTTTTAAAAAGGAATGAAATAATGCCATTTGCAGCAACATGGATGGACCTAGAGATTGTCATACTAAGTGAAGTAAGCCAGACAGAGGAAGACTAACATTATATGCTATCGCTTAAATGTGGAATCTTAAAAGAAACGATACAAATGAACTTATTTACGAAACAGAAATAGACCCACAGACATAGAAAGCAAACTTACAGTTACCAAAGGGGAGAGGGGGCGGTGGGGTGGTATAAATTAGGAGTCTGGGATTAACATATGCACAGTAGCATATATAAAATAGGTAAACAACAAGGACTTACTGTATAGCACAGGGAACTATACTCAATATTTTGTAACAACCCATAAAGGAAAAGAATCTGATAAAAGTATATATCTGAATCACTGTGCTGTACACCTGAAGCTAACACAACATTGTAAATTAACTATGATTCACTTTTTAAAAAATAGGAAAAAAAATAAAAGAATATTTTTTAAAAAAGAATTACGATTAGCAAATCATCACAATGAATGTAGATCAAAAAAATTTCATTTGCCTTTTTCTAAAAGAAATCATTATTCTTATCATTTCATGGGTGTAGCACAGGTGCCCAGACATGGAACTTCCTGAGCCTAAAGTAGAAGAACAACATTTTAAAATTCAACATAAACTTTTATGCTCTACTGAGACATACCTAGCTGCTCATTTTGGAGGACCAAAATATAGTTTAGTATAGCATCACAGAGCGAATTTATTGCCACAGGAAATCCAACCAAATCGTTCTTCGTCTCCATTGAACAGAACAGTATGTTGACCCTTACTGGCAGAATTAAAGAGTGAATGCTGTTGTAGCAGCTACTGTGAGAAACTTAAGAGTTGCAGAGCTGGTGAATATTTATGAAGTTTTCCTACTGTGCTGGCCACTGGCAGAGATAGTGGGAGAGATACATGCTTCTGAATCATTCAAGAAGCATGGAGTACCCGTCAGATCTGACTCTGAGAATTCAAATCCTAAATTTAGAAAAAAAAAACAAAACACCTCACTGTTTACTAAAAATAAGGTGTATTAGGAAAAACGTTCAAGATTCTGAAGCTAGAATTACAGTCCAGATACAACTCTCCATCTGATGGACAGAATGTCAGATATCTCTAGAGAGGAAAGAGCTGGCACTAAGCTGCTTCCTTGCTTTGCTTCCATGCCTTACCTACTATACTCAGGGAAAAGCAAGAAGACCCCTTGGTCCCCACTGATGCAGGGTGAGAGCTGCCTCTGAGGCCAGCTTCTGGCCACTCTTGAGTGAAGAATGTTTCCAAGGCTGAGGCTGAATGTCACCTGTCCTGTGCCCTCTCAGGAGGATCCTTGCCCCACCTCATTACACTAAACCTTTCTGTTTTATGACTCACACCCTAAATCAAAATTTTAATAAAAAATTGTCGAGAAATATCCTGTTAAGTCCTTGGTATAAATCACTCTACCCTCACTTCTTTTTGTGCCCTTTATACACACATACAAACAGCATGATATAAATCAGCTCGTATTACAATTTTGTAACTAGGTTTCGGCACTTGTTATATCTCATTCGTGCACCCCACAATTATTTACTGAGAGCTTGTGACGGCCAACCACTTTGAAAGGGTGGGTAGTAAGGCTGGGAACTAAACAGACAAGTGACTTTCAGTCAAGATAGTGTGTGACTTCAAATTTTGCACTACTACCTCCATAATAACTACAAGAAGAAAAAAATTTATACGATACAAATATCTTTGTGGACCAGAAACGAAACAAACACACTGAAGCTTGAGGTTCAAAAGCTGTTAGAAGTATCTATACCAACTAGGATCTCCAATACAATTGGGGCCACACCCCATGTGGAGCTAGGACAAAAGTCAGGCACAGAGTGTGAAATGGAGGTTGGGGTTCCTGTCCACAAAAAGAAGCTGAAGAAGCTGTTCCAGCCTTGGGGCTTCGGATAATAAATGAAGCTGCTCTACTGTTGAAAAGAGCAGCAACAGAACCTGTGCCAAATCCCCTGCAGGCTCGATGTCTGGATTTGTAATAAATCCAGTATCATCATGATATTGGAATTTGGGGACCCAGAGCAGAATCAAGGTAACCATAATATCACTAGATAGCAAGGGGCTGGTGCAGAGAAAAGAAACAGCAGCATCACAAAATACAAATAACTTCCACTCTTAATGAGCCTGACTAGGAAGGAAGCCTAAAACAGAGAAAGACAACCACCAAACACAATGACTACCGGGTGAATTCATTCAGGAAGAAATGAAAATAATAGAGTAGCCTCAAAAGGACTTATTTTTAACAGTTTCCTTGAAGCATAACTGACATGCCAAAAAACGACACATATTTATAACATACAGCAATCAAGGTAACAAACATATCCACAAGCTTCAAAGGCATCTTTCCACCAATACCTCACTATTTTGATTATAGTAACTTCATAGTACATCTTGACATCAAGTAGTGTCAACCCTTCAACTTTGTTTTCTTCCAAAGTTGTCCTGGCTATACTAAGGTTCTTTGTATTTCATGAACATTTTAGAACAAATTAAACAATTCCTACAAAAAAAAAT
This sequence comes from Monodon monoceros, assembly GCF_005190385.1. Lineage (NCBI taxonomy): Eukaryota > Metazoa > Chordata > Mammalia > Artiodactyla > Monodontidae > Monodon > Monodon monoceros. Next base: position 58,513,693 of record NW_021703780.1, on the reverse strand, counting down.
ATCGTGCTGAAAAAATTCCCAGAAACACAAAAGCAACCAAGACTGAATCATGAAGAAGTAGAAAATGTGAATAGAACTGTCACTAGTAAGGAGATTGAATTAGTAATCAAAAATCTTCTGCAAGTACCTCTGCAGACCACAACAACACAGAGCCTAGGTGCTACCTCCTGGCGTGCACATGGGGCTGGCTCCTCAGCTACACGTCAAACACCAATTCTGCTGCCCGTGCTGGATGCCAAGTGAGATAATGTGATTTTTTAAAAAATAGTCTCCTATTTTCCTCTCTTTCATTTATTTATTTACTTATTAACATTTTTATTTATTTATTTATTTGGCTGCTTAGGGTCTTAGTTGCAGCACACGGGATCTTTATTGTGGCATTCGGGACCTTTCCTTGCAGTGTGCGGTGTGTGCGTTGCAGCACATGGGCTTCTCTCTAGTTGTGGCATGTGGGCTCAGTATTTGCGGCACGTGGGCTCCAGAGCGCATGGACTCAGCAGTCGCAGCGTGAGGGCTCTCTAGCTGTGCCGTGAAGGCTCCAGAGCGCGCAGGCTCAGTAGTTGCAACACATGGGCTCTCTAGTTGTGGCGTGCTCTCTAGAGTGCACAGGCTTAGTTGCGCCACGTCATGTGGGATCTTAGTTTCCCAACCAGGGGTGGAACCCACATCCCCTGGCGGATTCTTAACCACTGGACCAACAGGGAAGTCCCTATTTATTTATTAATTTTTTTGGCCACACCGTGCAGTTTGCGGGATATTAGTTCCCCAACCAGAATTGGAGGGCTTCACTGATGAATTCTGTTAAACATTTTAAGAAGAACTAATACTAATCCTTCTCAAATTTTTCCCAAAAATTGAAGAGAAGGGAACACCTAACTTGCTCTATGAGTCCAGCATCACCCTGATTCCAAACCCAGAAGACAGTGTAAAAAATAAAACTACAGATCAATATCCCTAATGACCACTGACGCAAAAATCTTAAAATTCTGGACAACCAAATTCAGCAGCATATTAAAAGTATTAAACACCATGAACAAGTGGGCTTTATTCCTGGAATGCAAGGATGGTTCAGTATATGAAAATCAATCAATATAATACACAACAACAGTACCCAAAGCAATCTACAGATTCGATGCAATCCCTCTCAAAATCCCAATAAAGTTTTCTGCAGAAATAGAAAACCCCATCCAAAAATCCATGTGTAATTTCAAGTCACCCCAAATAACCAAAACCATCTTGAAAAAGGACAATAAAGCTGGACTCCTTGATTTTAAAACTTACTCTACAATGATGAAACCGGAAGAGTGACATACAGACTAACTGAAGAGAACATAGATTCCAGAAATAAACCCACACATATATAGTCAAATGATTTTTGACAAGGGTGCCAAGACCGTTCAATGGGAAAGGATAGTCTTTTCGTCAAACGGTTCTGAGAAAACTGGATATCTACATTCAAAAGAATGAAGTTAGACCCTTACCTAACACCATGCATGAAAATAAACTCAAAGTGAATGAAAGACCTAAGTGTAAGACCTAAAACTATAAAATTCTTGGAAGAAACATAGGGCAAAATCTTCATGACACTGCATTTGGCAACGATCTCCTGGATATGACACAAAAGGCACCAGGCAACAAATGAGAAATTAGGCAAACTGGACTTTATGAAAATTTTCAAGAAGTGTGCATCAAAACACAACATCAACAAGGTAAAAAGGCAACCCACAGAATGGCATAAAGTATTTTAATATCATATATTTGATAATGCGTTAATTTTCAGATTACAGTTTCTAATACTCGACAGCAAGAAACCAAACAACCTAATTCAAACATGGGCAAAGAACGTGAATAGACATTTCTTCAAAGAAGATATCCAAATGATCAATAAGCACGTGAAAAGATGCCCAATATCACTAATAGTTAGAGAAAAACACATTAAAACTGCAATGAAGTACCACTTCTATGCTAAAAGAAATAAGCCAGTCACAAAATGACAAATAATATATGACTCCACATACATGAGGTACTTAGAATAGTCAAAATCACAGAGACAGAAAATATTGGGTTGGCCAAAAGTTTTGTTCATTTTTTTCCCGTAAGATGGCTCTAGCAGCATTTAGTTGTCTTTAACTTCATTGGAAACAATTTTGTTAGACTGTGTGTGACAGCTGTCATATCAGCGTGCATTTAAAAAAAGACTTACCAAAATTGGTGGATTTTTGTGTAGCCATTTTAATACTGAAGGTGGAAGAAAAAAGGGAACATTTTCGGTATATTATGCTTTATTACTTCAAGAAAGGTAAAAACACAACTGAAACGCAAAAAAAGATTTGTGCAGTGTATGGAGCAGGTGCTGTGACCGATCGAACATGTCAAAAGCGGTTTCTGAAGTTTCATGCTGGAGATTTCTCGCTGGCCGATGCTCCGCGGTCGGGTAGACCAGTTGAAATTGAGAGCGATCAAACTGAGACATTAACTGAGAACAATCAACGTTACACCATTCGGGAGATAGCCGACATACTCAAAATATCCAAATCAAGCGCTGAAAATCATTTGCACCAACTTGGTTATGTTCATCGCTTTGATGTTTGGGTTCCACATAAGTTAAGGGAAAAAAATCTTCTTGACTGTATTTCCACATACGATTCTCCATTGAAAGGTAATGAAAACGTTTTGTTTCTAAAACAAATTGTGATGGGTGATAAAAAGTGGATACTGCCCAATAACGTGGAATAGAAGAGACTGTGGGGCAAGTGAAATGAACCGTCACCAACCACACCAAAGGCTGGTCTTCATCCAAAGAAGGTGATGTGTATATGGTGGGATCAGAAGGGAGTCCTCTATTATGAGCTCCTTCCAGAAAACCAAACGATTAATTCCAGCAAGTACTGCTCCCAGTTAGACCAACTGAAAGCAGCACTCAATGAAAAGTGTCCAGAATTAGTCAACAGAAAACACATAAGCTTCCATCAGGGTAACGCAAGACCGCATGTTTCTATGATGACCAGGCAAAAACTGTTACAGCTTGCCTGGGAAGTTCTGATTCATCCGCCGTATATACAAGACACTGCACTTCGGATTTCCATTTATTTACGTCTTCACAAAATTCTCTTAATGGAAAAAATTTCCATTCCGTGGAAGACTGTAAAAGGCACCTGGAACAGTTCTTTGCTCAAAAAGATAAAAAGTTTTGGGAAGATGGAATTATGAAGTTGCCTGAAAAATGGCAGAAGGTAGTGGAACAAAAGGGTGAATACGTTGTTCAATAAAGTTCTTGGTGCAAATGAAAAATGTGTCTTTTATTTTTACTTAAAAACAGAAGGCACTTTTTGGCCAACCCAATAGGATGGTGGCTGTGTGGAGCGGGGAAGGGATAGTTACTGTCTAATGGGTATAGAGTTTCAGTTTTACAAGATGAAAAGCATTACAGAGGTGGATGGTGGTTATGACTGTACAACATTATGAATATATTCAATACTACTGAACTGAGCACTTAAAATTGATTAACGGGATAAATTTTACGTTATGTTTATTTCATCACAACAAAAAGAGAGAAAAAATTCAAACAGCCCTTCTTCCTTGGCCCAAATCATGTAGTTAGTTATTCCCTCCACAGGGCCCCAGGGAACCTAGAAGCATAGCAAAAGAATTTCTATATTGTACTGTGTGATAAATTGGCATGTTTGTGTACCCAATGGCTGTTCTTTGATCTTATGCATGATGCTTATGAAGGTATACTGAGGATCCTGTATATTATTATCTGCAGAGTATATGCTGGATCTCTGTAATTCAATAATTTTTTGTCAGGAGACTACAAGTTTACAGCCAAGAAGAAATGCCAGACACTTCACTAAAAGAAAAGTTATCCAGAGGATATTACAGGAGATCAACATAGGAGATGCTAGGCGAGGACTGCAATCCTACCCAGACTGCAGAGGGACAGCTTTCCGGTGGCCAAGAAAGGCATGGTTAATATGAAAAGTATAAGCCAGGATGAAGACTGGCATTTTTGGCATATAATAAGGAAAACCTTAAAACCAATTCTCTCTTATAAATTTGAAAATACTTATTTTAATAGGGGAAAAGGAAGCTGCAGTGTAATTTTTATAGCAATTAATTACCTAGTTACAAAATTCATCTGGGATACATATCCTGGGGCTTTGTATTTTCTTGAAAAAGAAAATATTTAGGGGCTTCCCTGGTGGCACAGTGGTGAAGAATCTGCCTGCCAATGCAGGGGACACAGTTCCGAGCCCCGCAGAACAACTAAGCCCATGTGCCACAATTACTGAGCCTGCGCTCTAGAGCCCGCGAGCCACAACTACTGAGCCCGTGCACCACAACTACTGAAGCCCGCACTCCTAGAGCCTGTGCTCTCCAACAAGAGAAGCCACTGCAATGAAAAGCCCGCACACCGCAATGAAGAGTAGCCCCTGCTCACCGCAACTAGAGAAAGCCCGCGTGCAGCAATGAAGACCCAACGCAGCCAAAAATAAATAAATAAAATAAATTTATTTTTAAAAAAAGAAAATATTTATGTCAAACAACTACCCTGCTTTGTCTTTTCTTCAGGAGACATAGTCAACTTGGTATATATTTTATTAGCCATATCTTACTCACACTACGGTTACCAATTGAGGGTTCAAAGAGCCCCTTGAAATTCTGTATTGTGTACAGAACTTTGCATATAGGTGAGTCTAGGCATTTTTCCCAGAGAGTTTAGAATCATCAGATTCTCTAAGTAGTTCACACTCAAGACAGACTGAGAGGACTTCCCCGGTGGCGCAGTGGTTAAGAATCCGCCTGCCAATGCAGGGGACATGGGTTCGAGCCCTGGTCTGGGAAGATCCTACATGCCGCGGAGCAACTAAGCCTGTGAGCCACAACTACTGAGCCTGAGCTCTAGAGACCACAAGCTACAACTACTGAAGCCCGCGCGACTAGAGCCCGGACTTCGCAACAAGAGAAGCCACCGCAACGAGAAGCCCACACACCGCAACGTAGAGTAGCCCCCGCTCACCGCAACTAGAGAAAGCCGGGGTGCAGCAACGAAGACCCAAAGCAGCCAAAAATAAATAAATTTATATAAAAAAAAAACAGACTGAGAATCCATCTTATACCCACAGTTCACTATGATTTTATAGTGTAAACATGGGTCGTAAATTATGGGTTGACAGGTTTCATGCTCCCTGAAGGATAAGTACGCTTACTTTCACAGGACCCTATCTGGAAAGAACCTCAAAAGCTAACAAGTTCACTCTCCTTCCTTTAGGTAAAATACCTCTACAATTACCCAAGTCCAGTGAAAACTAAAAGTCTGCTTATTTTTCCCTGTGGGAAAGCAATTCCAGCACCTCATTCTGTAACTTATCACATTTTTAACAACCACTGTAAAAATTTATCTTTGGTCTGTATGTGCTCCAGTTGAGGCCCTCAATAGCCTTATTACTATTTTTCTTCACTGTATACACAGCTGTAAATGTGTATTAATCTTTTCCAGAGAAGACATATTGTTTGTCGCAGGCCATTTTTAAACCTAATGACTCCAGTGGTAAATGTGTATGTACACAACACAGTTCACACACTTTAGGCAGACATTTGGCCAATGTACTAGAACCTAAGTGTGATCAAGTTACTAGTAACAGGAGTTCAGAGTCCCAAAGGCTGGGGAAAATATCTCAGAGGATACACTGCAGCAAGAAGGGGCTCTCCAGCTATTTCTGGCAGCTGTAGTGTAGGCCAGAAGTACGGGTGTCGTGGCATCTGGTGGAGGTCTGACCTTACCGGGGGCCCACAATATTGGGCCCCTCTGCAGCCCTCATCCTAGCCTGGCCTGTGATCACAGTTCCACTGCTCTCCCTAGTGGAGACTGTACATTCCAGGCTTTCCCGAGCACTGGCACCCCGACTCCCCCTACTTGCCTGCCTCTCTGGGTTCGTCTCCTGTGGTCCTCCCTACACAGACATCGGACCCTCCAGGCCTCCCACCACCAGCAGCGGCACCCTGCCACCCTCTGTGTGTCTGCCCGCTAGCTACGATTCACCGGCACTCTCAAGGGTTGCTTCCTGCTTCCCAGGGATTGTGGACGAGCTCTGGCCTGGGCAACCCAGCAAATTTGCCCACTGTCCTGTGGGCTGTAGTCACACCTTCTCCAGTGAGGTCTGACCCACAGCCTTGGGGAAGAGGTATCCCCTTTCAAGTTTGTCCTTCCTGAGGTACTCTCCCTCTCCCTCAGCTTTCGGATACCCTACAGAGTTCTTTTGAAATCTTACATTTACTCGTCAATTATAGCTTAATAATTCTTTGTACTGAAATTCTTTTATTTAAATCACTATGTGGTTGGGACCCAGACTGACGCAATCACAATGTCTTTGTGCTCATCGATAATATTTGCTAACAGTGTATTTTTATTGTTTTTATTTTTCCTTCTAGTTAAAGTATATTATGGTTAAACAATGTGGTCTACACAATTCCTACTTATTGGAATTTATTGATATGCTTTTAACCTAACGCATGGTGAACTTTTTAAAGTATTTCCAGAAAAGTGAAAAGAAGGTACAGTCTCTATTTTCAGGGTAGAGAGACAGATATACTTCTATTAGATTAATCTTACTAAAGTTTTCATATCCTCTATACCAGGGGTCAACAAACTTTTTCCGTAAAGAGCCAGATAGTAAACAACACAGGCCTGTGGGCTACGGAGTCCCTGTTGTAACGCCTCAACTCTACCGTCAAGATGCAAAAGCAGCCATAGACAATTGTTTGTGTGGCTGTATTCAATAAAACTTTACTTACAAAAAGAGGCAGTGGGCCAGAGTTAGTCCACATGCCTTAGTTTGCCAACCCCTGCTCTACATCATCATTTTCATCCACTTGAGTCGTCAAGCAATGAGAAAGACAGGTTAAATCTCTTGATATTACTGTACTTTGTTTTCCCTATATGTTTTGGTCTTTCCCTGTATGTTTTGGTCCTTCTCTGTTTTTATAGTTCCATGCTCTGATATTTGACACAAAAAGGTTCATAGTTATTGTATCTTCCTGTGGACTTTACTCCTTACCATTGTAGAGTCCTTCTCTTTGTCCTGATAAAGGTTTTTTGTTTTGCATTAAACCTTACGTCTAATAGAGGAAAACACTTAGAAAGAAAATATACAATAAGACAATAAAATTAAGACCAAAGATAAGTTTAAGAATAAATCTAATTGGAATAAATTCAACTATTAAAGCAAATCTCAGAATGTGGCAAACACCAAAACCCTGTCTATAAGATACATATGTGAAATAGAGTATCCTAGAAGTTTACCTGAAATAGATTCTTCAACTGCCTTTAAGCTTTTTTTATTGTTTAAATCTTATATGCTATTAATATAAGTATTATCCTACATACCATATATTGCATCAGTTATATTTAATGGGGATGTTTTGAGTCTTTTATATGGCCTTAAAGAGTGCATGATTTGGTTAGTCTTTCCTCTGTTCATTGGAGCCCCATCTATGTCCTGCATATTTCCAAAATATACAAACAGCTCATACAACTCAATAACAAAAAAAACAAACAACCCAATCAAAAAATGGGCAGCAGACCTAAAAAGACATTTCTCCAAAGAAGACATATAGATAGCCAACAGGCACATGAAAAGATGCTCGACATGGCTAATTATCAGGGAAATGCACGTCAAAACTACAAAGAGGTTCAGTTGGTCCAAACTTCAAGTCTCCATTGGGTTCTTTTCACATACTCAGTAGTCTTGTGCAGTCTCATCTGTTTTCGTGTAATTTCACTTATTTCATTCTATTTCTATGGAGACTGTGGTGGATATGCTCTAGCTCTGTCTGCGCTTCTGCATTTCAGGGTAGTCCTGCATGCCAAGTAACCCTAAAATATCTTTTTGAAAGAGAACTGATGCCCGCAATGGATTTCTTCTTCCTTCTTGGAATTCATTTCTTGATTTTCCTTTTTTTTTTTTTTAACCTCACATCCATTAAGAAGAATTTGAGGCTCTGCCTTACTTAAATATCCACTTAAATGAATGATTAGCCTCCGCATATTAAAGTAGAAATTTAGTATTTCCAGGCTAAATAATCTTCTGAAACTTCTTTTGGTTCTAGTTTTGAAAGGAATCAAAAGAGCATAGCAACTCAAGACATCATGAAATTCAAATAAAATCACTTCACCCTCTGCAACGACCTGAGAGACACACAAGCAGGTGTGTGAGCTCTTACCAGCGGGATAAGCAGGCTGATAAGGTCTGTCAGAGGCTTGCCGAGCAGCAGCAGGTCTTCTGCGGCCTGAGTGTCCCCTCCAGAGCCGGACTTCTGTGCCTGAACAGGGGGAGGAGAGGGGAAGGGGGTCTTGGAGATTAGTCAGTTTGGCCGTAGGAGACAGGTCCACCCAGTCCCAACAGATGACGGCGCAGAGGAAGCATCTGACCTCAGGCCCCTGAAGAGAAGTTATGCTGGGTAATCATGTGACAGAGTACACACACTGCCACCAGCTGAGGCCACAGAGGCGGATCAGGGTGGACCACAGATAAAGCAATAACCAGGGCTGTCGTTGGAGGGATGATATTGATGTTCACACACTGCACGTAGTAAAGCACTTTATCTTCCCAACCATCCTGAGACGAGGTGCAGTTATCCCCATTTTTCAGGGGAGAAAACTAAAGTTCAGAGAGGTTGAGTAGTTTGTCTAAAGTCCCACAGACAATGGGTGACAAAGCTGGAGGATGAATCCAGGCTAAATGCCCCCAAATCACAGAAGCTCACCTCTTCTGGGCACTGTTATACATACACATTACATGATGCAGGCCAAATGCATTCTGCTGTGCCTTCCTTCTCTATATGCACACACCTGCTCAAATAACATCTAGAATATTGATCGAATGAACAGGCTTTGGACACTGCATGAAGAAGCTTCAGATACAGGTCTACATTGCTTAGGAAGTACACAATGGAAGTAAGAATTCAGAAATGAGTGGCTTTAACTTAAAGTGTGTCTTTCCCAGGAGTTTTATAGAACTGCCTCATTTCAGAGAAGATTTCTATCATAGAGATGAATAATTTTATACTGAGAGAAGGCACTGATTATTTATTGTATTTGCTATGGCACATACACATTTCATTCGCATACACCCTCTCTGTTTTTAATTTCACTCAGAACAAAACTACTTTTAGGTAATGACCTTTGCCAGAGCCTTTTTAAAGCAGGCTGCCCCGCCTTAGGTCACTAACATAGACTCTGGGGCCCCTCACATAAACGCCAAGATTCCTTCTGCCTTCAGGCGTATGGAGAGAATTTAAGTGGCGCGCTTTCCTTCGTTCAAAAGGAAAAAGAAAAAAAAAAAGGATGTTGTGGAAAATCAGACACCTGCCTTTTAACAGCTTGCACCTCTCTGCAGCCAAGGGGGACAACAATAATTGGTAGCTAGGAGTTTCCTCTCACCTCTCCCCTCCCCTATCCCTACCTCAACCCTTGGCCTCTATTAGAGAGGTGAAATTTCCTCCCAGAAAACAAACGCGTAGCACTACCCTAGGTCTGAACCTTTCTGAAGTTGGGCTGTTGATCCTGCCTTCTGAAGCACCATGTGAGGTGGAATATCGGCCTTTGCACATTAATATGTTATCCTTTAGAGTAGACCAACTGTCTCTTGGGAAAAATAAGGCAGTCTTGCAAACCAGCACCTAGGCAGGGAGGGGCATGGGGCCACTGCTTCCTTTCCAAACACACATAAGCAAGGAGACACGGCTACAAGCACAAGCACACACTGTGGGACTCTTCCCGCCAGGATATCCAGTGGGCCTCCAGACCTTCCAAGGTCTACAGTCATTTGTTATTGTCACCAAGAAACAACCTGACCCTGCCCGCCAGTATTCGGGTACCACCTCCTTATAAAGATGCCAAGCGTTCCAGAAAGGGAATGCTATAGCTTGCAGAAGAGGAAGGTGCACATCAGGAATGCATATGAAATTCAACTCTCCTCACAAAAATCCAGGCCCACAGCAGAAACTCTGTGCGCCAAGAGGATCACATGTGGGTAGCCGAGCAACGAATACAGGGGCCTGGCCAGCCTCTCTCAGGGTCTCTCCAGCTCCCCAACGGCACACTCTCCAGAGTCAGTCTCTCGATTCCCAGATACCTTATGTGTGCATTCTGCAAGGGGCTCTTTCCACAGCAAGAAAACGCACCTCTGCCGTGATGTTGCTACGGTCCTCCCTGTCCAGTCCTCTGCCTTTGCCTCTGTCCCACTGATCCCTTTCAGCAACTCACTGCCCCAGTCCTTGCTGGCTGGTAACCAACCCCACTCCTGGCCATCCATGGTTCTTGGCTCACCCAGCTGTTACAGCCTGGGCAAGAGGAGAGGGCAGCCTGAGTTGGGTGCTAGCAGTAGTGCTTGAGGCAAAATCTAAATTATTTGCTGACAAATTAAATGAGGAATATTAAAAAGGGAAATTTTAAGAATGACCCCCAGGTTTCTAGTTTGCACAGCAGGATGAGGGGGGCAGGGCTTGCTGGCAGGAGAATGGTTTGGGAGGTGAGTCCTGAGCTCCGCTTTAGACATGTTGAATTTGAGGGGACTGTGGGGCATTCTAGTGGTCACGTTTAGGAAGCTACTGAATATATTAAGTACGGATCTCAGACGAGAACTCTAGGTACAAATATAAATTTAATAGCTGTAAACATATAAAACACGGGCATGTCAACTTATGAGCCATATGTAATATTAAATGGCATTACAGCATTACCCAAAATGAGATAAGGGGATACAGCTAACTTCTTGGCACAAGAAGAAAGGCCAGGAAGAATATAACTCTATTACATCTACCACTGCTACATGAATCTAGTGCACAGGGGGCAGGTCCTCAACAGAGCTTTGTTACATGAACACAGAGGTACGGCACCTGTAGTGAACAAGAGTCAATTCCTCAGGCAGCTGCTGCCAATGTCCTAAGCAGGTTTAAGCACAACAGAGCACAACGTGCAATGGTGTGGCCTAGACAATTCAAGTCAACACTCGGTGTGCTCCCCAGACACCGTCACCCACACGCTTGCCATGCACAGATGATACGACTCAGTCCCCACTCTGTAGAACCCCACGGTTTCATTAAAAGAATGGCATGCTTTACGATGGAAAACAGTATGGAGGTTCCTCAAAAAACCAAAAACAGAGTTGCCATATGATCCAGCAATATCACTCCTGGGCACATATCCAGACAAAACTATAATTCCGAAAGATACATGCACCCCTATGCTCACAGCAGCACGACTTACAGTAGCTAAGACATGGAAACGGCCTAAATGTCCATCGACAGATGAATTGATAAAGAAGATATGGGGGCTTCCCTGGTGGTGCAGTGGTTGGGAGTCCGCCTGCCGATGCAGGGGACACGGGTTTGTGCCCCGGTCCGAGAAGATCCCACATGCCGCGGAGCGGCTGGGCCCGAGAACCATGGCCGCTGAGCCTGCGCATCCAGAGCCTGCGCTCCGCAACGGGAGAGGCCACAACAGTAAGAGGCCCGCATACCGCAAAAAAAAAAAAAAAAAAAAAAAAGAAGATATGGTACCTATACACGATGAAATACTACTCAGCCGTTAAAAAGAATGAAATAGTGCCATTTCCAGAAACATGGATGGATCTAGAGATGATCATACTATGCAAAGTAAGTCAGAAAGAGAAAGACAAATACCATATGATAGCACTTACATGTGGAATCTAAAACACAACACAAATGAACTTATCTATAAAACAGACACAAACATAGAGAACAGACTTGTGGTTGCCAAGCGGGGAGGAGTGGGGTGGGGGAGGGAAGATGGATTGGGAGTTTGGGATTAGCAGATGCAAACTATTATACATAGAAGGGATAAACAACAAGGTCCTACTGTATAGCATAGGGAACTATGTTCGATATAATGGAAAAGAATATGAAAAAGAGCACACATATGCATAACTGAGTCACTTTGCTGTACAGCAGAAATGAACACAACACTGTAAATCAACTATACTTCAATAAAATTTAAAAATAGAAGAAGAATGGCAAGTTTTCAAATAACTGCACTAAAGGCAGAGTGTGAAAACTGCCACAGTGGAGGAGGGAATAGAGGAGCTGGGGCCGGAGTAGGAAAAGGTGACACAAAGTCACCGTTTGGATGGTGGGGACGAGGTCTGCAGGGAATGACGTGGACAGCCGGTGTTTCAGGAGCTGGAATCACGTGAGGAAAGGCCGGGAGTGATAAGGCACCGGATCCACGTGGAAAATGCCAAGGTGACTGTTTGGCATGCGCATGGGCTACATGAGGGCTGGCGGACAAGGCTGGAAAACCACCCTGGGGCTGATCATACGAGGCCTTGACCGTCTTGCCAAGGAGTTAGAAAATGATATGTAGATAATGAGATGTCATCGAAGTTTTCAAGGGCAGGAGAGAAACGATGAGGACCACGGACTACAGCAGACAAACCTCACTTGCACTCAGCCACCAGACGGGGTAGCTCCTGGGGGACAACAATAAGGGCAAAGCCTGGAGGAGTCAAACTGGTAACTCCAAGGGATACTGAAATAGAGACTGTAGCCCCTACCCTGGCAGCCTTCACGTGAGTGTGAGATCAAAGACGACTCAGGGGCCACATTTCAGTCTTCCAGGCAATGCCGACACACCTGCAGACCAACAGCAGTTAAACCGTCCTACTACCAGAGTAATGTATCAAGCTGTCCCCCATCACTCCAGAAGTGAGAGACAAGGCCCAGACTGTGAAGTCAGGTGACCTGGATTTTAATATTGAATATTTTCTTTCCCTAGCCCCCAAACTTGGTAACATCCCCCGCCGCTGTTCACTCTGCAGGACCCTGTACCTCCCAGGGGTGAGGCATCTCAGTGTATTAAGATGATGATTTGCTCCACTATTTGGGTATTGGCCGTCATACCAAAATGAAGCTCCCTGACACCTAACACCCTTCTTCTCTTGATTCCTGCCAAAATCACAGGTGCCAAGCCCTAGGCTAGGCTCACAAATGCAAAATAAACCATAAATTTATATCTCGTAAGCCTGCTAGGAGTTAGTTCACTCCGTAAATACGAACTGAGTGCCCTCCCATGTGCCAGGACACAGAAATGAAGAAATCATGGCCCCCAGGAACCCTCTGTAAACAGAAACGGGAGGTGAGCACCTTTCTTCTTGTTGCTATTAATAATACAGCAACCATTTATAGCTTACCTTCCCTGGGCCAGGTATACTTAAGGCACATCATATTTACATATCTTGTATTCTCTCATTTAAGTCCCCTGCTGAGTAGTTAGCATGTCTACTTTACAGACAAGGAAACTGATACTCAGGTCAAGTAACGTGCCCAGCGCCTCACAGGTAAAAGTGACGTGGCTGGGGGCTTCCCTGGTGGCGCAGTGGTTCAGAGTCCGCCTGCTAATGCAGGGGACACGGGTTCGTGCCCCGGTCCGGGAAGATCCCACATGCCACAGAGCGGCTGGGCCCGTGAGCCATGGCCGCTGAGCCTCTGAGTCCCGCAACGGGAGAGGCCACAAAAGTGAGAGACCCATGTACCGAAAAAAAAAAAAAAAAAAAGTGACATGGCTGGGATTCAAATCCAAGGTGTTCCAGCCTGCAAGGCCCAGGTGCTCCCACCACACCAGTGAGTCCTGGGCATCTATTTGTCTCTGCTTCCACATCCTTCACACACAAACTCACAAGGTAGGTTGGGGATAGGGATCGGACTCCTAGCAGAGATTCTGACACCTCCCTCCCCTACTCCTCACCTTCCCAGTACACATTCCTGCATCATATCCCTCTCCTCCTTGAAAAAGAAAAGCACTTCATAAATCTAAGCACTATTATCATTTTAAACACTGGCAACACTCAGCTCTTCTACTTTCGAGAGGTTCCTGTTAAAAGCAGACATGAGCTTTGAATGCAGAAGAATCCCAGGTGTGCAGACAAATGGAAGAGGTGACTTGTGCTTTGGAAAGAACTTTCAGCTCAGTGTTCTAGAAGGATGTGTCGTTGGTGCCCACTCCATTTCTTTTCCCAACCTTTTCCCTAATTCAGTCTCAAGGACCCTACCTCTTTCAGACTGACACCAGGTACCATGTAGATCAAAGTCGGTCATCAAGGTCAAAAGCAATACTTGGCAGATATTAGAGGGAAAGATTTAGAAAGATGAGAGCAGTAAAATACAAAGTGGTGCTGAGGGCTTCCCTGGTGGCGCAGTGGTTGAGAGTCCACCTGCCGATGCAGGGGACACGGGTTCGTGCCCCGGTCCGGGAAGGTCCCACATGCCCCGGAGCGGCTGGGCCCGTGAGCCATGGCCGCTGAGCCTGCGCGTCCGGAGCCTGTGCTCCGCAACGGGAGAGGCCACAACAGTGAGAGGCCCGTGTAACGCAAACAAAAAAAAAAAAGTGGTGCTGAAAAAAATGAAAGAATAAAAAACAGTGATCTATTGGTACACTAACAAATTGAAAAAAAGAATTAGAAAATATTTTGTACTAAGGAGTTTCCTTTTAAACACCCTACCTGATCACTTGAAATAAAAGAGGATTTCTATGTTCTGGAATTTAAAGAATTTTTAGACTTCTGATCCTTTTTATCCACAACCTACACAATCTTTTTTTTTTTTTTTTTTTTTTTTTTTGCGGTACGCGGGCCTCTCACTGTTGTGGCCTCTCCCGTTGCGGAGCACAGGCTCCAGACGCGCAGGCCCAGCGGCCATGGCTCACGGGCCCAGCCGCTCCGCGGCGTGTGGGATCTTCCCGGACCGGGGCACGAACCCGTGTCCCCTGCATCGGCAGGCGGACTCTCAACCACTGCGCCACCAGGGAAGCCCCACAATCTTTTACAGATTGATTTCATCAAAGCATCTTGTGAGAGTAACTATCAACGACACCTTGAAGAATTACATAAAGCTACCACTGTGGAAACTGAAATAAGAAACAATGCTCTCGACAACTTAAAAGGACCAACTGTATAGCACAGGGCACTCTACTCAATACTCTGTAATGACCTACATGGGAAAAGAATCTAAAAAAGAGTGGACCTATGTGTATGTATAACTGATTCACTGTGCTGTATAGCAGAAACCAACACAACAATGTAAATCAACTATATTCCAATAAAAATTTTAAGAAAAAGAAACAATGCTCTCTGAAGAGACACTTATTAGAAAAGAGAGGGAAAACTAAGAGAAATCCATAATTCAGGATTCCGTAAGTACTTAGCCAAGCTTTACTGTTCATTTAGAATATGAGCAAATAAAAACAGCAACGTAGTCCAAAGGCAATTTTCATCTACTGGCTTTACAAGTTTGGGTTAAAACTTATTGACTGACTATCATCCTGGTTGAGGGGATCTTGGAATTATTTAGTAAAACACACAAGACAAGCTACATACTTCACCACCTTAACTGCGGGTAAAAGATAATGACGAATAACAGAGACTAAACCGGGGTCTAGAGATTCATTCTTGGGTCTGCTACTGTGACTCTTGGCAAGGTATCAGAACAGTCTGCTTTCAACATCAACTTCTGCATCTACCCAAGCCAGGATGCTACCATTGATACACATCTCTTGCAATTTTATTGGGATTCTAAATATAACAGTGAATTCATATTGGCTGTGTGCTATCCCATGATCTAAGTATCAGCTGACTTAATTCTTTAGAGAAAACATGAAAGGAGATAAGCATGTGGTGGTACCTAACACATAAAGTACTACTCAGTGAACTCACATGCCCTTCCTTCCTCAGAGCACGATGCCAGGTTACAGTCTGGGGCTACCTGACTTTTCTATAGCCACTAAATGATGGGTGGCCAAAAGATTCATTCAGCTTTTCCATAAGATGGCCCTAGTGGCACTTAGTTGTCTTTAACTTCATTTGAAACAATTTTGTTAGTGACAGCTGTCATATCAGCGTGCATTTAAAAAAAACTTATCAAAATTGATACGGGAGATAGCGCCGACATACTCAAAATATCCAAATCAAGCACTGAAAATCATTTGCACCAGCTTGGTTATGTTCGTCGCTTTGATGTTTGGGTTCCACATAAGTTAAGGGAAAAAAACCTTCCTGACCGTATTTCCGCATGTGATTCTCCACTGAAATGTAATGAAAACGTTTTGTTTTTAAAACAAATTGTGATGAGTGATAAAAACTGGATACTGCCCAATAACGTGGAATAGAAGAGACTGTGGGGCAAGTGAAATGAACCATCACCAACCACACCAAGGCTGGTCTTCTTCCAAAGAAGGTGATGTGTATATGGTGGGATCAGAAGGGAGTCCTCTATTATGAGCTCCTTCCAGAAAACCAAACGATTAATTCCAACAAGTACTGCCCTAATTAGGCCAACTGAAAGCAGCACTCAATGAAAAGTGTCCAGAATTAGTCAACAGAAAACACATAATCTTCCATCAGGATAACGCAAGACCGCATGTTTCTATGATGACCAGGCAAAAACTTACAGCTTGGGTGGGAACTTCTGATTCATCCGCCATATTTACCAGACACTGCACCTTTGGATTTCCATTTATTTAGGTCTTTACAAAATTCTCTTAATGGAAAAAATTTCCATTCCGTGGAAGACTGTAAAAGGCACCTGGGACAGTTATTTGCTCAAAAAGACAAAAAGTTTTGGGAAAATGGAATTATGAAGTTGCCTGAAAATGGCAGAAGGCAGTGGAACAAAAAAGGGTGAATATGTTGTTCAATAAAGTTCTTGGTGCAAATGAAAAATGTGTCTTTTTACTTAAAAACCAAAGGAACTTTTTGGCCAACCCAATACATCTCTAGCCCTCAAAACCATCTTGCAGGGGGCCTGATTCCTCCAGCTCAAAGCTACAATAATCAAGACAGTATGGTAGTGGCACAAAAACAGAAATATAGACCAATGGAACAGGAGAGAAAGCCCAGAGATAAACCCATGTACATATGGTCACCTTATCTTTGATAAAGGAGGCAAGAATATACAATGGAGAAAAGACAGCCTCTTCAATAAGTGTTACTGGGAAAACACGACAGCTACATGTAAAAGAATGAAATTAGAACACTTCCTAACACCACACACAAAAATAAACTCAAAATGGATTAAGGACCTAAATATAAGGCCAGATTCTATAAAACTCTTAGAGGAAAACATAGGAAAACTATGACATAAGTCACAGCAAGATCCTTTTTGACCCACCTCCTAGAGAAATGGAAATAAAAACAAAAATAAACAAATGGGACCTAATGAAACGTAAAAGCTTTTGCACAGCAAAGGAAACCATAAACAAGACAAAAAGACAACGCTCAGAATGGAAGAAAATATTTGCAAACGAAGCAACTGACAAAGGATTATCTCCAAAATATACAAGCAGCTCATGTAGCTCAATATCAAAAAAACAAACAACCCAATCCAAAAATGGGCAGAAGACCTAAACAGACATTTCCCCAAAGAAGATATACAGATGGCCAACAAACACATGAAAGGATGCTCAACATCACTATCATTAGAGAAAAGCAAATCAAAACTACAGTGAGGTATCACCTCACACCAGTCAGAATGGCCATCATCAAAAAATCTACAAACAATAAATGCTGGAGAGGGTGTGGAGAAAAGGGAACCCTCTTGCACTGTTGGTGGGAATGTAAATTGATGCAGCCACTGTGGAGAACAGTATGGAGGTTCCTTAAAAAACTACAAATAGAACTACCATACGACCCAGCAATCCCACTACTGGGCATATACCCTGAGAAAACCATAATTCAAAAAGAGGCAGTACCAAAATGTTCATTGCAGCTCTATTTACAATAGCCAGGACATGGAAGTAACCTAAGTGTCCATCTGCAGATGAATGGATAAAGAAGATGTGGCACATGTATACAATGGAATATTACAGCCATAAAAAGAAATGAAATTGAGTTAGTTGTAGTGAGGTGGATGGAGATAGAGACTGTCACACAGAGTGAAGTAAGTCAGAAAGAGAAAAACAAATACCGTATGCTAACACATATATATGGAATCTTAAAAAAAAAAAAAAGGTTCTGAAGAACCTAGGGGCAGGACAGGAATAAAGATGCAGACATAGAGAACAGACTTGAGGACACGGGGAGAGGGACGGGTAAGCTGGGACAAAGTGAGAGAGTGGCATGGACATATATACACTACCAAATGTAAAATAAATAAAATAGATAGCTAGTGGGAAGCAGCCACATAGCACAGGGAGATCAGCTCGGTGCTTTTTGCCCACCTAGAGGGGTGGGATAGGGAGGGTGGGAGGGAGACGCAAGAGGGAGGGGATATGGAGATATACGTATACGTATAGATGATTCACTTTGTGATAGAGCAGAAACTAACACACCATTGTAAAGCAATTATACTCCAATAAAGATATTAAAAAACAAACAAAAAAAACCATCTTGCAATTCCACATTATCAGTCATAACGGAAAGCAAGTGTGAGGGTTTATGTGTTGCATATGCATGTATATGTATGTGTGTGTATCTATGCACATACAAACACATTATGTGTGCGTGTGTATGCGCACCTAAAACCTCAATCCGCTGCTGCTCGCTAGCTAATCCATCCTGTTGGGGGTGGGCTGGAGTGCCATCTCTGGACAGGAAAGACTACACACTGCTTGGCCAACCTCACAGTCCAAATGATCTCTGGGTCGCCAGCAGTCCCCTAATGAGTACTCACCAATTCTTTGCTTGGGCCTCTCCTGCTTTCCTTTCAGACTTTGTGTTCAAATTACCTGTCCTTGACACTGGTCACCCAAAGATGGCTAATGAATATGGTATTCTCTCCCTACGGAATCATATGTTCTTTTCCAAAAATAAAGCCACATTCAAGGAAGATGAGAGAAAAGAGAAGGAAAGGGAAGTGGGACGTGGCACAGGGTTGTTCAAGATGTGGAGAAAGAGGTCCTCTACCTGCAGAGCCAGTCGCACGACCCCGGAGGTATAGGTCAGCATGCTGTGCAAAATATCAAGCAGGGAAAATAGCAGGGCGGCTGCCATCTCGTTGTTGTTTTTATTGTCCACATCCAAGCACAGTGTGGCAGTTTCAGTGAACAGGTTACAGACATGATGGACCAGTCCTGGGGGTAAAATAGGAGAAGGGTAAAAACATTCATCTTAAAATATAAAAATAACGTGTCACGTAAACCCAGCAGAGCAGGCATATATAGTCTACGTTGCATAAACTCTAAACAGTCCTTCAACTGTATTTGTTTCTAAAATGCAGGTTCCCAGGCCACACGCCCAGAGAGTCTGCTCAGGAGCCTGGAATGAGGCCTAGGAATATACTTGTTAAAAAGCTCCCCCGCTGATTTTGATGGAAGGGTTCCCCAAATTACACTTTGAGAAACACTATACTACGTGGACAGGCTTCCAGGGATGGAACACTCCCCGACACTGCACAGTGCTATATGCAAACGTCCTGTCCCCAGGTTCTGTTTAAAGGTACAGTTCTTCATGGGGTGGCTCAGAGACCACAAGTGAACTGGGGATCTATCAAGGATGGAAAAGTAATTGGGTCACCTCCAGAGGCTAAAGAAATGAAGTGATTTTTTTTCACATGCATTCCAAAGTGTACGATAATGATTTTAAGCAATGTGAAATTGAGAAATTGCCAGGTCTGTCTCTGCAAACCTCATATTCACACTGTGGCTGGTCTTCATCAACTTTCACTTTTTTTTTTTTTTGGGCGGTAGTCGGGCCTCTCACTGTTCTGGCCTCTCCCGTTGCGGAGCACAGGCTCCGGACGCGCAGGCTCAGCGGCCATGGCTCACGGGCCTATCCACTCTGCGGCATGTGGGATCCTCCCGGACCAGGGCACGAACCCGTGTCCCCTGCATCGGCAGGCGGACTCTCAACCACTGCGCCACCAGGGAAGCCCTCAACTTTCACTTTGATGTAGTTTGTTATGACCAAAACATTTAAGTTGGCATTTTTATTATTATTGTAACGCAGCATTACATTTTGAATTCCCAAAATGATTCAGATGTAAACGTGGTGAAAAGACAACATGACATGTTATAAACCGAAACAGTAAGGGGGTCCTTTAGTATCAACAGATCTCAACGTTCTGGAAAAAAGTGAATCTTCGACTATAAATATTTTACACAAGCAGATGGGGAAAAAAACATGGTAAGGAAGGAGGACATGTGTTGTAAGCTGGACCTGCAATCCACTTATTTATTGGCCCTGCAATCCACTGGTCGCTAGTTCTCAGGACAATTGGATGGAAACTCTGTCAGGCACAGCCATCCGACCTTTGGTACCCTTCCCAGACACTGCACACGGTCATTTTCAGTAAACCAATCTAGTGTTCCTGGACAAGTGCAAAGTAATTAGACTACAAAAGCAATTAACTTTATCACTAAAGGCAGAGAGAAACCAAAATTACAGAGCATCATTCAAAGTTGTAATCCTTGCGGCAAAAACCGGTATAAGCCACAAAGCTGAAAATAAATACACTTGAAGGGAAAGTCGAATGAACTATTCGCAAAATTTCTCTATCAAGTGACAAGGTTTCATAGCACAAATCATCAATGACACGTAGTAAAGAAAAGCAATTCTTAGGACACATGAATTACACCGACAGGCATTCTCTTCTGAGTTAGCATGCATCACTCAAGTGCACTCTATGAATCAGCCTTGGCGTTTGTGAGCTGCAGGTAGGGGTAGACGGGCTTTAAAACGTAGTATGTGGTAAACACATGCTGCAAGAGAAGATGTTCTCTTTTGGGGAGTTCATGATTACTTTGTGACACATCATGCTGATGGTCAGAGGTGCAAGGGACCCGGCTACGTGAACAGCGGTCCTTCAGAAGGAGGAGGCGGACCCCTGGATACCCATCTACATGCTGCTTGATTCAGACGAAACAGCTGATGAACAACTGTGCTCTTCCTGATCTTTATTCAGTTTTCAAGCAAGCGGCACAAACAATGAATGCGATCGAATCCATGCTGGGCTGGCAAGCCTTTCCAGCCTGTGAAAAAACAGGCAACAAACACCAAGCTCTGAGATTACACTTGGAAGTCCCCTGCTGTCAGGGAAGGTGCTCATATGAGATTAGAAATGAAGTATGACCTAAGTATTTCTTCGTAACAGTGAAAATGCCAGCAAAGCCCATTAATACGATGTTACATGGCCTAGCTCAGCCACGTAGTCAGTGCTCTTCATAGACAGAACTTTCACTTCAGATGAAAATACAAGTTTTTCTTGTTTAAACATTTTATTATGAAAACAAAGAAAGTCATGAGAAATTTCAGTAAAATGAATCCCTATCACCCTCTTTCATAATTATCATAGTTTGCCAATATTGTTTAATTATCCCCATCTACTTTTCTTTTTTTAGTATTTTAAAGCAAATTCTAGATATCATCTTATTTCTCCTGTAACTGCTTCTGTAAGTCTCACATATACCTTTTTTTTAAAAAACATAACCACAACGCCATTACCACCTAATACAATTAACCCACTTCTTAACATAATATACCATCTGCGTTCAAAACTCAACTGTCACAAAAAACTGTCTTCTTTTTTACAGTTCATTTGTTTGACTCAAGATACAAAGCAGGTCCACACATTCCATTTGGCCACAGATCTTAAGTCTCCTTCAACCTCTAACAGTCCTCTTCCCCACCTGCAATTTTTCAGGCCATTTATTTGTTGGACAAATGAGAATATTTTTCCGGCAGATGTTCTTGTTGGGTTGTTCTTATATCCCTGCATTTCCTGTAAACTGGTAATTAGACCTATAGACTCAATTTAATTCAGGTTTGATTATTTTGGCAAGAATACTTGGAGCTGGCTACTGTGTATATCCTGTTGCAATATATCTGGAGGGATATACTGTCCGGTTGTTCTACTCTTAATGATGTTGAAATTGACCCATGGGTTCACGGGCTGTTAGCCTAACTCATCCAGTATAAACTTCCACATCAAACGTTATCTACTAATGACCAATGTCCAGTTGTATTATTTTAGACATGGCAATGTGGAATTTTCAAATTCTGTCATTCCTTGTATATTTTTTCATCTGCTTTTCTTCTATAAAGAACCTTCCTTTATCAACTTATTTTGCTATCATAAAATATGGTTTGTAAAGGAAAGGCAAGGTAGATGCTTGATAAATGTTTCTTTGTTATCATTCACCAGTTTTCACAACAATGATTTTGGAGTGATTGCAAGTCCAAATGGGACCGAGGTAGCGGGGTGGGGGAAGCTAGAAATTACCAAGGTTACTGATCAGTTCACTTTGGAGCATCAATGTGAATATAATAGATTTTTAAATAACATATTTTATGGATTTTAGTTGATTTCGATCCCTATTATTTTTATGCTAAACTTGTCCATCTATGGCCACTGAGAGCCCCTTGAAAATTACCTACCTCCTACTAAGATAATATGTCTCAAGCTCATCTTATGAATTCCTGCCTAAGACTGTGCATTAGTTACCTCTCGAAGGAGTCCTGGTTTCTTTTAATGAGACTGGTATTTAGAGACCATGGTCTCAGCACTAGAAACACTCATTGCTACTGGGTCACTGATTCAGTGGACAGAGATAAGAAGTATACATCTTTTAGACAGAAAGAAATAATGAGTTCATGCAGATATTTCCAATTCCACAAATGGACCCTCATCTCTAAGCAGCAAGGGAAAAAAGACAAATAACATACAAGGGAACTCCCATAAGGTTAACAGCTGATTTCTCAGCAGAAACTCTACAAGCCAGAAGGGAGTGACATGACATATTTAAAGTGATGAAAGGGGAGAACCTACAACCAAGATTACTCTACTCAGCAAGGATCTCATTCAGATTTGATGGAGAAATCAAAAGCTTTACAGACAAGCAAAACCTAAGAGAATTCAGCACCACCAAACCAGCTCTACAACAAATGCTAAAGGAACTTCTCTAAGAGGGAAACACAAGAGAAGAAAAAGACCTACAAAAACAAACCCATAACAATTAAGAAAATGGTCATAGGAACATACATATTGATAATTACCTTAAACGTCAATGGATTAAATGCTCCAACCAAAAGACACAGACTGGCTGAATGGATACAAAAACAAGACCCATATATGTGCTGTCTACAAGAGACCCACTTCAGACCTAGGGACACATACAGACTGAAAGTGAGGGGATGGAAAAAGATATTCCATGCAAATGGAAATCAGAAGAAAGCTGGAGTACCAATACTCATATCAGACAAAATAGACTTTAAAATAAAGACTACTGCAAGAAACAGAGAAGGACACTACATAATGATCAAGAGATCAATCCAAGAAGAAGATATAACAATTATATATGCTCCCAACATAGGAGCACCTCAATACATAAGGCAACTGCTAACAGCTAAAAAAGAGGAAATCGAAAGTAACACAATAATAATGGGGGGACTTTAACATCTCACTTACACCCACGGACAGATCATCCAAAGAGAAAATTACTAAGGAAACACAAGCTTTAAATGACACAATAGACCACATAGATTTAATTGATATTTATAGGACATTCCACCCAAAAACACCAGATTACACTTTCTTCTCAAGTGCGCACGGAACATTCTCCAGGATAGATCACAACTTGGGTCACAAATCAAGCCTTGGTAAATTTAAGAAAATTAAAATCATATCAAGTATCTTTTCTGACCACAACGCTATGAGATTAGAAATCAACTACAGGGAAAAAAACATAAAAAACGCAAACATATGGAGGCTAAACGATACGTTACTAAGTAACCAAGAGATCACTGAACAAATCAAAGAGGAAATCAAAAAATACCTAGAGACAAATGACAATGAAAACACGATGATCCAAAACCTATGGGATGCAGCAAAAGCAGTTCTAAGAGGGAAGTTTATAGCTATATAAGCCTACCTAAAGAAACAAGAAAAATCTCAAATAAACAATCTAAACTTAGACCTAAAGGAACTAGAGAAAGAAGAACAAACAAAATCAAAACTTAGCAGAAGGAAAGAAATCATAAAGATCAGAGCAGAAATAAATGAAATAGAAACAAAGAAAACAACAGAAAAGATCAATAAAACTAAAAGCTGGTTCTTTGAGAAGACAAACAAAATTGATAAACCATTAGCCAGACTCATCAAGAAAAAGAGGGAGAGGACTCAAACCAATAAAATTAGAAACGAGAAAGGAGAAGTTACAACAGACGCCACAGAAATACAAAGCATCCTAAGAGACTACTACAAGCAACTCTATGCCAAAAAAATGGACAACCTGGAAGAAATGGACAAATTCTTAGAAAAGTATAACCTTCCAAGACTGAACCAGGAAGAAATAGAAAATATGAACAGACCAATCACAAGTAATGAAATTGAAACTGTGATTAGAAATATTCCAACAAACAAAAGTCCAGGACCAGATGGCTTCACAGGTGAATTCTATCAAACATTCAGAGAAGAGCTAACACCTATCCTTCTCAAAGACTTACAAAAAATTGCAGAGGAAGGAACACTCCCAAATTCATTCTACGAAGCCACCATAACCCTGATACCAAAACCAGACAAAGATACTACAAAAAAAGAAAATTACAGACCAATATCACTGATGATTATGGATGCAAAAATCCTCAATAAAATACTAGCAAAGAGAATCCAACAACACATTCAAAGGATCATACACCATGATCAAGTGGGATTTATCCCAGGGATACAAGGATTCTTCAACATAAGCAAATCAATGTGATACACCGTATTAACAAATTGAAGAAGAAAAACCATATGATCATCTCAATAGATGCAGAAAAAGCTTTTGACAAAATTCAACACCCATTTATGATAAAAACTCTCCAGAAAGTGAGCAAACAGGGAACTTACCTCAACATAATAAAGGCCATATATGACAAACCCACAGCAAACATCATCCTCAGTGGTGAAAAACTGAAAGCATTTCCTCTAACATCAGGAACAGAAAAGGTTGCCCACTCTCACCACTATTATTCAACATAGTTTTGGAAGTCCTAGCCATAGCAATCAGAGAAGAAAAAGAAATAAAAGGAATACAAATTGGAAAAGAAGTAAAACTGTCACTGTTTGCAAATGACATGATACTATACATAGAGAACCCCAAAGATGCCACCGGAAAACTACTAGAGCTAATCAATGAATGTGGTAAAGTTGCAGGATACAAAATTAATGCACAGAAATCTCTTGTATTCCTATACACCAATGATGAAAAATCTGAAAGAGAAATTAAGGAAACACTCCCATTTACCACTGCAACAAAAAGAATAAAATACCTAGGAATACACCTACCTAGAGAGACAAAAGACCTGTATGCAGAAAACTATAAGACACTGATGAAAGAAATTAAAGATGATACAAAGAGATGGAGAGATATACCATGTTCTTGGATGGGAAGAATCAATACTGTGAAAATGACTATACTACCCAAAGCAATCTATAGATTTAATGCAATCCCTATCAAATTACCAATGGCATTTTTTACAGAAGTAGAACAAAAAATCTTAAAATTTGTATGGAGACACAAAAGATCCCGAATAGTCAAAGCAGTCTTGAGGGAAAATAATGGAGCTGGAGGAATCAGACTCCCTGACTTAAGATCATACTACAAAGCTACAGTAATCAAGACAATATGGTACTGGCACAAAAACAGAAATACAGATCAATGGAAAAGGACAGAAAGCCCAGACATAAACCCACGCACCTATGGTCAACTAATCTATGACAAAGGAAGCAAGGATATACAATGGAGAAAAGACAGTCTCTTCAATAAGTGGTGCTGGGAAAACTGGACAGCTACATATAAAAGAATGAAATTAGAACACTCCCTAACACCATATACAAAAATAAACTCAAAATGGATTAGAGACCTAAATGTAAGCCCAGACACTATAAAACTCTTAGAGGAAAACATAGGAAGAACACTCTTTGACATAAATCACAGCAAGATCTTTTTTGATCCACCTCCTAGAGTAATGGAAATAAAAACAAAAATAAACAAATGGGACCTAATGAAACTTCAAAGCTTTTGCAAAGCAAAGGAAACTACAAACAAGACGAAAAGACAACCCTCAGAATGGGAGAAAATATTTGCAAACAAATCAATGGACAAAGGATTAATCTCCAAAATACAGAAAAAGCTCATGTAGCTCAATATTAAAAAAAAAAACAACCCAATCCAAAAATGGGCAGAAGACCTAAATAGACATTTCTCCAAAGGAGACATACAGATGGCCAAGAAGCCTATGAAAAGCTGCTCAACATCACTAATTATTAGAGAAATGCAAATCAAAACTACAATGTGGTATCACCTCACACCAGTTAGAATGGGCATCATCAGAAAATCTACAAACAACAAATGCTGGAGAAGGTGTGGAGAAAAGCGAACCCTCTTGCACTGTTGGTCGGAATGTAAATTGATACAGTCACTATGGAGAACAGTGTGGAGGTTCCTTAAAAAAATAAAATTAGAATTACCATATGACCCAGCAATCCCACTACTGGGCATATACCCAGAGAAAACCATAATTCAAAAAGACACATGCACCCCAATGTTCACTGAAGCACTATTTACAATAGCCAGGACATGGAAGCAACCTAAATGCCCCTCGACAGATGAATGGATAAAGAAGATGTGGTACATATATACAATGGAATATTACTCAGCCATAAAAAGGAACAAAATTGGCTCATTTGTAGAGACGTGGATGGATCTAGAGACTGTCGTACAGAGTGAAGTAAGTCAGAAAGAGAAAAACAAATATCGTATATTAACGCATATATGTGGAACCTAGAAAATGGTACAGATGAACCGGTTTGTAGGGCAGAAATTGAGACACAGGTGCAGAGAACAAACATATGGACACCAAGGGGGGAAAGTGGCGGGGGGAGGTGGTGGGATGAATTGGGAGATTGGGATGGACATGTATACACTGATGTGTATAAAATGGATGACTCATAAGAATCTGCTGTATAAAAAATATAAAATAAAATTCAAAAACAAAACAAAGCCTTCAAAAAGGAACACAATTTAGATCTTTATTAAAAAGGCAATGTATTTTCCATGTTTTACTTAAATTATATTGCATTAGTCATTTGCAATCATAGTCTATATGGAATTTTCCTTTGGGGGTTTTCATGTTTGGGTTTTAGGAAAGGACCCCCAATATATGGCTAATCTCTGATAAATATTTTAACATTCCTAAATAAATAAATAAAATAAAAATTAAAAAATAATTCAGATTTTGGCCACAGAAGTGACACTTGGCAACTGACAGTTTCTCTTAGCAAATGATCGTGGGATAAATGGAATAAATGCGACATGGATGGTGTCAACTGACAGATGATGGGGGTTTTGAAACTCTCTTTCATGTATGTTGAATTGACCTTAAGTCAGCAATAACTGGAATAACTGAAGTCCAAATATCACGTGTATCACAAGTAGCCATATTCAGCCACTTGCGCTGTCATGACAATGACAATCAGAGAGAGTGGTGGCATTATAAAGTTCCAGGGACACCAGTAATTAAAAAAAAAAAAAGGAACTTATATCCAGCATACGTAAATGATTCCTAAACTCAATAATAAAAAACCAAAATACCCAATGTTTAAAATGGATAATAGACTTGAACACTTAGTTTACAAAAGATATGTCAGTAAGCACATGAAAAGTGTTCAACATCATTAGTCATCAGGAAACTCCAAATTTGCAATGAGATACCACCACACACAAACAGGAATAATTATAATGAAAAAACTGACAACACCAAATGTTGGTGAGGATGTAGAATGACCCAAACTTACATATACTGCTGATGGGAAACAGATGGCATTTTTTTATAAATTTAAATACATATTTACTACATTTCCTAGCAATTCCACTCTTAGGGATTTATCCAAGTAAAATGAAAACATATGTCCACAGAAAGACTCATTAGACCTGTGTTCAAAATAGCCCCAAATCGGAAATAGCCCAGGTGTCCATCAACAGGAGAACAGATAAACAAACTGAGATATATTCATACCATGGAGTACCACTCAGCAACAAAAAGAAATGAACCGCTAAATCCCATAGTAACATGGCTGAATCTCAAAAACAGGGCTGAAGGAAAGACACCAGGAACAAAAAGAGGGTATATAAACTCAGCTGTATGAATACGTTTAAAGAAAACTCGTCTATGTTGATTGAAACAGAATAGTAGCCGCTTCTGAGGGAGGGGCAGAACAGAACTTTCTAGGGTAACAGAAATGTTCTATACTTTAACGAGGTGTTGGTTACAGGAATGTATGCATTTTTCAAAAATGACTGAACTGTATATATAACATTTGTCCCTTTCACTGTATATAAACTACGTAAATTTTAAAAGAAATCAGTTGGGATAGACTGAGAGAGGTTGGAGGAAGTTAAGTGAAGCAGGAAGTGTGGTCTCTGCTGGGATGAGAGCAGCATTTACTGAGCACCTGCTTTGTGCCTGGCACTGGACTTTTACTTGGCTTTTTACATTTAATATCTCACCTGAATTCTCTAACAGCTCCAGGGGACAGATGCTAATATCTCCACTTTCTAGATGTGAAAACGAAAACTCAGGGAATTTAAGTAACCAGTTCAAGGTCACAGAGTAAGCAGGAGTCACAAAGTGATCTGAACCTGCATATAACTCCAAGGTCCATTTCTGTCAATATCACGGAGCCTCTGGGAGCAACCAGTGGGGAACCGAGACCAGAAAGTCAATGAGGAAACCTCTGCAGTTATGCCATGACCAAGTGCTGGTGAGGTGGGAAGCAAGGAGGGGGCAGAAACATCCCTCAGCAAGTGTGATTTGTGACTTCCTGGCAACAGTGAGGTGTGGCCAAAAAGCCTCAGTAAGAGACAGGAGAACTAGACCCTCACTGGAGGAAATGGGCAAGTGAGTTTCCCAGGAACTATAATGTACGTTAGTTTTCAAGACACACTGGGTTTGAGATAACATCCAAAAGCCAAGGCCCAAAGGCTGTTGGAGATAAAGGCCTAGAAACCAGCTAACAGTCAGATCGGAAAAAGGTGGGAGATGACTGGAGAAAGTGGAAAAGTTTCCGAGGACGGGCAAGACAGAGGCCCAGAGTTAAAGACTGAGAGATGAGTAGATCCCAGACAGGGGAGGAATTTACAGGGGAGATGGAGGCAAAGGTGCCAACATAACAGAGAAAGAGCCATAATAACATAATGCCACAGACATCAACAAATGACCAGAATCAAACAGAAAAAGAGTGTCAAGGGTATCTAGTTGACACAGTTCAAAGCCTGAGAAAAGTTCACCGATTGGGTCACTTCCAGGTTACTGATGACTGTTGTTGGTAAAATTTGTTAGGTCCTGTGCCCTGAAGTCAGACTTCAAGTTGCCAGACCTTCCTTGTTACATTTTCCCACATACCATGTAGGTTTTGACATATTTGCTTCCATGCTGTCCAGAATTTCCCCATAGAGGGAGTTAGGAAATAGAGTTTCTTGGAAGGCAAGAGAGCTTGGACTGGCATTTGCATAAAGTTGACCACACCAGTTGTCCACATCCTCTGTGGGAGCAAGGAAGGCAGCCTGTTGGTCCCCTCACCTCACGCTATGGAACTTGAGGATTAGACTGTTCAAATAGGCAAAGCTCTGTGAATAAGCTAACACATGATGCATTTTACTAAAGTGAAGGCATAAATCTAAGGAGGTGGCAAAGGGGAGGAAAGGAAGTTAACATTCCCTATTTCTGTACTTTCACTCTCCCCAGTCAAGAGAAAGATACTCCACCTCCAAAGAGACTGAATGAAGTTCCAGGATACTGCGAGGCTGTGTTCTCCAGAGTGAAAACTTTCCAAGGGATTCACCTGTCAGCAGGCACGTGTGTATGGCTCTTTTCTACCTTCCTCTGCCCCTAAGAAGGCTAATGACAATACAGCAGAGGCAGAGGCCTGAGCCCCTGGGAAGGGCCCAGCCATTTCTTTTGTTGCTGTCTTGGGAGGGGGTTTCTGCTCCTCTTCCCTCAACCAGACCCAGACTGAGATACACTAGCCACCTGTGGCTAAGGTCAGCTCTGCTCCAGACCCGCAGGGCAAATGCACAGCCCCTTGCTATGTCCCCTGGCCCTCCCCTCGGGCTAGCTGGCTTGCATCTGTGTGCAAGGAAGAGAAGGCTCTCCTGCAGGAGGGTGTTGAGATCCAAGAGTGAAGTTCCAACACCGAGGCAAATACACAGGAATAGCAACAGCCAACTCTGTTTCTAGGCCAGCAGATGGACCTAGTATAGGAAGTGGGGCTCAGGGTGGTCCTCTATGGAGACCAGTATAATGAAAAGGGTTTCTGTGCATTGCTTGCCTGTCATCTCCCTTAGAGATGCTGTACAAAGACATTTGGGATAGCGTCCTAATACTTCCCAGTCCTCTGGCCAAATGCCATCTTAATACTCCATCCCAGCATCTCTAAAAGAAATCAAAATTCATTAAGTCATAGAATGCAAGAACTATTTTACATGAATCATAACCAACTCTTCAAAAAAAAATCCAAGAATTATTCTGTGTTAATTATAAGCAAATCTCTAAAGGGGTCATCCCCATAAGTTATTTTCAAGCATTTCATATTCCAGAAATATTAATGTGCATGAGCTGTTCCCAGCTTTGGTCACTGTGTCCTTATTATAACACTACTTTCTCAAAATCTGTTGGAGCAGAGAACTAATATAAGAGTACACTTTGAAATTCCAAGCTTTTGAAAGTACTTTCCATTTCTATCATTAATGATTTGAAAACAACACTCTAAATCCAAGCATAAGCTCCCCAGATAGAGGCTTCCTTGCAGATAATTCTACATTTACATCATAAAAACATGTGGTCATTTCCACTAGGGTTCATTAGAGTCAACCTAAACAGACAATCCGGAAGAGGAGTAAAAAAGTATCTGTGCAACTCGATGTGGGGAAATGGTTTTGTTTTTCCCCAAATGATCAACGCTTAACCACCAAAACCACCAAAGTCACATCACATCAGCTGAGTTAAACGTCTTCTTTTAAATAGAACAACATGGAGGGTGAAAGTGACAATGCTGTCCTGGATACAAGGAAGGGTAAACGGAGGCATCTGTGAACGGCATGGGTCCTGAGCTGTAGCATCCCAGCAACCATTCCTGGCCAAAATTAAGGAGCTGACACACACACACACAGAAATGACCCCAAACAAAAACACGTCCAAACATCTCTGAGGTTAAGAATTACTGAACCAATCTTTGTGTCAGTCTTTGCCTCTGTTTTTTCCAGCCCGTTTATCTGTGTCCAATCTGCCTGCACAGGCCAGCATAGGTGCTTCCTAAGAGGCCCTGGGTGTCCACACAGTGCCCGGTCCCAGCCCACACCCTCACCCCAGCCTTCATCCTCCTCCCGCATCTGCCCTCCCAATTCTTTTTTGTTTTTTTTGGCCGCGCAGTGTGGCATGCAGGATCTTAGTTCTCCGACCAGGGGTCAAACACGCGCTCCCTGCAGTGGAAGCACGGAGTCTTAACGACTTGACCAGCAGGGAAGTCCCTGCCCTTCCAATTCTGCATGCCTCTGCCCTGGAGCTTTGGTGTCCACTCTCACCTAAAGCCCTCACCCTCACACCTGTCCCTCCCAAACACCGAGGGCCCATGAGAGTTTGGCTTTCCCCAGTCAGGAGAGGAACACTGAGTAAGTCTTGCTAGATGAGGATGACTAGCCAATCCATAATTCTGTGCTCTGAAATTACTAACTCATTGAACCTGAAACGGAAAGTATGTCATAGGCTGGGACCTCTCAAATATGACAGACACTAATGTTTAAATGACATTTTTCTTCCGAAAACCTGAACGGACTCTGTATTCAGGGCATTCATTCTGAATTACTTTCCTAAGAAAACTTTGTCTACGAGAGTATCTTAAAAACAAACTCACTCCAGCTCCCCTGAGTCTACAACTCTCCCTGGATTCTCCTGTGATTAGCACAGAATCACTTAGCTCCACAGATAAAGAACACTGGACTGAATTATTCCAGGTGTATGATTTATCCTGGCCACCTGTCTCAGGGGCTGCAATGCCCTTTTCTGGCTTAAACAGAGGTCCTGAATTTTAGCAACACATAAACCTATTTCCGTGTGGCCAGAATGAGGCTCTAGTTGCATACTTGAGAAGGTAAAAGTTTTGGACAGAATGAACTCAATTATAAAAACCATTGAAAGGAACAGCTTAACACGTAAAGGATTTATGCACTGAAGATAACGTGAATTTTAATTACTCAGAGACAGCTAAAAGAGCATAGGATTAATTTAAACAAATATACCTGGAACAATTTTGGAAAGTGAGAATATAAAAAGTAGAAGTGGATGCTAATTTCATACCTGAAACTTATAATACAATGTTGTTTATGATAACTCAAAGGTACAGAAACTTTCCAGTTTTTATCAGGAAATTAATGGGTAAAGAACAATGGATCATACACGTGCAACGCCCAGGAAAGCGCTAGAAGAGAGTGGAGTGGAGGAGCAGGGAAGGAAACCCTCCTGGGAGGGAGGGTGGCTCCTCAGCAGCAACACAGCCCAGAGTCCACTCCCCAAAGCCTGGAAGCTTTGTCTAATTCAGTTCCGACTACAACGCAGCACTTGCTGAATTATGAAGGGGCTTCTGTGAGCTGGGCCCTGAGCTAGAGATGTGCTCTTGAGGCCCCAGAAGACCTTCGGTCCTTCCTTTTCCTTCCCCTGCCATCTATCTCCCAGCTGGTGGGTAAACGTTCAGGAGAAAACATGCATCACTCACTTAGCCAATGGTTCATTTGCAATATGCAGAGCTCATATGATGTACATTTCATAGTGCCAGACAATGGGGGAAACAACTCAACAAGTGGCTCCTTCTTTTCAAGGCCCATTAAAAAGATATCCACATGGGAAACACATCACAGAATAAAAGGTCAGCTTGGTGCTATCTGTCAGAGACCAATGATCAGTGGGAGGACAGGGGCAGGAGGGACTCAAAGTGGCCTTGGTAGGACATGAGGGTTTGGATAGGCAGGAGGGAGGAGGGGCTCACTAGTTTTGGTCAAGAAACACGAGAAAGATTTCCAGTTGGGATTTGAACATGCCGTAGTCAAGCAATTGCGTGAAGGCTAGAACATAGGGCCTGTGAGAGGGAGGCTGTAGTCAGATTCCCAAGGCAGAAGACCCTAGGTTTTATCCTATAGGCAATGCAAAGTGGCAAAGATTTCTCCCATTGGTTTCTTATTATAAAAGCGATATATACTCATTATGGACAGATTCACATTTTGCATTTTTTTCTTACACTCTGTAAATATTCGAACGATACAGATATATGTATTTGTATATAAAATGTGTGACATAGAGAATTAAAACTCCCCAGACATTCCGTTTCCTTAAAAATCACGATACATAAGGGCTTGCTATGGATTCTTTCGAGGCATGTGAAATATACATAAACACACACACACATACATGCATGGAACAGATTCTATGGCTTGCCTTTTTTCACTGAAGAATCTGTCAGAGACATCTTCCCACACTATATAAAGTGCTTACTTGTTCTTTTAAATAACTAGATAGTATCCCATTTTTAAAGTAAAATTCCATGATAAAGTTAATCCCAAGAAGGAGAAGCCGGGAAGTTTAGATATCGCCTGGCCGCTGTATGCTCTGCGCGAGGTGACTGTGTCCCCAGCCCTGTTTTCTTCCCCTGGAGTTCCAGAAGCAGGGCAGGGAAGGAGAGAGCCACATCTCTCTGCGGAACACATTTTAACATTTGAAACAGGGGAGTGGCAGTGGTGATGCATCGTCTCCAGGATCAAACAGCAAGGATGCAGGGCTATAGCAAGAATGAAAAGGAAAGTGATGGACAGAAAAGAGAAACTGGGGGGAGAAGGGCTTCGAGTGTCACATTTGGGCCCCTGGTTCTAGCTGTTTCTGGGGCCCAGGAATGATTCTGCCTCGAGTGCCATCAGACACCCTTGGACTCGCAGACCTTCCACTTTTCATGTGGCTAGTTTGAGTCAAGTTTCTGATACATGCAGGTAAGAGTCCTAACCAACACAGGAGACTGGGAATTCTTGTTTTTAAGTCCTCTTTTAACTGGATAGATTAGCAGTTCCCCAACTGTCAATTTTCAAGTTACTCAGTCATCTTCAAAAAATCCTTTCTTGACTCCATGCGTTATCCCCGTCCTACTTCCCTTTCTTTCAATCTGCATTTATTTATTTATTTTTTATTTTTGTCAGTCTATTGCAGCCCCAGATCATCCTCCTCTCCCCAGAGGCAACTAGTTTTACTTGATTATTTT
The DNA here is from genome assembly GCF_005190385.1 of Monodon monoceros. Taxonomy (NCBI): domain Eukaryota; kingdom Metazoa; phylum Chordata; class Mammalia; order Artiodactyla; family Monodontidae; genus Monodon; species Monodon monoceros. The sequence goes on along the minus strand of NW_021703780.1, from coordinate 58,479,412 downwards.
TTTATCTCTGTATCACTAAATAACACGCTTGCAGTTTTTTAGCTTTAGACATTATCTGATGACATCCTACCACGCAATAATGAAGATGCAGGGCTTCCCTGGTGGCGCAGTGGTTGAGAATCTGCCTGCCAATGCAGGGGACATGGGTACGAGCCCTGGTCTGGGAAGATCCCACATGCCACGGAGCACCTGGGCCCGTGAGCCACAACTACTGAGCCTGCGCGTCTGGAGCCTGTGCTCCACAACAAGAGAGGCCCGCGCACCGCGATGAAGAGTGGCCCCCGCTTGCCACAACTAGAGAAAGCCCTCGCACAGAAAACGAAGACCCAACACAGCCATAAATAAATAAATAAATTTAAAAAAAAAATAATGAAGATGCAGCTCTCTTTCCCCACCCCTACCTCACATGCACACAATTCCCACGCCTCATCCCCCACCATGATTATCTCTTACTTTTAATCAGATTGATGTTCAGTGATTACATTGCTATGACTGTAAACACTATTCCTAAATAAATCATATAGAAAACTATGATTATTTTTCCTTTCCTGGGAAATTTCTTGTTTTTCCTGGAGTTAATAATTTAACTCTTATTTTAATAATTTAAAAATTTGATAATTTAATAATTATTAATGATAAATTATTAATAATTATTAATAATTTCAATTTTAATAATTTGACTCTCATTTTAATGGCATTTTGAGACTGTGGTAGGATAAATAATGCCCCCTCTCCCTAAAGATATCCACATCCTAATCCCTGCAAACTGTGAATATTACCTTATAATGGCAAAAGGGACTATATAAATGTGATTAAGGATCCTGAGATGGAGAGATTATCCTGGATTATCCAAGTGGGTCGAATGTAATCACAAGGGTTCTTAGAAGAGGGAAGCAGGAGATCGGAGATAGTAGTAGGAAATGTGATGACAGAAGCAAGAGGTTGGAGTGATGCAAGGGAGGGGCCGCAAGCCTAGGAATACAGCAGCTTCTAGCAGCTCTTCAACTTGGGTTTTCAAGGCAGGAAAACAGAAACCTCTAGAAGGAATGAAGCCCTGCCAACAGATGGCTTTAGACTTCTGACCTCCAGAACTGTAAGAGAATACATTTTTTATGTTGTTTTAGGATGCTAAACCTGTCGCTTTGTTAGAAACTAATACAAGGAGGAAACAAAAGTAATTCTTTTGGCTTAGTCTGTCGTCTTTACCAAGAAGTCCTCAGCCACTGTTCCTACTGATGAGACATACTTCTGCGCTTGCATCAGCTGATAGACCAAAACCTTAGAGAACCCAATCTGATAATGTTAGAGATGTTCTATAGTCATTACATTGTTCTGTAGGAAAAGCTTATGAATTGGCTCATTTCTGGTTGGCCAAATATGGAGAGGGAGACTATATCATTCAAATTATAGCAGAGAAAGCACAATGGACTGACAGCCTGGAGACACATATCCTGGTCTCAGCCCTACAGAACCTAACAGAGTGACTGTGGTCAACTCTCTCCTTCTTACTGAGCCATAATTTCCTTACTAGAAAATGATGATGAAGGAGCACTGTGTGACACCTGAGGTTTCCTTTAGCTCTGATACTTTGTACTTATAAGTCAGAATGTGGCAAATGAATATTGTGTTCCTCTAAACCTACTAAAATGCAACATGGAAAATTATTTGCAGACACTTCAATAAAGATTCACGATAACAAACTGTGACTATTAGTAAAATAAATAAATAAATCAATACTCTAAACTAAAAGCTAGATATTAGAACTAGCCAGAGAAACAGTAATAATAGCAAAAACCTAGATGGCTCTTATCACGTGCCAGGTACTATTCTAAGTGCTTTAACAGATATCTAACAACAACAACAACAACAAAAATCTCCTTAACAGCTCCATTTCACAGATGATGAAACTGAGGCTGAGAAAGCTTAGAAGCCTTTGCCAAGGCCATTTGGCTCCACAGTCTGTGCTATTACACACTATGCAAGATTGCTTTTCTGTAACTGAAATGACTGAAAAAGGAAAAAGAGGAAAATAAAACTATTCAGTCTAGTAAGTGAATGCAAAAAAACCCCCAGATTTATTTTAAAAGATGTAATTAGGAAGAGATAAGGATAAGAAAGGTAATGGGGAGGGCTTTACATAGCAAGTTGAATCTCTCCCACTACTAGAGAAATAGAAAGGGCTAAAGAAGAAGTGTAAACAAAAAGAAGGGCTAGAAAACTGCCATGGCACCAAGACACTCTGCCTTGAAAATCAATCTGCTTCATTAAAATCTTATTTTACAGGCTTCCCTGGTGGCGCAGTGGTTGAGAGCCCGCCTGCCGATGCAGGGGACACGGGTTCGTGCCCCGGTCCGGGAAGATCCCACATGCCGCGGAGCGGCTAGGCCCGTGAGCCATGGCCGCTAAGCCTGCGCGTCCGGAGCCTGTGCTCCGCGACGGGAGAGGCCACGACAGTGAGAGGCCCG
>NW_021703780.1:58455426-58476847 GCF_005190385.1 Monodon monoceros | reverse complement strand
CGGGCCTAGCCGCTCCGCGGCTAGGCCCGTGAGCCATGGCCGCTAAGCCTGCGCGTCCGGAGCCTGTGCTCCGCGACGGGAGAGGCCACGACAGTGAGAGGCCCGCGTACCGCAAAAAAAAAAAAAAAAAAATCTTATTTTGCAAAAGTTATTTTGGCATTTGTACACAGCAGGTCTATTATCCCACAACAGTCTTCCACGTCAGTGACATCTTTCCACATGAGTTAATTAACAGATGCCGCTCACAGAATGAGCCTATTCTAGCTGATGGTGCAGGAGACACAAAGCAATATTAGGTATTCAGCACCAGTGCTGTCCAGTAAATGACAACAATCAGCAGGGAATGTACATCCTTTTCCATTTTCTGGTGGAGAAAATAAACACTGGGAAGAATTTTTTTTTGCATTTTAAATTTTTTATTGAAGTATAGTTGATTTATAATGTTGTGTTAGTTTCAGGTGTACAGCAAAGTGATTAATATATATATATATGAATATATATATATATTCTTTTTCAGATACTTTTCCCATATAGGTTATTACAAAATATTGAGTATAGTTCCCTGTGCTATACGGCAGGTCCTTGTTTATATGTACTTAGCTTTGATGCTTAACAACAGCTGTGCTTGTCTTTATATGAAGCAAGATATCTTTACAATAGTATTCTGCATTCATGCCAAAACCCGGCACTTCCCAGCGATTGCTGCGGACTCTAAATGAAGAAACATTGAATGTCGAGCTTGCAAATGCAGTGTTAGGAAATATCAACATTGTGGCAGCCATCACCATTCTCCTAGGTCTCCACCTTGAAATTTGGAGCTTAGCATGGATCCTCCCCCATCCTTCTTTTCAAACATCTAATTGAATAAATTCATCAAGATTTTTCTAAACAGTTATTGGAATTTGTTCTTCTTAGTGATAGCTATCACTAGATCCTCATCACCTGAACTTAAGTCCAAAAAAAAAAAATCCTTGAGCACCTGTCAAGTACAAGGCAGCACTCCTGATGTTTATAGAGGCACAGGCGGAGGGGTCCCTCCCTCTGTGGCTTGGGTAAGTGGCCACAAATCAGGGATGAGGAGACACTAGACAAACACATCTAACCCAAAGCAGAAGATGTCAAATGCCACTGGGAGATACCAATGAAGTGACATGAGATGTGAAACCAGAGAGACTGCAGACCCGGTCCAGAGGATCAGGGAAGGATTCTCCTGGGGCCATGTCTTCTTTCCGGCTGACTCTCATTACAGCCAGTTGGCCTCAGGGTTCCTTTTCACCTGTCCGGCCAAAATCCTCACAAAGAATTTTAAATGTAGCTTTTATATATCGAATTTCTGAAAAATCTGAAGTCACATTGGAAATCAATTCAAGCTATAAAGGAACTTGCAAAAACTCACTTAAATATTAATGTAAACGATGAAGCTGGCAGAAACAACCATAGAAGAAAATATATGAGGAATACTGGTTAAAAACAGAAAAATGTAATACTCATTCTTTACCTCCTTACACTTGACCTCTTCATGGCTCTTGACACATTTGACCTTCTGGAAATGCTGCCGCCTTCTCGGCTTACAGGATACCCCACACTTCTGCGTTTCCTCCCCGTTCACTCCTCAGTTTCCTAAAGCTCTTCTGTCCTTCACACCACAATCAAGGTGTGTACTTATCTGATGAGTTGTCTGTCTTCCCTACTAGACCATAAATTCTACAAGAGCAGGAAACACATCTACTGGGGCTATTCCTATCTCATCTAAGCCTAGCACAGTCCCTGGCTCATACTGGGTACTCAACAAACTTGTGTTGAGTAACTGACATTACAACAAGATCAAAGAAGGGCTCATTCTAGAAATTCATAGCTGATTAATCATTAGAAAAACCATTAACAGAAGACACACTTAACAGTGTGTGGGAATAAACAAATATTATCCAAATGAGAACAAGCAGAGGCTATTCGGAGCTTGCTGTAGCAAAGGAGTCAGCTAGCATCACTTGTGTTTGGCAGAGAGTCAAAGGCAGGCAGGCAGGAGAGAGAGCTTTATAGTGAAAAGACAGAGAGGCTTCGCAAACACACTGATTGGAGGCTGTTGGCATGGGGAAGCTGGAGGTGGGTTAACTAAGAGCAAGGTACCTTGTCATTGTCATTGTCTGGGGGAGCATATTTGACTTTCTGTGTCTGGTCCTGAGTTGGAAGCAGGGGAAAAAATTAAGGAAGCCGGCAGTTCCTGACCAAGTCCTGACCGATTTGGGCCAAATGCTACAGAGGTGATGGTCTGGCGTCCTGGAATGGTTGCTGCAGAGGTTGTAAGTCAGAAGTCTATTTTCATATAGGATCTGACCACTGTCCATTTATGTAACTGGCCAATCAACAGTAGAGGCATATGCATTCAGGGCAGGAACAAGGAGAGGATGCCCACTCTCACAATTTTCATTAAAAATTCTGTTGGAAAACAACAAGGACCCACTGTATATACAGCACAGGGAACTATATTCAATATCTTGTAACAACCTATAATGGAAAGGAATGTAAGAATATATATATATGTATATATGATTCAGTTTATACACACACACACACACAAACACACACACATAACTGAATCATTTTGCTCTTCACCTGAAACTAACACAATGTTGCAAATCAACTATACTTCAGTTAAAAAAATAAAAATTCTGTTGGATAATCTAGCCAAGGCAATAATAATGGTTAACTACTTTCATAGTTAACAGGCTTCTCTAAAAGCCTGTGTGGGGAGGGGACTAATGAGATTTGCAACCATTAAAAAAGATGAAGTAGAGCTACATGTACTGATACAGAAACATGTCTACAGCATAGAATATGGAAAACCAAGTTAATAAATAATACATATAGTATAATAGCATATACTACAGGCATATAAGAGTAATTTTTTTTATTAAACACTTCCTAGTTTTTCAGCACAGTGCTGTTTTACACACTTTATCTTTACACACATCTCATCTAATCCTCCATGGCCATCCAGTTATTATTCCCATTAGTCTGCAGATGAGAAAGTGGGGACCTCCCAGAGAATTGTATAAGTAAGGCGTAAACCAAGGCAAGCTAACTCCAGACCTGGATTCTTCCTCACTGTCTACTTCTGCTGGGAAAGCTCTACGTACATGGATAACCCAGGTGACCTGGGTTTGCTTTTAACTTCATACACTTCCTCATTATATAAATTTTCATAATGAGTATATGTTGCTTTTATGATTGGAAAAGACACAGATATTTTACATCTTATAAAAAATTAAATTGTAAATTGACAGCACTTTATTTTTTTAAATCATGATCTGAAACGTACAAATTTGTTAGCAGTGAGTAAGGCTTCTGTTCAGAGTTCAGTTTGAACCTTTCTAACACCAAGTAAACTTGTATTCCATTCTGACACTTTCGTGAGGTTTGTTCCACCTTGAAGAAAGTTTCAAGTGTCTCAGCTGTGAGGAAGCTTGATACCAAGAAAACAAATACTACTTGGAAGCTTGTGAGACATTTAAGTACTGGCTTTGCTTATCTAATTGGGATGGCTTTGGTACAGGAGCATGTGAAAATCAAGGAGACAGAAAATGGAGCTGAGAAAATGACATACTCTGGTCATCTTTCCTGGAGGTCTCGGAGCAAAAGCAGTCTCATCCCTACTGACACAACACTGTAAATCAACTACACTCCAATAAATTTTTTTTTAAAAAGAGACAGAGAGAAAAACCGAAAGTTATGGGGGAAAAAAAAAAAGGAGGACTGCTATCCCATACCCTTCTTTCTCCAAACTTTCTCACCCACTTCCCCCGGACCCACCCTCACCTCTGAGTTATTCAATTTCACTTAAGTTTCCTTCCTCTCTCCCTTTCATCTGTTTTTTTCAACTAAGCCAATTTCTCAATCCAAAGGAAACCTCCCACTGGCTTTGGCTTTAGGTGGTCCCTCAAAATTACCATCCTTTCTTTTTTTTTTTTTTTTTTTTTTGCGGTACACGGGCCTCTCACTGTTGTGGCCTCTCCTGTTGCGGAGCACAGGCTCCGGATGCGCAGGCTCAGCGGCCATGGCTCACGGGCCCCGCCGCTCCGCGGCATGTGGGATCTTCCCGGACCAAGGCACGAACCCGTGTCCCCTGCATCGGCAGGCGGACTCTCAACCACTGCGCCACCAGGGAAGCCCTATCTCTCTTTCTTTTACAGACAGTGTAGATAAGCCTGTTTCCTTCCTACTTTTTCTACTGTTAAAGTCATCAATAGAATTTTCAAAAAGTACTTCACTACAAGCACTTTAGCATTTGATCATCTATTTTCAACAACGGTTTATTTCTCACTGCCCTGCTGGGTTCTCTGTCACTCATCACCAGTTGGTTGGTAAGAGAATATTTCATTGGGCACAAGGGGACAGTAATCTTTCTGAAGACTGGAAGTATCTAGATGGTAGGGGGTGTTATGCTTTCATTCTCTGGCTTGGCCCAGTGTTTCACAATTAACAGGTGGGTCTCCTCTGGTAGTGGAGCCAAATCCTACTAATAACGTGATGACCCAAAAGCCAGCACCATCACCCTTCCTGGCACAATCTTTTCTCCCCCTAAACCCCCCCAATACATGCTTTGCCCCTAAGCTTCATCTCCGTTGGCACTACGTGCAAAGTTCTTGTTTCTAGTATAAGAAATGCATCTACTTTGCTGCTAAGTTTCCAAAGCATTCAGCACTAACACTCTGACATCCAGTAAACACAAGTTCTACTATGGAGGAGTTACTCAACTGATATCTCTCAAAGGAGACTGTCCTTCACATGTCACCTCCCACCTACCTTGGCTAGCAAAATTCTAATCATTGTATTCTAACTATAAAGACTAAAACATATAGTATTAATATCAATACACAAAGGGTATGACTAGGATTATTCTAACATATGAATACTTTCACTTCCCCAACTTTACATGTTAATTCGATTCAGAGGATAGGACTCCCTGACTGACATCTTCAGGAAAAGGTCAAAGGTATGATGAATTCTCCTGAGATTTGAAACCTTGGTAGCAAGGCTATCTCTTCCCACTCCGCCCAAATGCCTGTGCCCTATTGCCGTGTCTCTTGAATGACCCTGTATGCTACAGTAGTTCCTCTCCTGTTCCAGTGTTGGCTTGTATCACCACAAATCTACAATTACTGTTTCAGCCTCCTGTCAGTTTTCTCTGCCTCCAAACTCCATCCCACAAGTGGGGCAGCCTAATCTTGGCTCAGTATCACTGACGTAATGTCCCTTCACTGCCAAGAGAGAACCCGAGCACTGTGCCATCACCTGCTTGACCAAGTCAGAGTCCAACCCAGCATTCAAGGTCCTCCACACCCTGCCTACCAACACAGACCCACCTGTCAAGCCAGGAAGCATATTCTCAGCACCCTGCACCTCCTCCTTTACTCCTACCTCTGACCTCTGTTCCTGCTGTTCTTTCAAGCCAAGGTGGTCTTTCCTCCTCAACTTCCCAACAGCCTCCACTTCACTCAAAGTGCACACTTCCACTCACTTCCTTCTCCTTTGAGAGCTTCCATTTATGCCTTCCATTTTTGAAATATCATCTTGTAGTACTACTTATCTTTCCACGCAAAATGTTTCTTCCCAACTAGGCAGCAAGTTCCTCAAAGAAAGAAATTATAATGGAATGAAAAGTACACTTAAAAAATATTGGAATATATATAGTTGAATTGAACAGGGTGCTTTTTTTGTGGGTCCTTTAATGCTTATCATGGTGTTTGAAATACATTCAGTACTTTCTGAACGAATAAATGAATATGTAAATTAATTTAGATGAGAGGGACAATAAAATCACTGGTGCTTGAGGGTATGGACTACATCTTCCGCATCATATACCCAGAGTCCATCTCAGTGGCTGACATCTACCAGTGCTCAACAGATATCTGTGTGACTGACAGTGAGAAAAGTAGACAGAGACAGGGAACAGCATTTAGATGAAGGTTATGAATATCACAGATTAAAATTTGTTGCAAAAAGAAAAACATTCAGTGTAAGAGAGTAATAGCCACTTAGAAGACGGAATTGAAGAGACAATCCCATTTACAATAGCAACAAAAGAAGATGAGATACTTAGGAATAAATATAACGAGAACTCCGCAAGGTCTATGTGAAGACACGCTTAAAACACTATCAAGGGACAATGAATCAGACAGATAGACAAATGGAGAGTCATAACATGTTTTTAGATAGAAAAGCTCAAAATCATAAAATTTTGATTCTTCTTAAATTAATCTATAAATTCAAAGTAATTGAGATAAGAATAAGCACTCAGTGTGCTTTCTGAAACTAGACAACCTAATTCCAAAGTTATCATGGAAAGAAATCAAAATAGCAAGGAACCTTTTGAAAAAGGTAAAGTAACTAGAAGCGAGAATTATCCCAATCAAACATTTAAATACACAACTAACAATACTACAAAAATTAAGAGTTTGGCACTGGCATGTGAGTAAATAAACTTGGAGGGAAGAATGAAGAGGCCTGAAATCCACACAAAAATACACAGAAATGTAACATGATTGCATTTCAGATCAATGGAGAAAAGACGGAACATTCACTTAACAGTACTGGCACCACAGAGTATTCATAAAATAATAAATCCTACTCTCACAATTTAAAATCAAATAAATTCCAGGTGAATCAATGATTTAATAATCGAAACTGAATTCATAAAAGTAACAGAAAAAAATAAAAGAGAACTTTGAATTTAGAGTTGAGAAAGCACTCCTAATATAACACAAAAGCCATAAAAGATTTATAAGTAATATTTATAAAAATCTCATATTTCCGTACTAAAATGCAAGATTAACAAACAACATTAAAAGTCAAACAAGAAAGTAGCAAATACCTGCATAACATATGGTGGGGTTAATGTTCATTTATTTGTAAAGAACACTGACAAGCCAATAAGAAAACACGAAAAACACAGAAGAAAAGTGCTCAAAGGAAACAAACAGATATACCTTTCAAAGAGAAGGAAACACAAATGACTCGAATAAAGGATGAGATACGGATAATAAGTAAACTTCTAATTTAAAACAGACTGAGGAATCTGACATCCAGTCATGATGGTATAACTGGTATCAAACTAGTCCTTCTACCATAAATAATGTTAAACCTAGACAAAATGAAAGACACAACTGTTTTTCAGATGTGAGACAAGTAGTACAGGATTCTGATTCCTGAAGAGAGGGAAAATGCATGAAATGAGCTCCATAATCACACTGGCATTCTGCCCAAAAGAACTTTCCAGACTAAGCACAGGGTGATGGGGCCCAAGCAGAGCATCACAGACTCACTTTGCTGAGGAGCAGGAGACTGAAGCTAGGGTTTGCTGAAGCAGCTAGAATTTGCCAGGGAGACTAATGAAGAGGGTGGAGCTGTCCAGAAAAAAAGTTTCAGATCTGTAAGAATTAGGTCATTGGGCTTCCCTGGTGACGCAGTGGTTGAGAGTCCGCCTGCCGATGCAGGGGACACGGGTTCGTGCCCCGGTCCGGGAAGATCCCACATGCCGCGGAGCGGCTGGGCCCATGAGCCATGGCCGCTGAGCCTGCGCATCCGGAGCCTGTGCTCCGCAACGGGAGAGGCCGTAACAGTGAGAGGCCCGTGTACTGCAGAAAAAAAAAAGTTTCAGAGACCTGCTTAGTGGTACCCTAAAGTCTTCAGCCAAATACTAAAATGTTCACTGGATGAGATTCCAGGAGATGTGATAGAGAACGGTGCTTTGGAAGCTGTAGGTTGAATGGAGAGTGTGAAAACTGCACAGAGCTGGGAGACAAGGAGCTCTGACAATCCAGAGAAAGGAGACCTTGTTAAACACACTGAGTATTCAACTGAGACCTTAGAAAAACCACACCTTACTAATAACCTGTGGTAACAAAAATTTAAAACAAGCCTTGAAAGAATCAAACAGAACCACCAGTAAATAAAATGACAGCCAGTACAGAAGTCAACATTCTCTAAAGGAAGACAACGAAATTCAGATTCACAATACAGCCTCCAGAACTGCCACCAGGCAATGAAAAATATGCAAAAAATCATGGAAATGTAATCCATAACCAAGAAAAGATACATCAGAGACACCAAGATGACACAGGGTTTAGAGCAGCAAATAAAAACATGTTGAAAGACATAAAAGAAAATATGATCATAATGAATTAACAGTAAGAATTCTTTAAGAAATAAAAACTAGGACTTCCCTAGTGGCATGGTGGTTAAGAATCTACCTGCCAACGGAGGGGACATGGGTTTGAGCCCTGGTCCAGGAAGATCCCACACGCCGCGGAGCAACTAAGCCTGTGTGCCACAACTACTGAGCCTGCGCTCAAGAGCCCATGAGCCACAACTACTGAAGCCCACTCGCCTAGAGCCCGTGCTCCGCAAGAAGAGAAGCCACCACAATAAGAAGCCCCCGCACCGCAACCAAGAGTAGCCCCCACTCGCCGCAACTAGAGAAAGCCCATGCGCAGCAACAAAGACCCAACGCAGCCAAAAATAAATAAATAAATAAATTTATAAAAAAATAAAAACACAATGGTATAACACAGGGAACTCTGCCCAATATTATGTAACAACCTAAATGGGAAAAGAATTTGAAAAAGAACAGATACATGTACATGTACAACTGAATCACTTTGTATTTTAAATATATAAAACATCTGGACTTGATTCTTGTGAACGATATGAAGCAGAGTCCCCATTTATTTCTTTATCCTAAGAAACTATTATCATAGGACCATTTATTGAATATTACATCATTTCTCCAGAGATCTGGAATGCTACTTCTGCCACAGAACAAGTAGGGCTCTATTTCTAAGCAATCTTTCTGTTCCATGGGTTTATTTGACCATATCTGAACCAAAACTCTGCTGTCTTAATTAGCAGAGTTTGACTATACATGGCCTTTCTTCTTTGCTATAAAGCTTGGAATCAGATAACCAACTTTCAAAAATCAAAATCAAAACACTGATAGTACACTTATTTTAACTGTAATGAGTTCATTAACCAATTTGGGAGACTATTAGTACCTCTGCTATAGTCAGGTCTTCTCGTCCATGAATAAGACAGATTTCTCCAATTGTCTTCACTAATGTCATTCAATAAAGTTTTCTAATTTTCCACATAAAGGCCTTGCACATAGATTTTTAGATTAATGTATTGGGACTTCACTTTTTACTGCTAAATATTATATTTTTATATATAGAAATAATTTTTATATATTAATCTTAAATTGAGCCAACTTGCTAATTCCCTTTATTTCTAATAATTTTCTTGTAGTGGCTTTCCATGTAGAACATTATATCTATAAATAGCAACAATTTGTTTCTTTAAAATTGTTATACTTTTTATATTCTTTAAACATCATTCTGTGCTGGATAGGGGCTTACTGTGTCTATGGGCAATAATCTTGTTCCTAATTTTCAGAAGTAATGCCTCTTAGGCATTATCTTACAATTTAGTTTTGCTGGATATTTTTGGTAAACACTCTATATCAAGTTAAGGAAGTCTCCTTCTGTTTTTATTTGGCTAAGAGCTTTTTTTGGGGGGGTTCATTTTAGTCTTAAAGGAGTGTTGAATTTTATCAAATGGCTTTCTGTATCAATTGTATTTTTTTCCTCTTTAGTCTGTAAATGTGGTTAGTGACATTTTATAGATTTTTCTAATGCTGAACCATTCTTAGATTACTGGATTAAAACCTATATGTTTATACTGTATTTTCTCTTTCATATTTCACTGAATTCTGTTTGCCATTTATGTTCATACATGAGACTGATTTGTAATTTTTTGTTAATGTATTGTCCTAGGCTAGTTTCAGTATGAGATTAAACTGACCTCACAGAATGAGTAGGGGATAATAGAAGAGTGTAAAGTTGAAATTATCTGGCCTTTGAACTTTCGTAGAACTCCCATGTAAAACCATCTGAGCCTGATTTATTCTTTCTAGGAAGGTTTTCAAATTTCTTGAACAGTTATAGACAGGGTGACTACATATTCTACTTGGTCTGGAACACTACTGATTTACACATAGTAAACAAATATTTTGAAAGTACTAGATTTGGATGATAAATTATATACTCAGTCTAGTTATAATACAATTCAGACTTTCTACATCTTGAACCAAGTTTGGTAAGTTATCTTTTTCTAAGAGTTTTTCTATGTTTCCAAATTTATTGGCATAATATTTCCATAATATTCTTTTATTATTTCTTCAGTCACTGCTCTTTTTTATTCTTATCACTATTTATTTGTACCCTCTGTCCTTTTTCTGTTGAGGCTTTCTTGAGTTTGATCAATTTTATCAATCATTTCAAAGACCTATGAGTTGCCTTTGCTGATCTTCTCTACTGTATTAATGAACTTTTCTGCTTCATTAATTGCTGCTCTCGTCTTTATTATCACCTTCCTTTGGGTTTTTTCCCTTTCTTTTCTTTTTCTAACTTCTTAAGTTGAATCCTAGTTCATTAGTTTTCATCTTATCTTTTTTTTTCTACTGAAACCATTTAAGGCAGTGGTTCTCAATCCTGGCTGACACCCTGATATTTAGAAAATAGCAATGCCAGGGTCCCAATGTACAATAACCCTAATTTCATTGGTCTAAGGTGGGGCCAGGGTATCAGCTTCCTTATTTTAGTCTTTTTATCTCTGGTGGTGAGAGGGAGGAGAGATGGTGTAAAGGGCAAGGAGAAGCCAAGCTGAGCAAAGGTAGGAAACGTTTCTTTAGGAATCAGGGAGATGGAGTGAGGGCCCTCATGTTCCCTGTAGCCAATCTCTAGGATCAGGTCAACTCAGAAATTCCCAGAAGTGCTGGTGATGTCCCTGAACTCTCAGTCCAGCACATTTTTTAAAAGATGAAACTATAGACACACAAAAAATTAGCAGCTGCGTGGGCCTGAGAGTGGGTGAGAAAATTCACTGCAAAGGGGCACAAGGAAACTGGGGTAATGAATATTTCCATATCTTGATTATGGTGGTGGTTTCACAACTGTACACTCATCACATTGCATACCTAATTAGTGTATTTTATTACATGTAAATTATATCTTAATAAATCTGGTTAAACACACACACCAAATCTACGCATCGACTGCCTTAAAAATGCAATGCTTACTTTGCTGTACAGCAGAAACTGACACAGCCGTGTAAAGCAACTATACTCCAACTATAAAAAAAAAAAAAATGCAATGCCTTTTGACAGAGAAATACACCAGACTGATAAACTAGCCTAAGAAGAAAATACCTGCATTTTTAATGGACTTTTCAATAGTTGCAGAAGTTCAGAGAAGGTATGGGCATGGTAACTTATCAGCTGATTAACGAAGAGAACAGAAAACACTTAGCCCCATATGACTGTGAAGAGGAATCCTACATACAGAAGACTAAGTTAGAATTACGAATGTCGGGTGCCCAGAGCCTCAGTCTCCTAGAAGCAAGGAAGGCTTTTCTCAGCAAGTCACCATTTAATTTTGTAACTCTCACAAGAAACCAGGTTAGTGCAACAAAATCTCAGGGAGCTGGACATCGCTTAAGATGTAGTTGACGACCCGAAGGACCATCAGTGGCTCTGCCACAGGGAGCACAAAGGCAAATAACAAAGCCAACAGAGATCAAACTTTAGTTGTTAACAAACTAAATATATGTAAAACGTTTCAGAGATTATTTACACAAATAATCATGACATCAGCTCTTCTTTACACTGTGGGGGACACCAGAAGTGCTGGTGATGCCCCAGAACTCTCAGTCCAGCACTTTTTTTTGGCGGTACGCGGGCCTCTCACTGCCGTGGCCTCTCCCATTGCGGAGCACAGGCTCCGGACGTGCAGGCCCAGCGACCATGGCTCACGGGCCCAGCCGCTCCGTGGCATGTGGGATCTTCCTGGACCGGGGCACGAACCCGTGTCCCCTGCATCGGCAGGCGGACTTTCAACCACTGAGCCACCAGGAAAGCCCCCAGCACATTTTTTAAAAGACAAAACTATAACTGGCCTGGGGAAGAAGAAGAGGCATTGGTTTTAGAGCCTGCAGATCACAGCTGTCTCATCTAGTTTTGCAGGCACCCTACCTTCCTCAGGACCTCCTCACCGACACTGAGGAATCAGACTAGAAGAGCTCCAAAGGTCCTGTCTGCCCTAAAAATCTCAGAAAAATTCCTGCTAATGTCACAGGATAACTAATTTTTATTTGTTTGTTTAGAAATCATTTATTTAGGTTAGAATGTTGAAAAAGATTAAAGACACTGAGCTCTGAACTGGCTAAAAAATTAACCTAAATAATGAGTTTTTCACATTTTATCTATCTGTCTATATGGCTGCGCCGGGTCTTAGTTGCAGCATGCGGGATCTAGTTCACTGACCAGGGATCAAACAGGGGCCCCCTGCACTGCGAGTGCAGAGCCTTAGCCACTGGACCACCAGGGAAGTCCCTTTTTCACATTATATTTAACTTAAAAATATAACATATATGTAATTAGTACACGTGCTTTATGAATCATTTGGTTTTCTTTTTCTTTTCTGGTTTGTTAAGAAGAAACCTGATGATTAATAGTTGACATCTGAATGTTCTAAAATGACATAAAACAATACCGTGTTCTTCTGAAAAAAGTCTGAATTTTACTCATGACATAAATACATTTTATTTATTTATTTACTTGCTTACTTATTACTTATATTTTTGGCTGCATTGGGTCTTTGTTGCTGTGTGCAGGCTTTCTCTTGTTGCGGAGCACGGGCTCTAGGCGCGTGGGCTTCAGTAGTTGTGGCTCGCGGGCTCCAGAGCACAGGCTCACTAGATGTGGCACACAGGCTTACTTGCTCTGTGACATGTCGGACCCTCCTGGACCAGGGATCGAACCCATGTCCCCCGCACTGGCAGGCGGATTCTCAACCACTGCGCCACCAGGGAAGTCCCTCATGATATAAATACATTTTGAAAGCAAGGATTCTGAAAAGGGGAGCTAGAGCTAGAAATACTGAATTACAGAGCCTCACCACTCAGAACTAGTCATTTGAATCACTGCTTTCATTTCAGCAATAGGAAAGGCCATTTTGATTGAGTCGAAATAGACAAAAACAAACAGAAGAAAAACACCCCACTGAAGTAGATATGTTTTTTAAATTCTTATTTTGGGTCATTTGATTTTGAATTAAGACCGAGGTATTCAGTTGGTCAGCTAGAGAATGCTCATCCCCTTCACAATGATATGATTTTCTCTTCCTTCCCTCACGTCTCTGCTCAAATGTCATCTTGAAAGAGAAGCTTTCCCCAATCTTCCTGTACACACCCCCATCTCGCATGTCCTACCCCTTTATTCATGTCATGATCTGACATATATTTGACACACAAATTATTACTGTCTCTCTCCTTTAGAATATAATCACCGGTAAGACAGGGGCCCTTGTTTTATCCATTGCTATGACTGGTGCCTAAAAAAGTAGTCGGAGTTAGTCATTCTCAACAAATATTCAAATAAATAAACGTTTGAATGACTACATGAACGGAAATAAAAGCTATTTCTGTTATTTTGGACTATAAAATGGCTCAGGTCTTCCGAGTGATGTATGCAAATATGGAAGTGTAGAGCATAACTCTGAATTTCATTTTCCATCAATGTCTCATTACCTACTGATTAAATCTGACAAGCTGCAAAGGGAGACAAATCATTATTAGATCTCAACCTATCCTCTATAACAACCTAAATGTAACTAATGATACATTTTATTATACATAATAGCTTTTAGAGGAAAAAAAAATATGGCAACAATCTCACTGTAAAAGATTTTTGAATGAACTCTGCTCTATATTTGAACATAGCTAAATATATGGCTATACTTTCATTTCAAAATGTAAATTATAAACGTACATTTAGACATACGGTTTCATTTGTAGAAAGATCATCTAATCACGAGTTGTAATATAAAATTCCACTGAGTTGTTGCTTTCTATCATAGATATGTGTGTATGTGTACATACACACATATTTTTATAGACACACACATATACATATATTTTTTTACACACATTCACACACACACAGTCCCTTAAAGGGAAATGATCATTTTCTCAGTGACATTTATGTGCCATATTAATTCTCAATATAACTAAACAATGATGATATTATTCCCATATTACAGATGAGGAAGCAATTCACACATGTGCCCTAGCTGAGTGCACAAGGTCACACAGCTATTATGTGGTACTATCAAATGACAAACCAATCTGACTTACTGAATCTAAGGTAGGCATATACTCAGTGTTAACCTACCATCTGTGTATACAAACAGTAATAGATTTTTTTAGAAAAACTTTTTATTGCTATAAACAAAAAAAATGTGTAAATATCATAAGTGCACAGCTAGATGAATTTTCCCCAACTGAAAACACCCATGTAAAGAGCCTGCAGCTTGAGAAAGAGAAAATCACCATTACCCAGAATCCTCTTATTCTTCCGCCAGACATTATTCTCCTCCCCAAAAGTCATTACTGCACTGACTTCCAATTTCAAGGATTAAGTGCCTGTTTTTGTTGTCGGCAGAGCTAGAATCACAAGTTATGCTCATGCGATCCATTCACACTGTATAAGAGTGGTTGTAGTTCATTATTCTCGTTGCTGTGTAGCATTACAATGTGTGAATATGCCAAAGTATATTTAAACATTCTAAAGTTGATGAGTATTTGAGTAGTTTCCACTTTTCTGTAATTATAAATATTGTACTATGAACATCCTTGTACATGCCTCTCAATAACATCTTATAGTTTTCAGTGTAGACATTTTGCCCATTAGATTTACTCCTAGTTACTTGACTTTTGGATGCTACTTATACACAGCAAGTCTTAAGTGTTTGGTTTAAACTTGGTGGAAACATGCTCGATTTTTTAAATATTTATATCAATTGATTTTTATATTGACCTTGTCACTGGTAACCTTGATAGATTTTCTTATTAATGTCAATAGCTCAGAGATTCTTTTGAATTTTCTAGGTTCACATTCATGTCATCTGAAACTAATAGTACTTTTATTTCTTTCTTTCCAATTCTTACACATCTATTTCTTTTTCTTACCTTCTTGCACTGGCTAGTACATCCAATACAATGTTTACTGATACAGTGATAATGATGAGTATCTTTGATTTATTTGAATCCCAGGGTGAAATTCTCAATGTTCTAACATTGAATATGACATTTTGCTTTAGTTTTGGGGTTTTTTTTTTTTGAGATATTCTTTATCAAACTAAGGTAATTCCCTTCTAATCTTAGTAAGCTAATGGTTTTTAAATTACAAATAGGTGTTGTATTTTGTCAAATGCATTTCTGTAGTGTTATTCTTTTAACTGTCCACATAGTAAGAAAAACTAAACTAGAAATGCCTGTCTCCCATAAATAGTTTATTTTTCCTCTCAGATTAATTTTCTTGCCTTCCAACACTGAGTCCTTCATTATTGAATCATTTCCGTGTCCTCTGTTACTTTAGCTAGTGTTTTTGTTATTTTAGATCACAGGCCAAAGTGATCAACTGGAGTGTGATAAGAAAATATAAGAACTTAACTTGTAATTATTTTTACCAAAAAAAAATAACAAAACTGGTATTTCCACTGGATCTATGCATCACTTTGCTGCACAAAGAGAGTGGCGCTTGGTTATCCAGAGGGAAAAGAGTGAGCTGCAGGACTCAGGGAGTGGGCAATCCCATGGGTTTTGTAAAATTCCAGGGACTGGGACATAATAGCAGTTCATGTGCATCTGGTTCAATGGATGCACCAACTATATTATTTAGTATTAACTAAATTATAATCAAAAGGTAAAGTACTGGACTTCCCTGGTGGCACAGTGGTTAAGAATCCTCCTGCCAATGCAGGGGACACGGGTTTGAGCCCTGGTCTGGGAAGATCCCACATGCCGCGGAGCAACTAAGCCCACGCGCCACAACTACTGAGCCTGCGCTCTAGAGCCCGCGAGCCACAACTACTGAGCCCGCAAGCCACAACTACTGGGCCTGCGTGCTACAACCACTGAAACCCGCGTGCCTAGAGCCTGTGTTCCGCAACAAGAGAAGCCACGTTAATGAGAAACCCGCTGACCGCAATGAAGACCCAAAGCAGCCAAAAATTTTTTTTAAAAAAGGTAAAGTACCTCACTCCTGAAAAAAAGTGAACTTGAAGTTAATACTAATAATACAAACAAAAATTCAGAACAATTCTGCTTCCTACACTTTTCCTCAGCTACACTATGGTGCTAAAAGCAATGACAACCTAATCAGTCCTGAAAAGAAGTCAGTTTAAAAAACTAAAATTCTGAAAGCTACTACTATAGCAACAAATCCTGCAATGTATTTTATCCTGATATTTTCGCTAGAAATTATATGATTATGTTAGTTATATTAACTCCCACCATCACTGGAAAGAATTTTATACTAAGCACCTACAATAAAAAAATAAAACTGTTTCATGTGATTTTCAGTCTAGTATTTCTCAACATTTTAGGAAACAATGAAAGATATACAGAAGCCTCTTTGAGGTTTCATACTTGACAGTATTTGAATGTATACTATTTATGGAGCATGAACTTTGTACAAGACAACATCCTGACCTCTTTACTGTCATTCATGTACTATTTGCAACAACCCCTATACTGGACACTGTCATTAAACCTATTGTTACAGGTGAGGCCACTGAGGCACAGAGAAGTTAAGACTTGCCCAAGGTCATTGTGGATATAAGTTTCAGAACCAGGACTTAAACCCAGGCAACCTGGATCAAGAGAGCCCACTCTCAAACACTAAGCCAGTGATGGGGTTAGTTTTTTTAAAAACAACAACAATAAAAAAAAAAAAAACAAGATCTTTAAAATAGGAATGTCTTTATAATATTTTGTAATGAGATGTAGAGTGATCATTGCTAATGTCATGACCGAGATCTTAAAAGAGCTGCTAAACCTGAAAATGACTTACGCAGTTTTTTCTTTATAAAAAGAAACTTGCTAAGATTTTGTCTGGTAACAAGTAAGTTGTCAGTATGCTATCTAGCAGATGATCACACACACACACACACATCCCTTCTTAACACACTCTTCACCTGTCCCTTCAAGGTGAAAGAGAAGTTTTAACACTGAGTGAAAAAGTTAACTACTATAAAGAGAGCATTTTGAAAAAGGATGTTTGAAAAAGTATACAGCATCATCTGACGGAGTTTCTCTACAGCATAATTTGTCCTAATAGCTGCTGAAAATCCTCAGATATACACCATAAGAAAAGTCAGACACAGAGAAAACGTCTTTAAATGAATAATGCAGAAGATAAAAAATGAACCATGACCATTTCATCACACCATACACAAATAGTAACTGGAGATGTTTCATAGGCCTACATATAAAAGGAAAATAATAAAGCTTAGAAGAAAGCATAGGAAAACATCTTCATGACTATGGCACAGGCAAAGATATTTCAACAAGGCACAAAAAGCATTAACCATAAAAATACAAATTACAGTATGTCCCCTACAAATGGACCTTCAAGTTGAGAACTTTCAAAGATGCAAACGTGCCTCTGGTTCCAGCAAGGAAGCAGAACCATCAACGTCAGGCATGAGTGAAACTGCAGCTTGCCCTCTGTCTCCTATTGCTGATGGCCCTTCAGCTCTACCATCTCCCACCCCACCTCCTCTCCCTCCTCCACTCAGCAACTCTTCTTGCCTGTTTACTCGTTGCCAGCCCCTGTTGTACTGTACTGTAAGATTAAGAATGTTTTATTTTTTGTTTGTTTTTTATGTACTATTTGTGTGAAAAGTATTATAAATCTGTAACAGTACAGTACTATATAGACGATTGTGTTAGTTGGGTACCTACGCTAATTCTGTTGGACTTACGAACAAATTAGCCTTACGAACGCACTCTCGGAATGGAATTCGTTCATATGTAGGGGACTTACTGTATAATTCATTAAATTAAGAACATTTGCTCCTTAAGTTTATCACTGAGGGGTATAAAGGCACACTATAGAATTGAAGAAATTATTTGCAATACACATATCCAACCAAGGACTCCTGCTTACAATATATAAAGAAACCTATAACTCAGTAAGAAAAACACAAGTCAACATTAGAAATGAGTGAAAGACATGCGAGGCACAAAAGAGGATATCCAAATGGCCAATCAATATATTAAAATGTTACAAATTTAAAACACGAGATATTACTACACACCAACAGAAAGACTAAAATTAAAAAGACAAAGACCAAATACGGAGAGCAACTGGAATTCTCTTACATTGCCAGTTTACGTACAAATTAGCATAACACTTGAGAAAACGGTTTGGCAAAGTCTAGTCAAGACTAACATGGCTTCCCTACGACTCAGCAATTCCACTAGTAGATGTATGTATGTAGGTATGTGTGTCTGTGTGGGTGTGCATGCGTGGTTCTGCACGTTTCTGAAACAAATGAGGGGATATGTGCACAATAAGATATGTACAAGAATGTTCAGGGACTTCTCTGGTGGCACAGTGGTTAAGAATCCGCCTGCCAACGCAGGGGACACGGGTTTGAGCCCTGGTCCGGGAAGATCCCACATGCCATGGAGCACCTAAGCCCATGAGCCACAACTACTGAGCCTGCACTCTACAGCCCGTGAGACACAACTACTGAGCCCACGTGCCTAGAGCCCGTGCTCTGCAACAAGAGAAGCCACTGCAATGAGAAGCCCATGCAGGGCAACAAAGAGTAGCCCCCGCTTGCCACAACTAGAGAAAGCCTGCGCGCAGCAACGAAGACCCAACACGGTCAAAAATAAAATAAATTTATATATAAAAAAAGAATGTTCACAGCGGCTTTATTCATAACAGACATAAACTGAAAGCAAGCCAAATGTATAGCAGTAGGAAAAGAAAGAATCTGTAATGCATTAGTACAATGGGATACTAAACAGAAATTTTTTAAGTTAAAAAAATAACTTATAAAAGAACCAAGGTGGATGAGTCTCACAGAAATTATGCCATGAAAGTAGCCAGACACAAAAGTGGATATATTTATATTTCTTTTATATGAAGTTCATGAACAGACTAAAGTAATCAATGGTGATAGAAATAAGAATACTGATTGGCCCTGGATATGAGCATGGGCTGGGAAGAGATAAGAAGGAACTTTCTGGTGTAGTAAAAATGTTCTTTATCTGGATCTATGTGTTGGTTTTATAAGTTTATACATATGTAAAAATTCATTAAGCTGTATGCTTAAAAATTATGTAGTTTACTACTACATGTTAAAACTCAGTAAAAAGTAAATGAGATAGGACCAAAAAATGGAGGCTATTTTCACACCCACTTAAATGTTTTCCAAGCAATCCTTATAGAAGAATGTGATGTGTTCCAATTAGTTTGTAAGAATAGGCAATGTTCTGGGAAAATGAAATTTTACTAGACGAATTATTTTTTAAAATATTTGCATAACTGGCATACGGTTTTGAAAATAAGTATAATTTAGGAAGCAGAGTCAATGGTGCATTTTCTCCACAAAGATCTATGCACTGTGATGAGGTTTACTTTTCAGCTGTAACAGCCATTAAAACCAAGTATCAAAACTAATCAAACCAGAAGAAAATAAAAAGATAAACCACAGACTGGGAGAAAATATTTGCAAAACACATATCTGAGAAAGGACTTGTATCCAAAATACGGGAAGACTCCTTAGAGCTCAACAATAAGACAACAAACAACCCAATTAAAAAACAGGCAGAAGATCTGAACACATACTTCATCAAAGAAAATACACACAGATGCCAAATAAGCATATGAAAAGATGCTCCATATCGTACATCATTAGGGAATTGCAAATTAAAACAAGACACCACCACAAACTTATTAGAATAGTGAAAATCCAAAACACTGACACCAAATGCTGGTGAGGATACAGAGTAAAAATAACTCTCACTCATTGCTGGTGGGAATGCAAAGCGGTACAGCCACTGTGGAAGACAGTCTGGGCCTTTCTTACAAAATTATACATAGGTTTACCAGACAATCCAGCCAATTCTGCTCCTTAGTGTATACTAGAACGAGCTGGAAACTTAAGTCCACACAAAAACCTGCACACAGATACTTACAGCAGCTTCGTTCATAATTACCAAAACTTAGAAGCAACAAAGGTATTTTCAATAGGTAACTGGATAAACAAATTGTGGTAACCCAATGGAATACTGATAGACTATATATGGTAGGGACTTCCCTGGTGGTCCAGTGGGTGAGACTCCGCACTCCCAATGCAGGGGGCCCGGGTTCGATCCCTGGTCAGGGAACTAGATCCCACATGCATGCTGCAACTGAGAAGTCCTCAGGCCACAACTAAAGAGCCCGCATGCCACACCAAAGATCCCACGTGCCACAATTAAGACCCGGAGCAGCCTAAATAAATAAATAAGGTAAATACAATGGAATGTTATCCAGCAATAAAAAGAAATGAGCTATCAAGCCACAAAAAGACACAGAGGAACCTTAAAATGCATATTGTTTGGTAAAAGAAGCCAGTATGAAAAGGCTGCATTTGGATGCTTCCAAACAGATGACATTCTGGAAACGGTAGAACTAGAAAGATATTACAAAGATCAGGGGCTTGGG
The DNA here is from genome assembly GCF_005190385.1 of Monodon monoceros. NCBI lineage: Eukaryota > Metazoa > Chordata > Mammalia > Artiodactyla > Monodontidae > Monodon > Monodon monoceros. The sequence continues at coordinate 58,456,230 of NW_021703780.1, read as the reverse complement.
GTGGGAAGGAGGGAGAGATGGACATGTGGAGCGGAGGATTTTTAGGGCAGTGAAACTATTCTGTACGATAATGTAATGGTGGATACATGACATCATATACCTGGCAAAACCCACAGAATTGTATAATACAAAGAGTGAACCCTAAAGAAAACTATGGATTTTATATAATAATAATGTATCAATTGGTTCAATTATAATAATTGGTTCAATTATAATAAATATAACACACTAATGAAAGATGTTAATAAGAAGGGAACCCGTACAGGGGAGATAGGGGAGGACGACATACAGGGGCCCCTCTGTCCTTTCTGTTCAGCTTTTCTATAAACTTCAAACTGCTCTAAAAACTAAAGTCTGCTAATTAAGAAAAAGATAAACTAAATCACCAACTGCTCTATCATAAAATGCTAAATCACATTTTCAAAAATAATGGAGCATATCTGATTAAAATCTAAAAGGCATTTCATACCATTAAAATGAAGGAAATGAGCTTAAAATAATGTTTATTTCATTTGTATCTAATTGTAAGGGGATCCAACGAGCCTCTCCCTTCCCCCAGCCCCACCAGGACACACAAGCACCCCGTAGGTCCAGACTGTCTTGGGGAGGAGTGGGAGAGGAGAAACTGTTCTCAAAGGGAGCTGGATCTTGAAAAGACTGCAGAGTGATTTACGATCGGGCCATTTTAAACCAGAAAAGAATTAAACACATTTAATTGGAAAGTCCATGTTTGAGGACTAAAGCTTCAGGGTTTTTCTGTGTGTGTGTGTGTGTGTGTGTGTGTGTGTGTGTGTGTGTGTGTGT
>NW_021703780.1:58441889-58455416 GCF_005190385.1 Monodon monoceros | reverse complement strand
TGTGTGTGTGTGTGTGTGTGTGTGTGTGTGTGTGTGTGTGTGTGTGTCTCTGTCTCTGTCTCTGTCTCTGTCTCTCTCTGGTTTTGCTACACAGTTGTAATGGGGGCTTGTGAAAATGTTTACATTGGTATATATCTGTACATTTTTGCCCCTTCAACAATATATGAGTCTACAGCATCATTGGCTACATACGTTTTACCTTAAGACACTTCAACTTTAAAGTAAAATAACCCCTCAGGCCAAAACCAGGTTCCACTTTCATGTTGCCATTCTGAAAGCTCCCCCTATGGGCTCCCAGGATGTGGATGACTGGTTTTCCTCAAGGGACATTCACTTTGCCAGGTAGAGACCCTGATCCAGAGTTGTTCAAGGACAGACACCTTGGTCTTTAGAAAACATGCCATCTTGGGTCCTACATCTTATTACTGTAATTACTGTCATTATTTTTATTATTGGACCTATTCTCTCTCCTATCACCTGATCCTCTCACAAGCACACACCATGTGCAATGATCTTTAATTTTCAAGTGCATTTGCTCATTCATTCTTTTACTGATTCACTTAATAAATATTTCTTGAGCAACAATGACATGCCCAGTGTTGTGCTAGAAAAATCTGAATGAGTATCCCTTTACCCAATAACAAATACCTGATCAAGCTGTCTGAGTCAAAACCCTTTGGATTGGCCACCCTGTCAAGACATGATTAGGAGGACTGAGAATTCCACCAACCTGCTTACTACTTCAATTTCAGAAAATGGACCTGTCCCCAAACAATTACTCTTTCTTCTTTATTTCAAATATAACAACTCCTCACTTTTTTGATTATTTGAAACCTATCTCTAAAGTAGGTATCAAGTTTTCCATACCAGTTACATATCAGAGAACTAGGGTGAATGCCATCCCCAGATAGAGAGCTCAGCTGGTGGAAGCCCAGGATTAAAGAATGCATGGCTTTATTCTCTGGGCAGAGATGTCTTTTCTTAACACTGGCCAGATATCTATATATCTATCTATCTATCTATATATATATATCTATATATCTATATATATAGCATGCCACTGGTCACCAAGGACATCAAGGGAGAAGATACTGACCCATGTCTTTAAAGGAGGACCATGAGTCATCAGTAATATTACCCTCAAAGAAAGAAGGCAGTGTTCCAGTCAATTTCATCAACAGCAAACAAAACTAAAGCAAAAGCTTGGTTCCAAATGAGAGGCAGAAGAAAATACCCAATGGTGCTTTGACCAAACACTTGCAGTTCTGAAGATGGAGGTAAGCCAGCCCTTGGAGGAGGCATAGGGAGCAAAGGGGCTCAAGTTATAATCTCTACACCTCAGGGTCATCCCAGCTGCTTTCCAGCTCGGGGAGCCCAGGGCAAGTTTCTGCACCTTGTTGGCCTTGCTTTCATCATCCGTACGACGAGCGGTTTTTGAATAAATGATTTTCAGGAATACTCTATCTCTAAGCCCTCTGTGATTCAAAAAAGGGTTACTGAAGGAAACTGAAGGAAACAAAACCCAAATCAGAAGAACTGTTTCCAACAGGAACGAAGTCTTCTGGGCATGGTGCAGTGGAAGAGCTCTTAGGAGGGAGGAGAGGACGAACTACAATGCCCAGACTCAGTTACAGTGGAAATTGTTAACAGAATGAGAAACAAAAGCCCTATGATTTATTCAGTTATTTATACCTAATATCCAAGAGATACCTAAAGAAGAAAACTGGATGAAATCCAAAATTTGGTGCTTATATAGACAGAAGATCGTACTGTCTGCCAATCACTCATTTTTGTATCTGTAAATGGAAAGAGCTGATAGCTTACATTTTACTGAAAATGTTAACACTAAATCATTGCTCTGTGGGGACTCATTTTTTTAATTGTGCAAAATTCTACAGGCTTTAACAATAAGAGGCACATTAAGACATTTGAAATCTAAGTGATCTCTTGATATTGGACTGAAAGTCAAAGCAGTGGACCACAGGACAAATAGAACACTTCACCCATGAAGGCTGACTATTAGCTTTGTTTCATGGTCTGTAAACGAGTTACTAAACTCCTCTATAAAGTTTTATTACTGTTCTAATCCCATTAATAACTGTCACCACTTCCAATGGCCTGTTTGCTGAATATGTCAACAATGTGCTGCAATCATGGCCACCTGGCATTTGATTTTTTTCTCTAAAACTAAGGATATAACAGAGAAGGCGTTAGACACACTGTGCAACACTGATTATATCATTTAAAGGAAAAAAGAAAGAGCCAGATGTTAGCTGTCTCTCTTTGTACAGGTATAACCTGCTTGATTCCACATTTTCATCTTTAGTTCCTGAGTGTCAGCAGCCTAGACAGGAGGGAATAAAAGTAAATGTGTGTTTCAGCACATTGGGAAAGCACTTAACAGAGAAAACAATTTACATCTTAATAGTGTTCTTTCATTACGTTAACTTCTCCTCTGCTTTTCATCTTAGAGGTTGTAGGAATATTTGCAAACTGCTGGCAAGTATAAGAAAGAATCACAGAGTCTCTAGAGCTGTCAAGGGGCTCTAGACGCCCTCAGCCAACCTCCCATCCACACTGGAACCGCTTCTCTTTTTGGTCTCCCTTGGAGACTTGTGGCACTCACTTTGTCCAGAAGCCAACATCTCTCTACCTAAGTTTTCAGAGCCTTGGAAAGAACTGTCTTATGCTGAACAGGAAGTGGCTGCCCTGGAACTTTCCCTAGGACCCAGAGTCCTGCCTATTGGAGCAACTCACAACATGAACCTCCTCCCGTTTCCCAGGAGAGGCAGACACATTTGCAGACAGTGCTGGAAGCTCTGATTAATCATCTGGCTTACAAGCCAAACATCCCAGCATCCTCTGCACTCCTTAGAAGGAATGGTTTCCATTAGCCTCTCCACCATGGATGCCTAAAGCTAAGGAGCCTCTAGTTTTACCTGCAACGTTTCTTTAATGTTTAACCCAGAAGTAAACTCAACATTCTTCCTTATACAGAGGAGTCATTTGATGCCCCACAGTTGGGCCATCAGACAGTAGTCCACCTGCTGAAAGCAATGTGGTCGAGAATTTGAAGTTGAAGCACGTGTGAACATATGGGGAAAACAGGGACAGGAAAACCAAAGTACATTCATGGAAACCTTAATAATAAGACATGGAACAAATACAAACAATATAAGGAACACTTTACTCATTTTAAACATTTCATACATTATAATTAGTAAAATGGGAACTTTAATATTAATTTCTTTTACGTGGCTCCTGTTTGATAAGAATTTTTCAGGATTTCCTGATCCTACAGTTTCAAGGAAGTTACTTCAAAGTGGATTTACTATCTTGCAAAATACATACGTACTAAAAAAAATTGTTTTTTAATTTAGTCTTTGATGTCACAATAGTTGCTATCTGCAAAATATTTGTGCTCTTCTTTCCAAACTGTGGGATCTTTGCTAGAAAGTGGCTGCTCAGCCAGGCTCTCCATTCCCCAAACTCCTTGTGCCCTCGCATAGCCCAGACACCAGTTCTCACCCATGGGATGTGAGCAAGAGGGACATGTGTTATTTCCAGCCGGGTTTCTTTGTTGACTGTGGTAAAAATACATATATAACATAAAATTTGCCACTTTAGCCATACAATTCAGTGACATTTAATACATTAATAATGCTGTGTAACCTTTGCCACTATTTCCAGACCATTTTCACCATCTCAAACAGAATCTCTATACCCATTAAATAAAACTCCCCATTTCCCCCTTCTCCCAGCCCATGGTAACCACTATTCTACTTTCTGTAGAATATAAGTAAATTCATACATTATTTGTCCCTTTGTGTCTGGCTTCTAATATTTAGCATAATGTGTTCAAGGTTCATCCATGTTGTAGCATGGAACAGAATTTTATTCCTTTTTATGGCTGAATAATATTCCACTGTACATATATACCACATTTGTTACCCATTTATCTGCTGATGGACATGTGGATTATTTCTACCTTTTGGCTATTGTGAATAATGCTGCAATGAACATTCACACGAAAGTATTTGTCTGAGGCCCTGTTTCACTTCTTTTGGGCATATACCTAGGAGGGGAATTGCTAGATCACATGGTAACTCTATGTTTCACTTTTGAGGAATCACCACAGTGTCTTCTACAGCAGTCGTACCATTTTACATTGCCACCAGAAATGCATGAGGGTTCCAGTTTCTCTGTATCTCACCAACACTTGTTGTTTTCCTTTTTTTAAAAAAAATAGTTGTGATTCTAATAAGCTCAAAGAAAGGTCTCATTATAGTTTTGATTTGCATTTCCATAATGACAAATAACGTTGTGCATCTTTTCATGTGCTTATTGGCCATTAGTAGTTTTTTTTTTTTTTTTTGAGAAATATCGATACAAGCTCTTTGCCCCTTTTTCAATTATTTGTTCGATTTTTTTTGTTGTTGAGTTGTAGGAGTTCTTTATATATTCTGGAAATTAATTCCTTATCAGATAGATGATTTGCAAGTATTTTTATCTCTAGCTGGGGTTCTTGAGAACCAGGTTGTCTTCTCCACTATATTACTCTTCTGCCTGTTGGATGCAGAGGATTCAAAGACCCAGGAGAATGACAGATGCATGAAATGGAATGAGATGAAAGAAAGCAGCCCACTGACCAGGAAGGCCACAAATTCTACTATTATACAACTGATATACTTCTTTTATGTTAATCTACTGAAATTTTGGTTCTTTTTTTCCCACAAGCTAGCATTACCCAACTTAACAGTTGTCTGTACAAATGTTCACAGCCTACTTATATCATCTAAGAGTTAATTATCTCCATCTCCAAGATGTCCTCTCTATTAGTGCCTCTTAAATATGGTCTCAGGCCTTCTCTGATTAGCCTCTCCGTTTTTCAATTATCACAGACTAACATCATCATCATTTTATGTAGCCAGATTTATCTATAGTTCTGAAATTCCTCCATTCTTCTTTCTGTTAATGAGATATTTTCCATCCTAAGCTCTTAGCCACCCCTATTTCTTTGTAACATCTTAAGAACTATAACTCTGAGTATAAGCTTCCAGTTATAAGATGAATAAGTTCTAGGGATCTAATGTACAGCATGGTAATTATAGTTAATAATGCAGTATTATATACTTGAAAGCTGCTAAGACAGTAGTACTTAAATGTTCTCGCCACAAAAAAGAAATGGTAATTATGTAGCATAATATAATTTTGCAATATATGTGTATCAAATCAACAGTGTATACCTTAAACATATACAACATTATACGTAAATTATATCTCAATAGAAAAGGAAGGAAACAAGGGAGGGAGGGGGGGAAGGAGGAAGGAAGGAAGGAGGAAGGGAGGAAAGAAGGAAGGAAGGAAGGATCCCACCAATAAATATTAATTATAAAAAAAGAACAACGGCCAGTCAGAATGGCCATCATTAAAAAGCCTACAAATAATAAACGCTAGAGAGTGTGTTGAGAAAAGGGAACCCTCCTACACCGTTGGTGGGAATGTAAACTGGTGCAGCCATTATGGAAAGTAATATGGAGATTCCTTAAAAAACTAAAAATAGAGTTACCATATAATCCAACAATCCCACTCCTGGGCGTATATCCAGAGAAAACTCTAATTTGAAAAGATGCACCCCAATGTTTATAGCAGCACTATTTACAATAGCCAAGACATGGAAGCAACCTAAATGTCCATTCACATATAAAATGGATAAAGAAGATGTGAGATAGATATATATATATATACACACACACACACATACACACACACAAAATAGAATACTACTCAGACATAAAAAAGAATGAAATAATGCCATTTGCAGCAACATGGATGGACCTAGAGATGATCATACTAAGTGAAGTAAGTCAGGTGAGAAAAGATAAATATACAATACCACTTATCTGTGGAATCTAAAATATGATACAAATGAACTAAATAAGTTCAAAACAGAAACAGACTCACAGATAAAGAAAACAAACTTATAGTTACCAATGGGGAAAGGGGTGGGGGTATAAATTAGGAGCTGGGATTGGAAGATACAAGCTACTGTGTATAAAATAGATAAACAACAAGGTCCTACTGTATAACACAGGGAACTATATTCAGTATCTTGTGAAAAAAAACTATAATGGAAAAGAATATGAAAAAGTATATATATGTGTATATATATATATATTATATATATATGTATAACAATCACTTTGCTGTATACCTGAAATTAACACATTTTAAATTAACTATACTTCAATTTTTTTTTTTTAAAAAGGGCTCTGAATTTTTCAATACACTGCATTGTAACCTACTTGGAGCAGTAAAGTTTAACTCATTTTAAATGCCTGATACTGTCTTAGAATCTAATATCTTATCTTGGGCTTCACTTTTCTCACTCTAATGATCTGCTTATATGGTCCCATGTGAGGACCACTCAGTTATTTTTAGTACTTATTTTTAAATACTTATGCTAAGTGTATTAATTATACATGACAAATCTACATATATGATCATTTAATCCTCCAAACAAACATATGAAATAGGTACCATTATCCTAAAGAGATTAAGACCCAAAATATCTCACCAAATAAACTGTAGACTCAGGATTTAAACCCATCTATTTCAATGACCATACCATATTACTTTCTTCCACTCACATGCTAACTTCTCAAATTCTTCCCTAAATAATGGACTTACGTATTTCCTTTTTCTGGGAAGATAACTTCAAACCTCTTTGAGTAGCTCTTTGAGATATATTTATAAGAGGTACAACACGTTGTATGCTATTTCCCGACACTATTATAGATTTGCACCTTCTATTATATGTCCCTCCTTCCTATTTTTAACATGTTTTTAATCTGACCTAGCCAAAGAGCTTGTTAAATGTCTTTTCTTTTATTAAAAAACTTTTTTGATAAGTTATAATATGGCTTTGATATCTCAGAGTATTTCAGATTAAGAAGCGCAAGTGAGTACTGGTGACAAGACTCTTGGGAAGGGGAATAAAGACATTCCATCTCAATGAAACATTAAAGAAGGAAAAGTGGACAGTTCAATCTATTTAACACATAGTTCTCCATATTTCAAAATTAAGGTCAGACAAAATGAAGGAAGCAAAAATAGAATCACTGCTTGTAAGTTTGTAGCTCCCAAAAACTGCTCTGCAAAATCCAAGATTATGTTCTCAGTTTCTACCAGTGGTTTTCGTTGTGCTCCAAAGCAACAGCATCTTCCCCTTGGAGATTAGTCAGCTGGATTCCAAAAGTGAGGAACTGGGTAAGACCTGGGTAAGCAGCCCAGATTTTAACCATTTTGGTGGCCTTAAAAGAACTCTACTGTCTTATGTATATCAGGTTCTGAATAAACATACGTCGAGGGAATAAAGATATGAAACACATCACTGCAGATGAGGTCTGAAGTCAGACAACACATATGGCATAGGGCATACTGCGGCTGAGACTGTGGAACGTGAGCCCTACTCTTATCCACTATCGCTCGCTCACTCACTCGCTCAGTGCATATTTATTGAGTGACGACCACGCACCAGGAACTGTGCAGGGGATGCAACTGTGAATGGGACAGGCAGGTTCCTGTCTCTGTGAGGCTTTCATTCTAGCAGATGGCATGGACATTAATCAATTAATTACATAATTCATATTTTAATTAAAATTGTAATATGTGCAACAAAGGAGAATATGGGATATCAAAGAAGGCTTCCTGGAGAAAATGGTGTTTGAACTGAGCACTGAAGGAAGTAATAAGGTAAGAAGGGTGGGGAATGGTACGTGGGATGGCATGCGGTGGAAAGCAACACAGTACCTGACAGAACCAGAGACAAGGTGACTGTGGCTACAGCACAGACAAAAGAGGGAAAAGTGGCTTGAAATGAAGTTGGTGAAATAAGAGCTATTGGTTATGTTAATGATTCCAGTCTTGCTCCTAGGAGCAGCAGAAAGCTAGCAGACGGAGTGATATGATAAAATTTGCCCCCTAAAATGATCATTCTGGCTGTCGCTACATAAAAAATACATCAGAGAGTTCTCATCTCCTTCTCCAAGATTCTTCTGTTCCAAGATCAGTCCTCCACAAATCATGAAAAAAATGTCAACATCCTTAACCTTTGGAGAAATGCAAATCAAAACCACGTGCGATACCACTTCATACCATTAGGATAGCCATAATAAAAAAAGGGCACATAATAACAAGGGTTGGAAAGGGTGTGGAGAAATTGGAACCCCCCATAACACTGCTGGTAGAAATTCTAAATGGTGTAGCCACTTTGGAAAACAGTGTGGCAATTCCTCAAAAGAGTAATAATAAAGTTACTATATGACCCTGAAATTCAAGTCCTAGATATATGCCAAGAGAAATGAAAACGTATGTCCCCACAAAAACTTGTTCATGAACATTCACAGCATTCACAATAACTGAATGATGGAAAAACCAGATGTCCATCAACTGATGAATGGATAAACAAAACGTGGTATATCTATACAATGGAATATTATTCTGCAAGAAATGAATGAAGTCCTGAGATATGCTACAATATGGATAAAACTTGAAAACATGATGCTAAGTGAAAGAAGCCAGTCACAAAAGACCACATATTATATAATTCCATGTATATGAAATTTCTAGAACAGGTAAATCAATAAAAACAGAAGAGATAAATGGTTTCCTAGACAGAGGGGATTGGGGGGATGTGATGAATGACTGCTGACCAGCATGGGGTTTCTTTCCAGGATGAAAAAATATTATAAAACTGATTGCACAACTCTGTGAATACACAAAAAAAACCCCACTGAACTGTACCATTTAAATGGGTGAGTTGTAAGGTATGTCAATTAAATCTCAATAAAGCTGTTTTTAAAACAGTGACTAAAAGGTAGAGGGAGTCCAGGAACAAGCGATTATCATTCACCCAAATGCATCCTCCCCTTCCCCATTCTTATTCTTCCTTCTCTCACCTCTTCATCCTTTGAATGGACTTTCAAAGGGATGCCCAGTAGTGACCCTGGTAGCAAATCAATGGCCAACCAGGAGTCCAGGAGAAAGTACAGGGAAAACCCATCAATACCACAGTCCTAAAATTGGCCCTCAATGCTCTCCTCCAGTCTTTCCTGATCTCCAAAATACCCAGGATTAGAGCTGAAAAGAAAACTGGGACCGAGTACGGAGTCCACTGGCCTGAAGTAGGCCAGAGACAGGAACACACCTGAGAGAGGAAGAGGGGCGAAGCCTGAAATAAAGAAGGCAAGGCAAACCCAGGTGAAAGGTGGGACTGAGAACATCACCGGAAAATATCACAGGGTCCAAATAAACGTTTTAGGATTCTGCAACACTGCTTCTGTTCTCTGCTGTGATTTATTCCATACGACTGTCCAACTGGGGCATCTGCGCCAACTGAGCAAGTGAAAGATTCTTGAGACACCCCCTCTGCCCCCCATCTCTTGTAGGTCTCATACACTGAGACCCAAGTCCTACAGCATGGTTGGAGGGGAATTAAGACAGCATTGCCTATTCCTATAAACAAAACGGAATCCAAAACAAATTTTAGCTTCTTGATTAACTAACAAGAAAAAATGATCTTGATTCCCCTGCTGTATGTCTCCTGCCTCCCTTCCCAATCCACTCTCTACCCTTCCCCACCCAGCCCTGGGTGCCACGCAGGGCCCAGGAAGCTGTCTTTCAGGACTGTGGCGCTTATGTGGGGAAAATATATACCTTGCTCAGCCTAATGAGGTATATATTGCTTACCTTTGTATAAAATTCACAATATTTGGCAGATATATTTCAAAGGTTTTGCAATTTTTAAAAATGGAGTTGTACTTTTGCTCTACTTGGGTCTGGGAATGTAGATGTAAAATTAAAGTCACTTTTTTCCTATTACCAGAAACATTCAAAAGGGCCTTTAAAAATCAAATCTTTAATTCATCTAGCAAGTCATTATTATTTCCCAAGGATGGTACCAAATAGTGGTAATAATACAGCTATTTGTTGGGAGTCCTTTATTTATTAAGCACTTTACATATTGATACATTATCTCATTTAAATCTTACCAACCCTGCAAAGAAGATTTAAGCTCTATTTTATTGATGAGGAAACCAACTTCATGGTGCTACTGTAAGGACAGAATAGAATGATGGAATTTCAGATCTCCATAAATTTTCACTTTATGAAGGGAAAATTAAAATAATGTACTCCCTCAGAGAGCAGGAGGTATAAATAACGATCAGACAGGAGACTGACCACAGCCCATAGACAGACATGCCCTTGAGAAGCACAGAATGGCAGACAGTCCAGGCTGCAGGTCACTTAATACTACTATACCCTGAAACCACTCTTCAAATTACTGCCTTCGCAGGTCATGTTTTTTATGATTTTCTGTTAGAGCTTAGGCCTAACTGTATACTTGAATTTATCAGTGGAAATTTATAGACACAGACACTTATGTATAAAGAATTCATCTTACAGCCCACTTGTTAGGGAGGGTTTTGTTAACTACAGCGTCTTTCCTGACAGGTTTCAGAAGTCTCTAAGACTTCATTTACCTGCATACTACCTGAATGAGTCAAGTAATACTACAGCCACTTTACAAGTAGGAAGCCAAGTAAATGGGGAAAAGGGAAAAGTATCTGCTTTTTCTTTGATTCATTCAGTACAGTAAACTGTTGGTTCATATGAGTGGCAAGACAAGAAATGAAAAGATACACTTCGTAGCAATAGAAACTGAAAGAGAACCTTGCATCTTACCTCACGATTCCATTAAAGGAAAATATATCTAGTTCAATGAAGGCTTTTCCAGACACCTAGTTTTATATAGTACCCACACGCAGCACTGAAAACTAATGCTGCAGTGTGTTCTTGTCCGAGAAGGAAGATATAACCTGAGATTTAAGTTGGGATCCTTGTTTTCCCCAAGTTTTATCACAAGCCTATCTTTATCCAAGTATTAGCTTAACAGAGAAGAGTTCTCAAAGCATCTTTAAGAGAAAAGAAAAGCCAACTTGGCATCCACCTTATACTATTCTTAAATGAAGTCTGGTAATATTATCTTACAGAATAATGTCATGTCAAATTCAAGAAATGCCCACTTTATGTTCAGCTAAAGTTCAATATTTTTGAGAGCATTCATATCTTATACATTTCCCCTATATTCACTTAAAATGAGAACAATTTTTAAAACTAAGAGCTGGATTATACCTACTCATCGCATAAGAATTTACTTCAGATTCAAAACTTCATGTAGACATGTTTAAATACTCTTTGAAGCTAATAGGGGCAGTTTGTTAATGCAAAGTTTTAGTGATATCAAGGTAGTGAGAAATCAGAAAAGTTCAAGTACATGATGAAAATAACTGTTACTTAAACATACAAAAGTTTCTCAGGTGACAAGATTTTAAATTAGATTATTTGGGACTTCCCTGGCAGTCCAGTGGTTAAGATTTCGCCTTCCAATGCAGGGGGTGCAGGTTCGATCCCTGGTTGAGAAGCTAAGATCCCACATGCCTCGCGGCCAAAAAATCAAGACATAAAACAGGAGGAATATTATAACAAATTCAATAAAGACTTAAAAAAAATAAATTAGATTATTTGTGCCTTTTCTTTTAACATTAAAATGTAACCATTTTGCTAAGTGAAAGACGCCAAACACAAAGGCTTCATATTATATGATTCCATTTATATGAAATGTCCAGAATAAGCAAATTCAGAGACAGAAAGGAGTTAGTGGTTTCTGCGGGAACGAATGAATGGGAATGACTGCTAAGGAGTACGCGGGATTGTCTGAAGTCATGACAGTGTTCTAGAATTAGATAATGGAGATAGTCCCACAACTTTGTGACTACGCTAAAAAGCAATGAATTGTGCACTTTAAAATGGTGAATTTTGTGGCATGTGAATTACACCTCAATGTTTAAACCTACACATTAAACAAGTGAAATTTCACTAAATACAGAAGGGTAAAGTATTTTCTAGAAATATCTTGGAGATAACATTAAAAAAAAAAAAAATCAATCCTTGGGACTTCTCTGGTGATCCAGTGTCTGAGAATCCACCTTCCAAGGCAGAGGACTCAGGTTCAATCCCTGGTCAGGGAACTAAGATCCCACATGCCACAGGGCAACTAAGCCTGTGCGCCACAACTACTGAGCCGGTGTGCTCTAGAGCCCGTGCGCCACAACTAGAGAGACCGCGTGCCCCAACTACTGAGCCTGTGTGCTCTGGAGCCCGAGCACCACAACTAGAGAGCCCATGCACCACAACTAGAGAGCCCGCACACCTCAGTGAAGAGCCACATGCTGCAACAAAGATCCTGCGTGCCGCAACTAAGACCCGATGCAGCCAAATAAATAAATAAATAAATAATTTAAAAATCAATCCTGAAAATCAGTCCTAGCTCCCCCATCACAGAATCTTTAGGCATGGAGACCACAGGAACTGCTGATAGGTAGAACAGGGCATTCAGAAAGATGAGGGTGCAGGAAACTCACGTGAAATGCTTGAGACCATTAAGGAAATTAAGCCATAGTAGTCAGGGAGTCACAGTCAGGGGCCCTTGTTTGGTGAAAGACTACCATGCTTATTTTGGTGACGTTGACCATGGCCACTGAATGCATTTAAGGATTGGGAAGACAACCCAGAACCAAGCAGAACTTTAGAAGAAACCAACTTCACTGGGGTCCACTGGAGTTACCCCAACTTAGGCAATTTGTTAATGTAAGAGTTTTCACAGCCTACCCTAGAGCTTAGCCCACAGACACGAGAGTCAAAATAACAGGTTTTTGTTTTTGTTTTAATTCACAGAGTTATAGGGTGGTTTGTAATCCAACAACAGCCAAATGAACTTGAAATAAACTCCATCTAGAATGAATAGGTATAATTGAATAAATCCCCTCAATAAAGGACAAAGTAAAGTGAACACTGAAATCAAGGAACACCAAACATTGATAGATATGTTAACAACGGATGCTATAAATAGTTACACAGGGTAGTAAAGAAATACACATGCCTCTTATCAATAGTTAGCTGAAAAAACTCAATAAAATATTTCTGGTATCTTAAATGTAAAATATTATAAGATACCAACTGCGACATTACTACAGTCTAAACTTTACTTGCATACTGGAAGGTATTTAATGCCTCCTATAAGTAACTGAAATAACAAATGTTATCTAAGGGACTTCCCTGCTGGTCCAGTGGTAAAGGATCTGTGTTCCAATGCAGGGGACAGGGGTTCGATCCCTGGTCGGGGAACTAAGATCCCACATGCTGCGGGGCAACTAATCCCATGTGCCACAACTACTGAGCCTGCACACCTCAACTAGAGAGCCTGCGTGCCGCAAACTACAGAGCCCATGCGCCCTGGAGCCCACGCACCACAGCCAGAGAAGAGAAAAAACAACCCACACGCCATAACTAGAGAGAAGCTGTGTGCCGCAACGAAAGATCCCACATGCCTCAATGAAGATCCTGTGTGCTGCAAGTAAGACCCTATGCAGCGAGAGGGAGGGAGGAGGGAGGGGAGAGGGGAGG
>NW_021703780.1:58439883-58441489 GCF_005190385.1 Monodon monoceros | reverse complement strand
TTGTGTGGAGGGGGGGGGTTGGGGGGGGGGGGAGTGGGGGGGGGGGGGGGGAGGGGAGGGGTGGGGAGGGGAGGGGAGGGGAGGGGGAGGAAGAAGGAAGGAAACAAATGTTGTCTAAGTAGTCTCAACAGGGAAAACTAGAATCAACTAAGGTAAAAATCACAGATAAGCCAGTTTTAGTTCAAGGTAAAGAAACACTTTCTAACAATTAGAATTCTTCAAAGGATGGAGTGTGCTGCTCCTGCGGATAAAGGGCTTTCTAATTCCAGACCCATTCACACAGCAATCCCTCAGGGTGACAGCAAACAAGAGTCCGGCTCTGTGTGGGAGCTGAGTCTATACACCAAAGATTTTCCAACCTGGGTTATCATTAGCCTCACCTGGAACCGTCCTCAGTCCCACTGCTTCCCAAGCCACCGGTCTAATCTTCACAAGTCAACCAAGATAGAGGGGTAAGTAGGTAGTCAGTAATTACCAACCGATTTCCTAATCAAATTGAACTGCAGTCTAGCCATAAGTTTCCAAACAGCTTTTGACAAAAATGACTCTGTACTCCCCGAAGGCACCAGCCAGTTCTGCTGGCTTTTCCTCGTGTCTTGCCCAGTGTTTCCTCTGCTGCGGCGGCCACACTGGCCTCCCCACTGTTCCTCTGACCTGCCAGGCAGGCTCCCACCTAGGATTCACACCTACTGTTCTCTCCGCCCACCTTCCCTCAGGTTTATCCGTATGGCTGCTTCTTCACTTCCTTCCAGCTTTTACTTAACAACCATATTCACAGTGAGGCCTTCCTTGGCTCCCCAAGGTAGGATGTCGACCTCACTCCCATCCAGACACCTCATGCCCCCTTTTTCTTTTTTGACTCCTTCAGTATTTATCACCGTGTAACATCTAACTTTATCTAATGTAAACTTCTTGTTTGTTGTTTTGGTTTGTTGTCTATTTTCTTCCACCAGAATGTCTGCTCCATGAGGGCAGAGGTCTTACCAGCTTCGTTCATTGACATGTTCCTTACACCGAGAACAATGCCTGGCACACAAATGCTTGTTGAAAGACTGGATGATCTAGATCAGGGTGGAAAATCATCTGTTTTGTAAATAAATGTTTACTGAAACACAGTCATGTTCATCCCTTTATGTATTTATTGTCTATGGCTGTTTTTCTGCTACAAGAGCAGAACTGAGTAGTTGCAACAGATTACGGCCGACAAAGGCTAAAATATGTAAAATCTGGCTCTTTACAGGGTAGTGTGCCAACCCCAAGTGCGCCAGTCGTGGTGTCATGTAACGCTCTGGTTCTAACCAGACTAGACTAAAGATGGTCATGGATTCATTGCAGCTCTTGTCATCAAAGACGGAGCCTCTTTCCCTATCCCTAGACCCAGGCTGGCTTAGTGATTTCCTTCAGTCAATAGCATGTGATGGAAGTGACAGAAGATTCCCGAGCCCAGGCCACGAGGGCCCTTGCAGCTTCCACTCGGACTCTTCTTGAATGCTGCCACCACGGGAAAAAGCCTGAGGGTGCCTCCTTGAGGGTGAGCATCCCCCCAGCCACACAAGGCTACACACACACACACACACACACACACACACACACACACACACACACA
>NW_021703780.1:58215888-58439873 GCF_005190385.1 Monodon monoceros | reverse complement strand
CACACACACACACACACACACACACACACACACACACACACACACACGCGAGTGAGTCCAGCTGACACCAGCAGAGCCCAGACTGTGCTGCTGACCCACGGAAGAGTAAGCAAATATTGTTTTAAGTCACTTCTATACTGGCAGTATTGAGCAGTAGCGACAAAGATCATATGGTCCTACAAGCCTAAAATACTTACTATCTCGGCCTTTACAGGAAGGTTTGCCAACTCCTGCTCTGCGACATCATTTTGAATGTTATTCTTAAATATAAAGGAATCTAAGAGAGCTATCAAGTACACCTTCAAAGCCCAAACAGCTCTCATAGTGATTTTCTGGTCTCTTGAGGAAACACCGATTTAGGCAGTTTTATAATAAACCTAGCAAGAAATGAGTGTTTTGATTTCTGACACACCATAAACCAACGGGGACAAACAATTTCCTTAAATGCTCCTTTGGAGGTGCTACAGTTTTTTGGCTACTGCAGTGTGTCATGTACATCCATTATGCTGACAGCTCTGCTGGTAAAACTGAAGCTGGAATTAATATCCATTATCAAAAGGTCATTGCACCGAGATGAGCCGGCAGCCCATTTTAAAATGTTAATAACTCTAACACTTTTTTCAAATATAAACGAAAGGTCTTTGTTTTTTAATTCTTTCCCTAAACGTTTCATTTAAAAATGAAAATGTTTAAGCAAAAATCCTGAATTATACAATGCAGCTGCATATTGGAGATGTGTCAATGACTCTACTTTTCAGAGTCTGCATACTTTTTGGGATGCCTACCAGGTGGCAGACGCTGTACGGAGGTCCTCATATATATTACCTACCACACCTCAATGAGTCTAAGATGCCAGTGATCAGAAGGAACAGTATTATTTTATGTACCACTAAGAACGAAAACACGCTACCAATTACATGGCACACGCTTTATCACTTAGAACTTCGTCTTACACTCAATGCAAGTGCTCTGAGGCTTATTTTGATATGGATTTTCTCATATATTGCCTTTATAATACATAAAAAAGGAAATCTAAGTAAAATTAATCGCTTGAGCTTTTCTAAAAAATTCTTCCCATTTGGAGGCTGACTCTTCTCATTTGTCAACTCGGAATCATCAACGTCCACGTTGCTCCGTAAGCTTTGTTCCATGAGAACACGGATGCAAGAGAGCACTGCAAAGCATCTCTCCTGAGGTCTCTGGGTTCACTTCCAGGGCACTCACACCCAGTCCACAAGGTTCAACACACACATGTCAGCAGCAAAAACTATATCAGGACTGCCATGTGGATAGCAATGGTTGATGTACTTATTTCAGAGATATTAAAATGGGAGGGGCAAAAAAATGGATGCCTTAGAATTCATTCTACTACTGGGTGTTAGTGTGTGGTCTGAGGATGAAACTCAGTTTGACACTGGCCTAATACAGCTCCGTAATGAAGCACCTCAAGGCAGGAATAATCATTTCTACTCCATCTGCAGTACAGCTCACTTAATTGGGGTGATTTTTTAAGGTATTAACGTTACAAGTTAACTATGTTTGGAAGAGGGAATTTAATTCTGTATGACAAGTAATGAATACATAAACCAATGATTGAGCCAGAATTGATCCAAAATAAAAATTAACAAGAAGACTTCATTCAAGCCAACCACATACATTCAAGCCCATACGGTGGCAGATCATTAGTAACTCTTCATGTGGCCATGCTCCACTGAATCTTAATACACTCTGGGTTGGCAAACACCCAACAGCTCTTTTACCCAACTTTGGAAAAATCAGCCCACACATTTAGTAGCCAAAGAGTCTGGAAAGCAGCAGAGTATAACGGAAAGCCAGACCTGGTGTTATCTCTGGAGAATGAAATCAGACTTTCTGCAGCCACAAGGGCCTCGCCTCTCCTCCCCTCTAACCTCCCCTAGCAAGGGCCAGGAAGGAGATCCCAACCTCGGTGTACTCCTGGAATCCCACTACCCTTCCTCACCCCACCACACTTGCAGCCTGACCACCCTTCTCAGCCTTAAGACCACCTGGACTCAACACGCCCTCTGTCCCTACTCATGCTGTCACAAGAAGCTCAGGACTCCCAGTCACCCACAAATAGTATAAACAGCAAGAGGATTTGTGCATCTCCTTTCAGAGGCCACATCCCATCCCTGCCCAACCTCTGAACCCCTTCCACTGTGACATTTGGAGCTCATGGTCAGTTATCAGCTAAATCCCTCAAATCATCCACTTCTCGTCTATATGTACCTTTTATCTTCCTACTCTACCTGAAACCTGCCCCTTTTAGAGCCTTGTCTCCTCAGCAGGACCTTCAAGTGATGGATACTTCTTTGTCCACTCTGTCCGCATTTAACACTGGGCCTTGGTGGTGTCGCCTCGTACCCTACTGCTGCTTCTAGACCAGATGTTGGCAAACTTTTTCTTAAAACGCCCTGAGGAAAATGTTTTAGTCTTTGTCTCAGCTACTCAACGCTGCTATTATACGACAAAGCCAGCCATAGACAACATGCAAATGAATGGACGTATCTATATTTCAACAAGAATTTATTTGTAAAAGTAAGCAGCCAGCTGGCAGGCTATAAGGTACTGAATCTCAGATCAAAAGTCTGTCCCACCTACTTCCCCTCCTCCTCCTCCTCCTCAGACCACTAGATCACCCCTGCCCCCTTATTCTCTGAGCTCAACGTTACACTAACACTACTCTTGCCATAATTATTTTTGTGATGTCCACTCCACTCCACAAAACACGGCAAGGGGCTAGATATTATGAGAACTGAAGCTTATCCAGTTGGGGAGTGGGGATAGGCTGTAAGAAGAAAAAAAACTACGAATGTAAACTGTCCCTGCGTAAATGAGGGCCCTTGACACTTAAGCTTCGTGTTAAATCCGCCTGTGCTTCTTCCGGTGCTCCAAATCTAACAGTCCTCTGAACACAAAATTTCAGTAGATGCCTTCCATCATCATAGACAATCTTTCCATGCCTGGCCTCCCAATTCCCTAAGATTCTGTCTTCTAGGATTTTTTCCTTTATCCTGCCTCGGCCATGCAATCCCATGCTTTCATGGGCTAGTAGCTGCAACCTCTGGAATCTCAATTTCAGGCACCTGACTCCTCATCCGCTCTCTCAGCTGGCCAACAGGGCTACTAAGAATCTTACAGGCATTATTCCACAGTATCCTGATTCTCAGCCCAACTTAGAGAGGAGAATGTTTTGAAGGATTCATGGGCAGGCTTTTTGTTTAATGGAATAAACTTCAGTAAGATTTACAGGAAACTAACAAAGTTTTTGCTAGAATTATAACGTCAGAAGAACCACCAGCTTGGATTAAAAAGGACAGGGATAATTCATTTTCAGAATGAAAAGAGGTATTGGGGCCCCCTAACTTCTATGCACAGGAATCAGGCTGAAAAACCTACTAGGCTATAAATACGGGTCATTCTTATGGAAAAGGAACAACGATTCAGACGTTTTAATAAACAATTTTAATAGTTTGCCTTTCTAGAAATTTCATCTAAGTTACCTAATTTACTGGGATATAGTTAGTTTATAGTATTCCCTTATAATCCTTCTTATTTCTATAAGGTCAGTAGTAATGACGTACCTATCTGCAAATTAGCTGATTCTTTCTTCTGCCATTTCATATCTACTGTTGAGAACCTCTCGTGAATTATTCATCTCAATTATTACACTGTTCAACTTCAGAATTTCCATTTGGTTCTTTTTTATAATGTTATCTCTTTATTGATATTCTCAACTTGTGCAGACATCATTTTCACGCTTACCCTTTAAATCTTTAGACGTGGTTTCCTATAGTTCTTTGCATGTATTGATAACAGCTGATTTAAAATCTTTGTCTAGTTAATCCAACATATGGATCTCCTCTGAAATAGTTTTATTGACTGCATTTTTCCTGTATATGGGCCATACCTTCCTATTTTTTATTTTTTTGAGCATGCTTTGTAATTGTTGATTAAAACTGGATATCTTAGATCATATAATGTGTAAACTTTGGAAATCAGACCCCACACACACACACACACACCAACGGTTTTCAGTTACTGCTGTTTTGTTGTAGTTAGTTCAGTGACTTTCCTGTGCTAATTCTTTAAGTCTGTATTACCTGTAGCGTCAAGCCACAGAAGTCTGTGTCATTTGGCTCAGCACCCAGCTAAAGACTGGCCAGAGATTTCCTTAAATGCCTTGAATCAGTAAGTCTTCCACCTTTGCCAAGGGGCTGCGTGTGTGTTGGAGAATGCCTTCAACATTTAGGCAGTTTACAGCTCCAGCCAGAGAGCCTTCTCCTCTTCTTATAGAGACTCATCAGTTTTTCTTGAATAAACATTCCTTACATTGTTGCAAGCCTATAGTAATTTGGTAATTTCCAGAGCTCACAAAGTTTACTACCAAACTTTTTTTTTTCCAGTGTTTTTGTTACTTTCATGGCAAGATAGGTTTATGGGGGTCATCAATGTACCCATTCTGGGGGCCTGCCTAGCAAGTTTTCTTTTAAAGAATTTCAGAGAAGAGGGAAAAAAAGATATTCTTTTCTAGTTAAGCCCTGCCTTGCATATTTTATTTCTTTCTGCAGATCTGAGTTTCAGTTTTCATCTGGTATCACTTCCCTGTATCTTGAAAAGTCAATTTAACACTAACCATTAGGCAGAAAATTCCCCTTCCTTTCATTTATCTGAAATGTCCATATTTCACCTTCACTTTGAAAGGATATTTTCACTGAATATAAAAATCTAGGTTGGCAGCTTTTATTATGTCAACACTCAAGGTATTTTTCTGCTCTTCTGGCCTCTACTGCTTCTGACAAGAGATCAGCCATCATTTGTATTGCTGACCTCCTTGATGTGTCATTTTTCTCTGAACACTTTCAAAATTTTTATCTTCAATTTTCAGAAGTTTGGATACTGTGTGCTTAGGTAGTTTCTGTTTTTCAGTCTTGCTAAGGGTTTTCTTAGCTTCTTGGATCTATAAGCAAATATTTTCACCGAATGTGGGAATACTTTGGCCATTATTTATTTAAATTCTTTTTCTGCCCCATTATCCCTCTTCTGTTTCTGGGATTCCAATTACACATATGTTAGAATGCTTGATTACTGTCCCGCAGGTCACTGACGTTCTTTCATTTTTTAAAAATCTTTCTCTTTGTTCTTCAGATGGGAAAACTTTAATAATCTTTCAAGTTTAGTTACTGTTTCTTCTGCAGTTTTTAATCTGCTAAACTCCAGGGAAGTTTTCATTTCAGATATTATACTTTTTGGTTCTAGACTTCTACTTGGCTCTAGTTTTTCATAGATTCCATTTCTCTGATGAAATTCCCTACCTCTTTTCTCTTTGGCCTTGGATATATTTATAATAGCTGTTTAAAAGCCTGATCTACCATTTCACAATATATACACCTACCAAATCATCACCTTGTATACCTTCAACTTACACATTGTTGTAGTTCGGCTGCATCTTTAAAAAGCTGGAAAAAACTCTATCCAAAAAAAAAAAAAAAAAAAAAAGTGCAACACATGAAAACTGGTACAGATTCCTGGTTTTGAGTTTCTCAGAATTTGGGATGATTTTAGGAAGTACAAGAATGCCAAGACCACATGAAATCACCTTGAATAATAAAGTGAGAGCATTACTCTCCTTTCAAATCTCCTGATTGTCAAGAGAGCATCAGTTGGGTGCTAGGGTTATCTTACCTCTCTATTATTTGCTAATAAACATTTTTAACAGATAGGAAAAAAGCGCCTGGTCTGGTGATTCCAACATCTGGGTTATCTTGGGCTTTGTGTGAACTGACATTTTATTATTATTATTATTATTGTTATTTTATATCATCATCATGCGCCACATTTTCTAGCTTCTCTTTCATGTATATTAAGTTTTGGCTGTATACTTGTCACTGTGGATAATATGTTGTAGAGAGTGCGGGTTATATTGTCATCTCTTAAGTGGTATTTTGTTCTAGCAGGCAGTTAAATTCCTTGTGAACCTTTTGGCCCTAAGGGATAAGTTTTATTATTTGTTAGGAAAGGTCTACAGTGGTTTAATCCTTAGTCCTAGGACATGGTCGAAACTCTACGGCAGGTCTAGAGTAGCCTTTAGTTTCAGGCTGGTGTAACTTTACTTAGGTGCATAGCAAGGTTTCTTCACCGGCTAGGATGGAATTCCTACATCTCCTATCACTGCATAATTTCTGCTATCTCAATTCAGTTCAAAAGAAGAGAGAAAACTTCCTTTTAAAAAAAAAAAAGAAGAAGGAACATAGCAATGACACCAAAATCTAGCAAAAAACAGTATTTTTAAAAAAGAAAGAAACAGGGGCTTCCCTGGTGGCGCAGTGGTTGAGAGTCCGCCTGCTGATGCAGGGGACGCGGGTTCGTTGCCCCAGTCCGGGAAGATCCCACATGCAAAAAAAAAAAGAAAGAAAGAAACAGGAAACGAAACTAAAGACAACAATCCTACTTATAAGTAGCAATGGAAAATCCTGAATAAAAGACTAACAAAGAATTTAAGTAGCACAATTAAAGAATATTATATCACAATTAAGTGTGGTTACTGACTCAAATGCTAGGATGATTTAATATTAGGTAATCTATTAAATATAATCTGTTACGTGAATAGATCCAAGGAAAAATCATTTGCTCATTTCCAGAGATGCCAAGAAAGCATTTGACAAAAGTCATTATTTATTCTTGATTACAGAAGATAGAATTTAAATAGATAGGTACTTCTTAAACAGAACAAAGGATTCTGAGGTAATACCAAGGTATCCTCTATCTCATTCTCTTTGAATCTTGCAGTTGGACAAGAAAGAAAAAATAGAACTATAAAAGTTGAAAAGGAAGATGGTTACTAATGGTTATTATTATATAACCAGAAAGTAAACAGAATCATTTAGAAACCATTACTATGGAAAGTAATAAGAGAATTAACCTAGGAACAAAGTGAATAAATAGAAATCAAAAACACATACTAAAAAAAATAACTGAAAACTATATTGGCAGAAAATTCCTTATTTCTAACAGCAAGCAAAAAAGGATGGGAAGAAACCTGGGAAGAGATAAACAGCAAGAAATGCATATGGCCTATATAAGGAAAACTATAAAGAAACAAAGTCAAACAAATGGGAAAACATAACATACTCTTAGGTCCCAAGACAACCAATGTCATGTGACTTGATGGAAGTACAAATTGGCATGTTACTTACAACACCTTGTCAATATCTATGGAAATTACAGAGGCATATACCCCTTGATCCAGCTATTCTAACCCCAGGAATTTACCCTATAGATAGCCCTGCTCCCGTGTGAAGGTATGCATGCATAAGGTTATTCATTGCAGAACTATCTGTAATAGCAAACGGTTGGACATTACCCATATCCATTAGAGTACTGGTCTATTCTGACATACTCATAAAACAGAATAGGATGCTGCTGTATAAAAGAATAAATATTTCTATGCACTCGAATCCCTCAACTGTTGGCAATATTTATTACTGCTGGGAATGTACATTTTTCTTAGGGGAGGAAAAAAATACTGCCGACATTTAAATATAATGACCACACAGAAACAAAACTCTAAATTCTTGGGGGAAAAAATCAGAACAGGGACTTAATGATCTTATCCACTGACTGATCTCATTCAAGTCTTATTTTTATGAACATTCAAATGAAAGATTTTATTAATATAAAAGTAGTAGACATTATGTTTAAAATGCAACAATATTCCCAACCTGATCTACAGAATCAATGCAATCCCAATCCAAGTCCAAGCAAGTTATTTTATTAGTATCAACAAACTGATTCTAAAGATTATATGAAAAGGCAAAGACCCAGAACAGCCAACACAATATTGAGGAGAAGAACAAAGTTGAAGGACTGACGCTACCCGACTTCAAGACTTACTATAAAGCTACAGACATCAAAGACAGTGTGGTACTGGTGAAAGAATCAGCACATAGATTAATGGAGCAGAACAGACAGCCCAGAAACAGACTCACATAAATATAGTTAAAAGATCTTCGGCAAAAGAGTAAAGGCAATACAATGGAGCAAAGACAGTCCCTTCAACAAATGGTGCTGGAACTAGACAGCAACATACACATACACACACACACACACACACACAAAACCTACCTTATACCTTTCACAAAAATTAACACACACACACACAAAACCTACCTTATACCTTTCACAAAAATTAACTCAAAATGGATCAGACCTAATTGTAAAAAATTCAAAACTATAAAACTCCTAGAGGATAACATAACAAGATGACATGGGGTGTAGTGATGACTTTTGAGATACAACACCACAGACAAAATCCATAAAAGAAATAACTGATAAGTTGGACTTAATTAAAATTGAAAACTTCTGCTCTGCAGAAGACAATACCAAGAGAATCAGAAGACAAGCCACAAAACTGGGTGAAAATATTTGCAAAAGACGGATCTGATAAAGGACACTTGTTCAAAATATGCAAAGAATTCCTGAAACCCAACAGTAAGAAAACAAATAACCCAATTAAAAATTAGGTTAAAGATCTTAGCAGAGATCACCAGAGAAGATATACAGATGGAAAACAAGAATATTAGAAAATGCTCCACATCATATGCCATCAGGGAAAGGCAAGTTAAAACAATGAGCTACCACTGCACACCTATCACCATGTCCAAAATCCACAATACTGACAACACAAACTGCTGGCAAGGGTGCTGAGGAACAGGACCTCTCACTCTCTGTGGGAATGCAAAACGGTACAGCCGCTTTGGAAGACAATTTAGCAGTTCCTTACAAAATCGAACAGTTAGTGTATGATTAGCAACTGCACTTCTTGGTATTTACCTAAAGGAGTTCAAAACTTAAGTCCCCATGGACCTAGAGTCTGTCATACAGAGCGAAGTAAGTCAAAGAGAAAAACAAATACCGTATGCTAACACATATATATGGAATCTAAGGGAAAAAAAAGGTCATGAAGAACATAGGGGTAAGGCGGGAATAAAGACACAGACCTACTAGAGCACGGACATGAGGATATGGGAAGGGGGAGGGGGAGGTTGTGACGAGGTGAGAGAGTGGCACGGACATATATACACTACCAAGCGTAAAGGGGATAGCTAGTGGGAAGCAGCTGCGTAGCACAGGGAGATCAGCTAGGTGGTTTATTACCACCTAGAGGGGTGGGATAGGGAGGGTGGGAGGGAGGGAGACGCAGGAGGGAAGAGATATGGGAACATGTGTATAACTGATTCACTTTGTTATACAGCAGAAACTAACACACCATTGTAAAGCAATTATACTCCAATAAAGATGTTAAACAACAACAACAACAAAAAAGCTGCACACAGATATTTACAGCAGCTTTATTCAGAACTGCCAAAACCTGGAAGCAACCAAGATGTCCTTTGTTAGGTGAATGGATTAATAAACTGTGGTACATCCAGACAACGGAGAATTATTCAGCGCTAAAAGGAAATGAGCTATCAAACCATGAAAAGACATGGAGAAACCTTAAATAAACATTACTAAGTGAAAGAAGCCAATCTGAAAAGACTACCTACTGTGTGATTCTAACTTTATGAGATTCTGGAAAAGGCAACACTAGGGAGACAATAAAAAGATCAGAGTTTGCGGAAGGCAGGGGTGTGAAGAGGCAGAGCACAGAGGATTTTTAGGGCAATGAAAGAAAAGACACCGTGTAATACCGTGATGATGGATATATGTCATACATTTGTCCAAACACATAGAATGTACAACACCAAGAGTGAACCCTATTGTAAACTAAGGACTCTGGGTGACTAGGATGTCAGTGTTGGTCTATCTTTAGTAAAGAACA
Source organism: Monodon monoceros (assembly GCF_005190385.1). Lineage (NCBI taxonomy): Eukaryota > Metazoa > Chordata > Mammalia > Artiodactyla > Monodontidae > Monodon > Monodon monoceros. The sequence continues at coordinate 58,430,029 of NW_021703780.1, read as the reverse complement.
TACCACTTTGGTGAGTGATGTGGACAATGGCGCAGGGGTTTTATGGGAAATCTCTGTACCTCCCTCTCAGTTCGGTTTTAACCCTAAAACTACTCTAAAAAAATGAAGTCCTTAAAAAGTTTTTCATTTTAATATTACAGATATGCATCAAGTGCAACGTAAAGCCACCCTCAACTCATCCAGTCTCATTTTCCAAGGTGCTTTTGACCATATATGCTTTCATTTTGATAGGCACAAATAAGTCTAAATACTCTGCTTACACTCTATTTCTTGGTTTCTCATCTGTAAGGAGTTTGTATTGATTTTGTGCCATGAAGGACAATGAATTAACTCAGAGAATCTACCACAATCTAACGACACTTTCCATTTTTGCTGGTAATGTTATCATTATTTGTACACCTTTAAACATCTATTTTGATTGATCAACTTTAAATAGTACTTCTTGACTCTCTACTATGTAAAACGAGGAAACTTACAAATAGGCAAAATTCAACACAATCAAAGATGAAGTCTAAGAAGCATTTACCTTGTTCATAAAGGAGCTTCATATTCAGATCTTTGCAGGTGACCAGATTGTTGAGCAATGCAACCACACTTTGCATGGTGTTACCCAGAATGTTCGCCTGATGTTCCTGCAACAGATCACCACTCCATCAGAACAGTACAGAAATAGCGTTACATCATAATAAAGACAAATGATCAAACGACCTCCATCCGTGCATTCTTTTACAAGGTTGAATGATTATCTTTCTGCACTTGGGTGAAGCAGACCCCTCTGTGGCAAGGGCCCATCAGTGCGTTAGGTGAGCGGGAGGCAGTACGAATCGCTCAGCGCCAGCACTGCTGCATGCGGTCCCCTGCCCACGCACTGAGGGACAACCACATAGCCCTCTGTGCTTTCAAAGGGCACCAAAGGAGTCAGAGAGATCAGAGATCAAGTACGTGGAACTTAGGAAACCACATGAAAGTGATTTTGAGATCACAGAAGAAAAACTTCTGAAAGAAATATTTCTGCAGTTTGGAGAGTAAACTGCTGTTCTCCTTCTTTAGTCTTACACATTGCTGGTTACGTCGGATATGACTTACTGCATCACTGCTTCAGTGTAATAAACTACACTTGGGACCTGAAAAAGTGAATTCTGCTTTCCCTAACGCTTTGCATCATACAGCAGGGAGTAACTTTGGCCTTCATTTCTCATTGTAAAGACACAAAAGACAACTTCTTTGTAACTTTTAAGGGACCTTAAAAATAACTTGGGGCTTCCCTGGCGGCGCAGTGGTTGAGAATCCACCTGCCAATGCAGGGGACATGGGTTCGAGCCCTGGTCCGGGAAGATCCCACATGCTGCGGAGCAACTAAGTCCGTGCACCACAACTACTGAGCCTGCGCTCTAGAGCCCGTGAGCCACAACTACTGAACCCGCATCCCGCAACTACTGAAGCCCCCATGCTTACAGCCCGTGCTCCGCAACAAGAGAAGCCACAGAAATGAGAAGCCCGTGCACCTCAATGAAGAGTAGCCCCCACTCGCCACAACTAGAGAAAGCCCACGCACAGCAACGAAGACCCAACGCAGCCAAAAATAAATAAAATAAAATTTAAAAAATAACTTGCTTTAGTTTTGTTTCCTATTTACTCTTCTGAATTTTTTAAAAATTAAACAACTAGCACTGATTGTGATTGAAACTATAAAATTTCAAATAGTATAAAAATAAAGTCTTTAAGCTCCAGGACTAGGGGAGGCAAGCCAGCTGCATAGAGTATAGAAAGAACGGAGGCACTCTCTCTCAGGACTGTGCCAATGCAAGCACTTGCTGGAAGTGAGTGCTTCTAGGCGGCTAGCTTGTCCCACACTAGCCCTGGCCCCGCCCCTTGGCCACTCTGTTAATAACGAGTCCTATCCTAAAGAGTTATGGGTGTATCAATTTAGTAGACTCCATCCAGACCCTTTCCTGCTCATTTTCTCCCTTTCTCTCTCTCTCTCTCTCACACACACACACACACACAGAATACATGGTTTGCTCTGTTATCTAAACATAAGTTATATCATATTTATTAAGTCACTCAACAAATAACTAATGAAGACCTATTATGTATCTGTTCTAGGCACTGTTCTAGGCACCTGAGAGGACAAAACAAGGTTCCCTGTCCTCATGGAAAGAGACAACAAACAACAGGCACAGGGACTTCCCTAGTGGTCAAGTGGTTAAGACTCTGTGTTCCCAAAGCAGCAGGCCCAGGTTCGATCTCTGGTCAGGGAACTAGATCCCGCGTGCCCCAACTAGAGATTCCGCATGCCACAAGTAAGACCCGGAGCAGCCAAATAAATAAATACTAAAAAAAAAAAAAAAAAAAAAAAAAAGCAGGCACAGTAAGTAAGTAAACTGGACTACGTGTTAGAAGATAACAAGTGCTATGGTAGAAAAAGAAAAGAGCAGAGCAGGAAAGGAGGGTTGGGAGTTCAGCAGTGAGGCTGTCCATCATTTTACATGGTGTTGTCAGGGTGGGACTCATTGAGAAGGTGTCATCTGAGTGGAAATTTTATTTTACTTTTTAAATGCTGAAGGATCTTAGAATTCTTTGGACTTAGTTTTAATAAAATTTTCTTTTGAAATAATTTTAGATTTACAGAAGAGTTGCAAAGACAGTGTAGAGAGTTTCCATATACCCTTCACCCAAATGTTCCCTATGTTAACAGCATACCCAACCAAGGTACACTGATCAAAACTCAGAAATGGGACTTCCCTGGTGGTCCAGTGGTAAAGAATCTGCCTTCCATATTTCACAGACCGAGAACAAAAAATTTCACAATTTGTATGGAAACACAAAAGACCCCGAATAGCCAAAGCAATCTTGAGAAAGAAAAACGGAGCTGGAAGAATCAGGCTCCCAGATTCAGACTATACAACAAAGCTATGGTAATCAAGACAGTATAGTACTGGCACAAAAAGAGACATATAGATCAATGGAACAGGATAGAAAGCCCAGAGATAAACCCATGCACATATGGTCACCTCATCTTTGATAAAGGAGGCAAGACTATAAAATGGAGAAAAGACAGCCTCTTCAATAAGTGGTGCTGGGAAAATTGGACAGCTACATGTAAAAGAATGAAATTAGGGCTTCGCTGGTGGCTCAGTGGTTGAGAGTCCGCCTGCCCATGCAGGGGACACGGGTTCGTGCCCCAGTCCGGGAAGATCCCACATGCCGCGGAGTGGCTGGGCCCGTGAGCCACGGCCGCTGAGCCTGCGCGTCCGGAGCCTGTGCTCCGCAACGGGAGAGGCCACAGCAGTGACAGGCCCGCGTACCACAAAAAAAAAAAAAAAAAAAAGAATGAAATTAGAACACTCCCTAACACCATACACAAAAATAAAGTCAAAACGGATTAAAGACCTAAATGTAAGGCCAAACACTATCAAACTCTTAGAGGAAAACATAGGCAGAACACTCTATGACATAAATCACAGCAAGATCCTTTCTGACCCACCTCCTAGAGAAATGGAAATAAAAACAAAAATAAACAAATGGGACCTAATGAAACTTCAAAGCTTTTGCACAGCAAAGGAAACCATAAACAAGACAAAAAGACAAGCCTCAGAATGGTAGAAAATATTTGCAAATGAAGCAACTGACAAAGGATTAATCTCCAAAATTTACAAGCAGCTCATGCAGCTCAATATCAAAAAAACAAACAACCTAATCCAAAAATGGGCAGAAGACCTAAATAGACATTTCTCCAAAGAAGATATACAGATTGCCAACAAACACATGAAAGAATGCGCAACGTCATTAATCATTAGAGAAATGCAAATCAAAACTACAATGCGATATCATCTCACAGCGGTCAGAATGGCCATCATCAAAAAATCTACAAACAATAAATGCTGGAGAGGTGTGGAGAAAAGGGAACCCTCATACACTGTTGGTGGGAATGTAAATGGATACAGCCACTATGGAGAACAGTATGGAGGTTCCTTAAAAAACTAAAAATAGAACTACCATTTGAGCCAGCAATCCCACTACTGGGTATATACCCTGAGAAAGCGATAATTCAAAAAGAGTCATGTACCACAACATTCACTGCCGCTCTATTTACAATAGCCAGAACATGGAAGCAACCTAAGTGCCCATCGACAGATGAATGGATAAAGAAGATGTGGCACATATATACAATGGAATATTATGCAGCCATAAAAAGAAACAAAAGTGAGTTATTTGTAGTGAGGTGGATGGACCTAGAGTCTGTCATACAGAGCGAAGTCAGTCAGAAAAAGAAAAACAAATACTGTATGCTAACACATATATATGGAATCTTAAAAAAAAAAAGGTCATGAAGAACCTAGGGGCAAGACGGGAATAAACATGTGGACCTACTAGAGAATGGACTTGAGGACACGGGGAGGGGGAAGGGTAAGCTGGGATGAAGTGAGAGAGTGGCATGGACATATATACACTACCAAATGTGAAATAGATAGCTAGTGGGAAGTAGTCGCATAGCATAGGGAAATCAGCTTGGTGCTTTGTGACCAGCTAGAAGGGTGGGAGGGAGGGAGACGCAAGAGGGAAGAGATATGGGGATATATGTATATGTATAACTGATTCACTTTGTTATAAAGCAGAAACTAACACACCATTGTAAAGCAATTATACTCCAATAAAAACGTTAAAAAAAAAAAAAAAAAAGAATCCGCCTTTCAATGCAGGGGACACAGGTTCAATCCCTGGTCAGGGAACTAAGGTCCCACATGCCGCGGGGCAACTAATCCCATGATCCACAACTGCTGAGCTCACGCGCCTCAAGTAGAGACCCTGCGTGCTGGAAAACTACCGAGCCTGCACGCTCTGGAACCTGCGTGCCGCAACTAGGGAGAGAAAACCCGCATGCCACAACTAGAGAGAAGCCCGCGCACCACAACAAAAGAGCCCGCATGCCTCAACGAAGATCCCGTGTGCTGCAACTAAGACTTGACGCAGCCAAAAATAAATAAAATAAATAATAAATAAATAAATAAATCTTTAAAATAAGAAACAAAACTAGGGACTTAACACTGATACAAAAGTAACAGTGGAACTACAGACTTTATTCAAATTTCACATTTTCCACTAACATCCTTTTCTGTTCTGGGATCCAATCCAGGATCCCATATTGCATTTAGAATTAACTCATTTTTGCAATACACATTTACCAAGTGCCCACTGTTCTAGGCACTTGGCTTATGTCAGTGAATAGAAGAGACCAAAAAAAATTTTTTTTCACTAATTTTTTTTAAGAAACAGCCAGCCCTGCCCTTGCGGTTGCCCTGTGGAGTTTACCTTGAAGCAGAGGGGGAAGACAACATAGTAAATAATTCCATGGTATGTTAAAGATGATACACACTACAGGAGAAAACAGAACAGGGTAAAGTGGTTTGGGAGTGCCGCGGGGGAAGGCTGCAGTTTTAAACAAGGCACGTAAGGCATACCTCCTTCGGAAGGCAGCGCCTGAGCAGGTTTGGATTTACTCTTTATGCTGCCAGGCTCTGTTAGCTCGTTTGTTTTAGGGTAGTTGAATCAATGTTCTTCAATGTTATTGGCCTGTGGGTGACATCCTCATCTGATTTTAGTATCAGTCTCACGCTAGCCTTGTCCATCCATTTTATTCCACAAATACTTATTGTACGTCTATTTCTGGGTGATGTGGTAGAACTCACTAATAAAAGCAACTGGGCTCAGTGTATTTTTACCGGTAGATCTTTAAATATTTTTTTGAAAAACGTCTTATGCTCAGGAATGTACACACTGACCCAATTTTCTTTCCATTTTCCAAGAAAATCACCTATAATGTCCAAGTTTCCAAACGTATTGTAATAGAATCATACACAGCAGTCACCTGTCTTCTCTGAACCGACTGACATCACCTTTTACCTGTCTCCTCCCGCTTTCTTATTGGTCAGACTCACCAAAGCCTTGCCTGTTTTATTGGTCTTTTCAAGGAACCAGCTTTCCGTTTTACTCAAGAATCTACATTTGTGACTTCGAGTTAGTCATTACAAATGTACACGATTTCCCACTTCCCCCTCCTACATATGCAGGAGGATGGCACTTCCCTGCCCCCTCATAATTCGAGATGCCCATAACTGGACTTACTTTGGCCAATAGACTCAACTGGGCAGACGCTTTAAGGGTCAGAGAGGGCTTCGCCGTCCTGTCTTTCCTCTGCCCTTAAGACCAGTGATGGTCTAGACGGTAAAGGCTCCAGTAGCCCAGGTCTCAGAGTGAGGACGTGCAGCAGAGACACCGGGACTCCCCTGATGAACACATGGCTTCCAAAGCGCACCAAAATACCAACACGGCAACAGGCTCTGAAACTGCAGTTAACAGACGTGTACATCCCACCAACAGGAGCCACTTGATTTCATGAGTCTTACCATCTATATCTTTAATACAAGCCAAAAAGGTCTGCTTTCCAAATACCACTGGCTGAAAATTTATATTCTTTAGAAACACAGGCTTAAGAGTGGATGTTAATGTTTGATGCTATTAAGCTGTGAGTTTCTCTGTTCTACCTTTACAGAGAGATACACACAAGGTCATTGAACGTATAAGTGAGGGAAAGACATCAGACGAGCCTAAACAGAAGACTTACTAGCTGCGGGGCTGGCAGCCGGGCCCGGGGGACAGCCGAGCCCGTCCAGCGCCACGCCTGCCATTCCCCGACATGCTGACAGTGCCTTGCATTGTGGTCACCGTAAAATAACTCTCATTGGCATCCAAGCTTAATAAAAACACCTTCATTCCGCTCAAAAAGGGCAATCGATAGATACGGAGAAGCCAAACTGAACAGCCTCAACCATATAAAATTCACTGACACCAGCTTAAGAATATTAATGTGGAAGCAACGGGCTGCCACCAATTTCATCTAATTATTCGTACAGTTGGTTGGAAGGAAAGGGTGATTAATAAGCACGAAGATGACGTGACATGTTACTCATGATAAAGTAACTAACGATACATAGGAAACCTGTTCTTGTGAAGAATAAAGACACTAACAAATCTCTTCTTTTGGTCCCATTTGGTAAAATAACACATACCACTCCTGGTTCAAAGGCCAGTCTGTCGGCAAATATAGGTCAGTTTTACTGGAGATAAATCCATTGTTCCTTCCATATACATGTTTTTAGGATTAAAAGCACCTTTTCTGTGCTCTTGGCAGTATTTCGGGCTCATTGCAAAGCCAATACTTTGGTTTCTCCTTGTGCTTACGGAGCGACAGCCACCTGTTGATGTAGGCATTTCCCTTAAGTACAAAAGCCAAGTTTCCAAACCTCCGTTACTCCTGAACACTAAGAACCCAGGACCGTACCCCAGCCAACCAGGTCCTGAGACTCCTGGCCTGGGGTTTCCAGAATCACTGCAGAAGGAAGCCCCACTGCTCAATCCGCAGAGGGGCATAAAGGTACACTCTATCAAAAGCCCCCACTAACCTTATCACTGGAAACACTCAGGGCACCATAGTTGATGCAGAGAATAGAGACCAATAATCCCACAACCAGACTGGGAGGCATGATTCCTTTTCTATTCCAGCCATTATTCAGAGCACTGTTGTGTTTTAGTTTCTTTGTTGTTGATTTTCAGACCATTCATAGACTGAACTTTGTTCTAAATAAAGTAGGGGCATTATTAAAATTATATTATAAAATTGTACTTACGTCCTCTTCCTTCTTGTAGGCATAAATGTTTCCTACCTAGTATGAGGGAGGAAGACCATGGAACAGAGTCACTGTTCCTGCTCAAGATGACAACATGGTTCTCTAGGGGGAACCTATGACAGTTATTGCTGTGGCCTAGATCATAACTGCGCCCAGAAAGAATGCTAAAGACAGGCGAAGAATAGTTGAGAAGGTATACATGTGAATTAAGCATACTTCTATTATTTTCTATCAAACTGAGTTATTTCATTTCTCTTAGCAACTTTATTAAGATTTGTTCTTGCTGTTCACAACCATGTTCATAGCCCACAGGGGATAAATTATGCTTTGAAAAACATCGTATTTGCTTTCAAAGTCAGAGTAGGGAATTATACGAAGGGAGAAACCACCAGGGTAAACATGTGGGACGAGGGTTCTTCCTGGGCCCCCGGAAGACTGATGTAAAGAGGAAAGGGAACCACAAGTTTGATTCAAAGACCTTGGGTCAGAGCTGGAGGGAAGGGAAGATGCTGATTAAAGGCTGTGTCTTCATTAGATGTTCCTCTAAGACAACCCCTCTCCCTAAAAAGTCTACCTGAGCCCCAGGGTGAAAGGACTGTAACAGAAGCCTAGGTAAAATCCTGGTGTCTTTTTTTTTTTTTTTAATCCCCATGGCTCACTAATAAAGAAAGGGGTCCACACCACTGGCACCCCAACACGTGGAAGAAAAGTGGTGTGAGGAGAGAAGGAAGCTTTTAATGACCTGCAACAGGGTCTCTGGCACAGGGTCTGGGGCCCAGGCACCAGCACCTTCTGTGCTGATTGAGGCAGAGCAGCCATGTGGGCCCGAGCCCGGACAAGGCAGCACTGACAATATACTGATAAGGTACTATGTGCCATGGCCTCTACCCCAAGCATTCTATATCGTTTAATCCTCACCAAAATCCTGAAGTCATTACAGTTCTCCCCTCTTTACAGATAAGGACATTGAGGTTAGCGAGATGAAGTGTCACTTGCCAAGGATCACCCAGCTCCTCGACTGTGAAGCTGGGGTCCAGTCTGTAGGATGGCAGGGGTCCCTAATCACCAAGCGACGTTGCCCGCTGACCACATTAATGGAGCAGGAGAGCGGAGGGTGGGGTGTCAGGGTCACCAGTCAGTACACCCCAGGTTAGCCAACATGACCTGAGGACCCACGTACTTAAAAGAATCCAGAGGCAGGGGTGGAAAGAGGCACAGACATATTGATTTGGGGCCACTACTGTAATGTTGCCCTCCGTCTTCGGCTACAATGTGACCAGCCCTGTGTCACCACCACTGGGAACTCCTGGCTTCACAAGAGCCCTTAATACAGATCATTTGCTGTAAGACATGCAACCCGGGAAGCAAGATGTGGGTATTAGCCAACTAAGGAAAGGGAAGAATGGGCATACTACCCCCAAGGATGAAATTACGTACTGGCCCCACAGTCAACAGCCACATGATTGAGACGCTCAGTGTCAGTGTAGGCTTGATGGGTGAGAAAGAAAGCTGAGCTCACAGGAGAAGCCATCACTGCTATCCTACAAAGACACCCAAGGCGATCCTACTGCACTTTAAGATTATGACAAAAATCTTTAACTCCTTCATCCATAGCCCAATAAGCAAGGCTGACCTAATTTGTGTGCCCAACGCCACAGTGTACGGACATTTAACAAACAGGGCACTTGAGAGTTCTAATAAAACATAGCATTTGCCAGTAGAGATAATTAGAATGGAAGCCACAAAATTCTAGTGTTTGGCAACATAGATGAAACAACTTCATTAAAATGTACAGCTTCAGCAAATGAAAGGCAGGAGAGCACTGGACCCTGAAGAATCAGCCTTCTCGAAACTAATTGCTTCAGTGCTTGAAGAGGACAGCTCTGCAACACCAAGGGCACAGCAAGGAAACACCGCTAAAAAACGATCAGCCTTCCCAAAGTGCTTTCACTGTAAACGGAGCGTTATACTTGATGCTAATATCTGACGATGGAAACGGCACTAGAAGACTCCAGATGTCCAGATGAAAAAGTGGGGCTGGGGTCTGAACAGTCCGGGTAGGAGACACCTTTAACGATCAAAAATAACAGTGAACTGTGGCAACTCTCTTCCGCCCTTGGTGTGGGTCGGGATTCAAAAGACAACACGTTAGAAGACAAGAACCGATCCTACAAGGTCAGAGAGAGCACCGAGAGACCGAAAAGCAGAAGCACACACAAGTGATGCACACGTGACATCCACGATCTCTTAGAAATAAACACACAGCATATCCCATTCAACACACATTCACATTACCTTTCAGGGGGAAACACTTACGTTGTTCTGCAAGCTGCCCCTGTACTGCACATGTACTTGCACTTGGTACAGATGTGCTGCCCCAGGACGTAGTGGGGTGTCCACCCACTCTCCTTTTCATACGTTCTCCTGCGTGCCCAGAACGCTAGAGATCTGGAGCCTGCAGAATCGAGCCTTCAGGGCACCCAAACCACGTGAGTACATGCGTGCCGAAGAGGACACTTTCATGTTATTGATTTTTCACAAGGCTGTCCCACAGGCAGCTCAAACTCAGTGGGATCTAAACTGAACTCAGCTCCTTTCCCCTCACACTTTCTCCTTTTCCATTTTCCAATTCAATGAACGACCCTCCAATCTGCCCAGCTACCCAGTCATAAATCTTGGAATCACCCGGGACTACTGTCTCTATTCTCATCTCCCACATCCAAACAGCCACGACAGTCCCCTGGTTCTCCCCGAGCCCCTCCTGAATCTGTCGTCTGCTCTCCAACCCCACTGCCACTGCCCTCTTTGGCCAGGGCCACCACCGTCTCCTAAAGGTACCTCTACCTCCGGCCTCACCGTTCTGACTGCTAACCAGCTTCCTCTTTCTAAAGTGGCAGAGATTAGGCTCCACTCTCAGGGCTGACATCGGGGGCCGCGAGCCTGGGGAGTGAGTGTGTCAGAGTCTACAGTAGATCCAGGGTGGAGGGAGGCCACTGTTTCCCACAGTCCAGTTTGTGTCCAAAGTCCCAGTGGGATTCCAAGGCCTGAAAGGGGGAGAAGCCACAAGAACCAGGAGATGACAGAGCAAGGGCACTGGAGCTCCAAGGCTTTCAGTCCCAGAGGAGCATTGCATTATGAGTTCGAAATAGTCTCAAGACTTATCGAGACAAATACTGACCCCTGGGGGTGAGAAACAGGGAAGGAAACAAACTGGATTAAACGGCAAGGGCAGAGTGATTTAAAATGAATTCACTCATAAATATATATATGGGATTTCCTGGGAAGAAAGGCCAGGATGTAGGGGTCCAAAGTGGGACTGTTTGGGGTATGAGGAAATTGGTGCTGGGGTAACCGCTACTGGGCCTTTGCTCTACCAGCTGTGAAGCAGTTAACCAGCTCCTCTGCCCTGTGGTCGGGGTTTTGTGGGGCTGAGCAGGCTCTGAGGAGACTCCAAGGGCCTGGAAATGTTCTTCCCCAATCTGTAGCCAAAAACGTAAGATGCTCTCACCCTAAGGGCCTAGAGGTATAAAATTAAGTCCTTTCTTTTATTTAGATCTCCCTCCATCCTTCTGGTTAAACACACAAGAGAAAAGAGTTTCAAATTGTTTTTAAATTTGACTGACAAACATGGTAGAGCCCCTCTGGCAGCAAACACAAGTTATTATCAGCAATACATTCCAGCTGGCACAGAAGGGAGTCTGGCTCGGCTGGTACCATCTGTCAATCAGTGTGCCAGCTCGGCTCTAGAATCCCAGTCCTGTGCAACACCCAAGGCAGTGCACTGTGGATGCCCTTCCGGCAGGTTAATTGTGTCACTTGGCTTCCCCAGCCGTGCCCTTTCACATTATTTAGGCTTCTAGCAGGAAGCTTCCGTCCTCTGGGCTCCCAGCGGGGCCCTAGGCCTCAAGGCAGGCGCAGTAGGCCCGAGCCAACACTATTCAGGAGGGAGAACCCTGGCCGTGGAGCCGAAGGGAAGCTGCCAGGACCAGTGTCCCCAGGGATGGATTGTACCCCTTTCATGTGTCTGCCTGGAGTGTTGAAAGACAGGCCACTCTGGCCCACAACACGCTCTCTGAGCTAAATACAGGACTGAAATAGCAGGGACAGATGAGAAAGAGAAAATACAAGTGTGCATCCCAGACACAAAACCCCTCCTGCCTTCTCTTAGCATCCCTGCCAACGTGCAAAGTAAGAACAACAACAAAAGTAACAAAACTGGGTCATTTGTAGAGATGTGGATGGACCTAGAGACAGTCATACAGAGTGAAGTATGTCAGAAAGAGAGAAACAAATATTGTATATTATTGTATATTATTATATATATTGTATATTATTATATATATATATATTATTATATATATTTGTACATAAGAGACAGTCATACAGAGTGAAGTATGTCAGAAACAAATATTGTATATTATTATATATATTGTATATTATATTACATATATGTATATACATATATATGTATATATATGTATATATATGTATATTATATATTGTATATATTATTATATATAATAATATATTATTATATATATTATTTGTATATAATATACAAATATTGTATATTATCTGTGGAATCTAGAAAAATGGTACAGATGAACCAGTTTGCAAGGCAGAAACAGAGACAGAGATGTAGAGATCAAACGTATGGACACCAAGGAGCGGGGGGGGGGGGATGAATCAGGAGATTGGGATTAACATATATACACTAATATGTATAAAATAACTAATGAGATCCTGCTGTATAGCACAGGGAGCTCTACTTCACTGTACAGTAGCAACTAACACAACATTGTAAAGCAGCTATACCCGAATTAAAAAAAAAAAAAAAGAAAAGGAAAAGAACAACAATAAAAAAAAAACATTAAAGGCTTGGCAAACTCATATTCCTTCTTAAAAATTCAGGCCAGATGTTGTTTGCTGAAGCTGGGGTGCGGGCAGGCACGAAGGCTGCCCTTCTCACGTTGGACGGCGTTTCCATCACCTTCCCGTGCTTGCCTTCGTCACAGCACCTACCACATCCCTTAACTGTTGTTCATCGATTCCTCGGCCAGTGCCGAGCCCCTTGAGGGAAAAATCAGGACTTTTAGCCGGGTCTCCAGAGCCTAGGTGCAGTGCCCAGTATGCAGTGGCCTCTGGTAAAATAAGGAAACGCTCGATGTCGCTTACACGAACACAGCTCGGGAAGGGATATACAGCTTGTGGGATGCTCCTCCGAGAAATGAACCTGTCAGCAACTAGAAACTGCCTTCAATGAAGCAATCAGTAAATATTTATGGAGCGCCTAAAGTTTGCTATTCAAGGGTGTGAGAAAAAACTACAGAAGGATAAAAAAAAGACCTTTCTCAAAACGTTTTCAATCAGTATCTATTTACATCTGAATAATGTTTGCAATAAGTGATACATTCAGATATTTTGACTTAAAATGAAACACATAAAATCTCTCACCTGCTACATATTTGTCAAGTACTCATGAAGCACTTGAATCAGCATGGAAAATGTACACTCTAAAATTCTGAAGGACGATGACAGTTTTAATGGGACCCTCCGTTAAAGATAACTGCTCAAAAATATAAGGAAGTGTCCTATTCTAAAGAAAGAAAATATTACAGAAGGCAAAAATGAATGAAAAGATCAGTACACAGAATTAGCACAAGACAGCTTTCAATTACAGCTATCCTGACTGTGGGAGTTGGTAGTTTTTGCAGTGGGAGTTCCCCAGGTGTTGGTACTCATGGTTCCTGTCCCAAAGCAGAACCAGTAAAACCTGCAGGAAAGAGATATTACCGGGAAACGACTGGAAGTTTACTTAAACCTAGGGTTGCAAGGCACACAAAGAAATGGTGCAGTAAGTGAAAAAAAAGTGGGCTGAAAAAAACATAAGAGCTCCTTGGCCTGCCCCCAAACAGCTGGCAAGCCAGGAGCAAAGCAAGAATCACACTACCAGACTTTGGAAGAACTGGAGAGGACTTTCTATGTCAATCATTTGACCTTAAAAATAAAGAAATCAAAGCCCTGAGAAGCGAGCATAAGGAATAGGGCCAGGACTTCAACTCAGAAGTGCATCTTCCTTTTCCATTGCCTCACTTTGCCCTCACGATTCTAAAATTCACATCAGGGAATGGATAAAGAAGATGTGGTACATATACACAATGAAATACTACTCAGCCATAAAAAAGAATGAATAATGCCATCTGCAGCAACATGGATGCAACTAGAGATGATCATACTAAGTGAAGTAAGTCAGAAAGAGAAAGACAAACACCATATGATGTCACTTATATGCAGAACCTCATATATGACACAAATGAACCTATCTACGAAACAAAGAGAATCACAGATATAGAGGCAGACTTGTGGTTGCCAAGGTGGAGTAGGGGGGTGGGGGAGGGATGGATTGGGAGTTGGGAATTAGCAGGAGCAAACTATTATATACAGAATGGATAAACTAGGTCCTACTGTAAAGCACAGGGAACTATATTCAATATCCTGTGATAAACCATAATGGAAAAGAATATGGAAAAGAATGTATATACATGTATAACTGAATCACTTTGCTGTACAGCAGAAATTAACAAAACACTGTAAATCAGCTATACGTCAATAAAAAAAAGTAAATAACGATCATATCGAGGTATGCAGAGTCAAGGAGGTAACTTTAAAGATGGATACAAATTTTGTGCACACTGGAGTAGTGCTTTAAGTACTGCTCCCCAGGGCTGCAGACTCATTTGTCCTTAGCATCTTTTTGGTAGGTCGGCTCTTATCCCTGAACAGGTAGGTGAGATACCGTTGGGGAAATGGGAAAACCTCAACATAATGCCTACTGACCCCCATGCCTGGGAAGCACATACTTTCTGGAGCTGACAGGATATTTTCAACCAGTTTTTGTTGCAGAGGGTTATCTCTAAACAGGTGATAGGAGAGCCTAGCCATCTCATAGAAATGTTAAACAAGGAGCACCTTTTCCCAATAAATTATTCTGAGCAGGTAACAAATCAGACATCAGGGGAACTGCAAACACATATATGTGATGTTTAAAAATCAGCAGCATCTAAGGCAGCCCAGATCTCTGTCACTCTCCCTAAAATTTGCTGCACTTGGTATTTTATGCATGATCACACTTTTGTTCTCAATCTCCATAATGGAGGGCAGTTTTCCTTTTCTTAGACTCTACTTAGATAATAACAGTTGTATTTGTTGGAACGTTCGATAAGCTCATTTTTGGCCACACGACGATAAAAACTATAACATCTTGGAAAACAAACTGGCTGCAATGTGATAAAATCATCTCAGGAATTTTTCATTTCCTAGATGATATTTTGTGTTCTTACTAGCATTTAAAAAATTAAATGGAATTGGAAGATTCCCTAGATATAAGCATAAACTGGTCAATGTTAATGTGGTTCATGCTGGACAACCACAGGGGGGATCAAGGTGTATTTTGCTGGGAAAAGGTTTGAGAAAAAGGATCAATAAACCTGCAGGGCATGGGCTGGGCAAACGAGAAGAGTCAGGAGACTGACCAACTTGACCATGGGAGAAAGTGACCATATACTTGCCATGTCCATTTCTGAAGTTGAAAAGGGAAATGACAGTTTAAATTAATTTCTTATGCCAAACCAGGCAGTATGCCTAAGAGCCTTGAGACATCAGTTGACCCTCCCCTTTAATATCTATTCTGGGACAAACACCCTTGGCAGCCTTGGCTATAGGTTAGGCATCAAAGACTCATCTATGGAGTGCCCATTTGGTCGCGGCACTGTTTCTGCATGAAACCAACAGTCCCACCAGTTCATGAAAAGTCCCTTGAGCTCAGAAATGAGCAAGTGAGGAGGAGGGAAAAGGGAAAGCTATGGTGTTTTCATATTTTTAACTCCTGTATTTCAATAAATGAACTTCAGCTTGAAGAGCTTAGATGTCAAGTTGGCATCATTAAATTTTCCTCATGCAGGTCTGAGAGAAAACCAGAAATCAGAACGAGTGCTAAGAATAAGGGGAGGGAGGAAGGATGGAAGGGAGACAGAGTACGGCGGGAGAAAGGATGGGAAGGAAGAAAAGAGGGTCAGAAGGATTTTCCCCAAGAGGAAAAGTCAGCCCACTAGGGCTGAGCTCAGGGAATAACCCCTCGTCGGCAGGTGCTAAATCAAGAGGTCTCTGCATCCAAGGCAGCTGTTCACCTCCATCTGGAACGAAAAGCGAGGCACAGACCTAGCACACGTCCAGCCACTGGGTGCCTCCAAAGAAATGCTGACCAGTGTTTCAGAGGGAGGTGCACAGAGACAGAGCTCTTGCTCCTGCACGGCACCACTGTCTACTGTCAGCCCCCAGGGGACCCCTGCCATTCTCAACAGACAGGGAGCAGAAAAGCAAGAGGAAGTGCTTTTTAAGTCTGGGCACTTTAACTGTTCTCTTTAACTCTGGGCACTTCCAGCTGTTTCTGGATTCGTGGAGCCCTCCTTTTGGGTTGCTTTCTTGCTACCACACTCTCACCTGCGAGTAGAGTGATGGTGTCACAGCCCCTCCTGCGTGTGAATTTTTTTTTTCTTTACTTTACATTTATTTATTCTTTGGCTGCCTTGGGTCTTCCTTGCTGCGCGCGGGCTTTCTCTAGTTGCAGTGAGTGGGGGCCTGCATGTGAATTTTGATGAGCTGCAAATGACTAGATGCCTGGTCCCCTCGGGCTCAGTGGCTGGCCGGGAATCCTTCCTCCTGTTGGGGTGCATGATAATGAATGGTGACGGCTGTCATGAGCTTGTGTTGGCATGGGGTGAACAGAGAAGGGGAGTTGATCCTTAGGCGATGCCCCTGAGCTTCACAGGCATAAACAGCCCACTCCCAGAGGACTGGACTTTATCATTCGCCAGTCTTACTGGCTAAACTTAGAATCTCATCTCTCAGGGCACAAGTAGCAGGTTAAGCAAACCAATCAACCAACCAAAACCTGTTGAGGAAGCAGAAGAAATAATTCACGTAGCTCCAGTTCTGAAACGTTGCACGTCTCTGTGCTCTGAAGTTCAACAAAACGTGTGCGTTCTGCTCCCACCAGGGATCTGCACTCCACCAGAGAGAGAGGCCGAGAGCAATGACTCTAGGCCACATCGTCCAACTCATTGTCACCAGATCCAACAAGGGCAGAGAAAGAGGCAAAACCTCCGGCAGCTGGAAACACGTTGTCTAAAGCCATACAGATGACAGGCAGACTTTCCCCTACAGCAACTCAGAGGGGCAGAGCACCCAGATGCATCATTTTGCATCAGCTGTCTTATCCAGGTGCAGGGCTGCGAGCTCCACTGGAAGCAAGCAGCAGGGGTCTTTTATGGCTGCAGAAATGGATGCCCAGAGAGAAACGATCTACTTGGAGACTCAAGCTAAGGTCCTTTTCTTCCCTAACATCCTTTGATGCTATACCCGATGCTGTGTCTTTCCCAAATGAATCTCTGAATGAGAGGTTAAACAATGTCAAATTATATAACAATTTCTAAGCTTTGTGACTATAGTTAAATGAAACTGTTCTGCACAGTCTCAAATATTTATCTGTGGGTTGTGGCAAAGATCACTTAAATATAAGTTTTAGCACTAGATTGGCATCCCCCCATCTACCCCTCCACAGAATGCTCACTGATCAAACCCAAGAACAATATAAAGCTGTGATATAATGTGAGGAAAAAAGTCCTCAGAATCCTGCCTTTCTTCAGCCCCCCAGAAGAACCCCAAATAGCAGAATCCAGCTGAGTTACCATCAATGCCAACTTCACCGCATAAATTTTGGAAGGGAGGGAGAAAAAGAGTATGTTTATGAATTGCTGTCTGCTGAATCACAGGGTTTTATAACATAGAAAACAAAACTCACTTGGACAGAATAAATGGATGGTAGCTAAGACCCCACACTAAAAAAGAAAAAAGGTCTTAGTGTGAAATTGCATAAATTTAAAAACATACAAACACATACACTTGCACAGACATACACAAAACTCTTTACAAAGTACTATATGAACAATTTGTTGATTATTCATCATTTTGAGTAGTCTGCCCAACTGATACCCTGCTGTATTACAGAAAATAGAGTATATAATTTTGAAGAAGGTAAAAAATGAAAAATCTCCTCTGCACACAAATGAATGTCACTCCTTCAACAATCTGTACTGAAGACCAGCATATGCCAGGCCTGCCCTAGATCCTGATGAAGTGCCCCAAACCTGCCCCGAGATACCTGCCATTGGGGAGCTTCCCATCCAGTGGGTGGGCAGGGCAGACAGTCAGAACAGGCTAAGGGGCAGCACGGCGTGCCTATCAAGGCAAGCCCTACTCTAAGTATCCCAGGGAATGAGACCTTGGAGAACTGAGATGATGAAAGAAGATTTTAGGAAAGAGACGGGAACGGACCTGGGAAGGAACCTGGGGAGGTCTAGAACCTGAGGAAGAGCAGAGACCCTGCAACTTAGGAACATGCAGTTGAGAGACAGAAGACGTTACAAGGGCACACTGAGGCCGGTTACTCTCAACACTTGGCTAAGACTTTTGGAACCCGCACTAAATCCTGGTTTATAGTAAATGCCCAGGATATTAATTTCTTGGGGATTCAGTGGAGTTGAAAGCAAACTAGACATCCACTGTCACTATGACTCACGGATCTGAGTTACATCATCTCCGCACAGAGTGGGCAGGAGTGGCACCATGTCACCCTCGTGGTCAACTCCACAGGGGTCACTCCCTGCCAACCTCGCTCAGCTCACCTCTGAGCAGCCTGCATCACCTGGCCTCCACACCTCCCTTCCTGCTTTCACTTGGCCCTGCGGGCCTCTGGGCACTGACTTCAGACTGAGCCTGAATTCACTAGGCTCTACCTCTCTGGCTGGAAAGGCCAGTTCTCACTCCTTAGATACAGCAGAGGGGGCAAAAACTTCTGGAGGTTTTTAAGGCATATGGATTCTTAACTATCGTTCTACCATCAGTAGAAGGCTAACACTGTTAGTGATTCTGTTATTATCTACAAATATGATGTAGCTGTGGATATCCTTGAAGGCAAAGGGCTAACCAGAAGGATTCTTAGGAATTCTCAGAGCCTCTGCACTTTAGGCACAGTCATCAGTAAGTCTTAAGTTTTCTTCTCAACTATAAAACCAAACTTCTTTTGTATGAAAGCTCTCAGATAATGATACATACGGCTTTCAAGAGATGAGGTCAGAAGGCTTTCGTGGTTGCGCAGTGGTTAAGAATCCGCCTGTCAATGCGGGGGACACGGATTCGAGCCCTGGTCCGGGAAGATCCCACATGTCGCAGAGCAACTAAGCCCGTGTGCTGCAACTACTGAGCCTGCGCCCTAGAGCCCGCGAGCCACAAGTACTGAAGCCCGCATGCTCTAGGGTCCGCGTGCTGCACCTACTGAGCCCGCATACTGCAACTACCTAAGCCCACACACCTAGAGCCTGTGCTCCACAACAAGAAAAGCCACTGCAATGAGAAGCCCGCACACCACAACCAAGAGTAGCCCCCGCTCGCTGCAACTACAGAAAGCCCAGACGCAGCAACGAAGACCCAATGCGGCCAAAAAAAACCAAAAACCAAAAACCAAAACATAACCACACATGGTGATTATGCCTAAAAAAATTTTTTAAAAAAAGAGAGAGATGAGGTTAGACGGAGGATATACGATACTCTGGATGCGAGATGCTGATATCAAACAGCAAAAATGAAAGAACGGCATATTACTGGCTCTTTTTGTTTTTTAATGGAACTCACGGGCTTCTATGTGCTCCCCAGAAATGCCTCAGAGTTGTGCTGTGGCTGGAAGCCTAAATGAGGTTTCAGAAAAGATAATGGAGCTTTAATGATGGAAACAGTAAGAAAATTAAATCTAATCGTGTTCCGTTAAGGATACTCCTAGCTCCCACTTTTACTAAATTATTTTATTATGATTTTACCTCTGTCTATTGAAACAACCTTTTACAGCAATGTGATTTGCAAGCATAAACAAGTCTCATTTAATAAACCCAGTGGGATTAATAAGATGAGACGGATCATCTAAAATTTTACTCATTCTGCAATGAGGAAGTAACCATTCAGAGAGATGAATACTTTGTTTTATATTTATTTCAGAGGAAAACATTACACTCTAATTAGAATCCTATTCAACAGTAACGTATTACCTGCTAGAGAGACTGTCTCCAACCAGGCAGCTCCTTCTAGACCAGGCTTGAAAGGGAGTCACAGTCATCCCCACCTCAGCCGCTGGTGGGTTCCACACTACCAGCCACCTCACCTCCTCAGGACTTAGCCCCCATGCTTGTTCTCCTCCTACGACTCTTTGATGGACTGGTACCATGTTCCGAGTGTTTTGTTACTACAGACTGGAACTGCTGGACTGTTTGCTTCCAGCAAGACGCTCCTGCATAGCCATCTACATGTGAATCCTTGAGGACATAAGTTGTGAACAATCACACAATCTGTCGAGGGGCAGGCAAACGACTGTCAACAATCATGCGATCTCTCATGGAATGCCATAGAGGAAGATGGGAAAGGATGTTCATCCTGGTCTCTGCAGAGAACTGGAAGCACCTGTCAGAATAGGTAGGTGGGGTTTTAGATGTTCTTTCCAAAGCATGTTTACTTGCAAAACGTGTCACGATGATAAAGCTATGAAGCTTAACTAGAATCACCATTCGCTAATTAAATGAGTCTCTGGGCCAAATCCTAAGGGAGGCTATTAAGAAATAAAGGACTTAGTAGAAAAACTCACATTTAGAAAGAATGGTACCAATGGGAAAAGAGGTTGGGAGGGTGTTATATGATGAACAGACATAAATCCGTACCAACTTTCCATTCTAACTTTGTATTAAGGTCTGAAGAGAAAGAAAAAAAAATTATTATTATTAAGGATACACTTACGAAACAACTTTAACTAGAGATCATAAAATGTAATAAGTTCATAATGATTACTAATATGTAAACGCCCAATAACACAGCAGCAACTCTCAGAAGTCAGAAGAAGTGAAGAGAAATACATGAAACCATACTAATAATCGGGTACTATATACCACCTCCTTCCATCTAAGATAGCTTATTAGTATGGCTACGCATGATAACTGCTCCATAAGCCATATCTTAGAGACATGTGTCAAATTCTGACATACGTACACAGAGTGTACACAAGCATACACAGAGAATTCATGAAAAGTCACCAGAGCAGACACAAAGAAAACATCAATAAATTTCCCCCCAAATAAAAATTCTTCAGTGCAATTATCCAATACTATTAAGTAATTAAAAAACCAAACAAGCTTTTCTGAAATGCTATTTTAAAACTCTTGAGGGAAATACAGATCTAAATTGCAAAGTTCTATGAAAATAAGGATAATGAAAACAACGCATTAGTATCTATGGAATACTGCTAAAGTTATCAGAGGAAAACATACAGCATTAGATACTGCAACAATAAAAATATGGAAATACACACTCAGTTTTTAAAAAGCTAAGGAAATAATGAAGTTACCAAAAGAAAGCAAAAGGAAATTCAAAAAGATAAAAGCAAAGTATAATGAATTAGGACACTTCTGCCTCTAGTAGGATACAATGGGTCACACAGGCCAATAATACCACCTTACTACTAGAAAACTCCAGAAAAATTACAAAATCATATTTGTAGAGATAACAGGGGCTCAAAAGCACCAAGAAGTAACTGAACTAAAATCCAGAAAGTAGAGAACTTTTCCAGGGTGAACTGACACTTCCAAACATTTCCCCCACTAGGGAGGGGGGCATCTGCTGGTTCTAGATGCTGGCTGAAAGTTAAGCTTGGTACCTAGAGAGGGCCTCCACTGAAGGCATGAGAAACTAGCAATGGTTTGAAAGGTTGTATGGGGCTGGAATGACAAATGGGAAACTTCAGGGGCCTCAAATGCAAAAGTAGTATCCCCGGAAGACATTTTATGGATTCCGAAGCTGCACAAGGCTAGTAAGCCGAACAGAAAGTCTGTAAAGGCTGAGTAAAATCTCCCACAGTCAGTGGTACAGGCATAACTCAGATATATTGCAAGTTCAGTTTCATCACAAACACACAAATATCATAATGAAGTGGGTCACACAAACTTTTTGGTTTCCCAGGGCACGTGCAAGTCATTTACACTCTACTATAGTCTATTGTGCGAAAGCGTCATGTCTAAAGAAACAACGTACATACCTTAATTTAAAAAGAATTTCTTGCTAAAAGATGCTAACCACTACCTGAACCCTCAGCAAGTCACAGTCTTTTTGCTGGTGGAGGGCCTGGCCTTGATGCTGATGGCTGCTGCCTGGTCATTTTTGTGGCTGCTGAAGGTTGGGACAACTCCTTAAACTAAGACGACAATGAACTCTGCCACATCCGTGGACTCGTCCCTTCATGAACAATTCCTCTGTAGCTTGCAATTCTGTTTGAGTGCATTTTGCCCACAGAAAGTCTTTCAAAATTGCAGCCAATCCTCTCAAACTCTGCCACTGCTTTACCAACTAAGTGTACGTGCTATTCGAAATCCTTTGTATCATTTCAACGATCTTCACAGCATCTTCAGCAGGAGTAGATTCCATCTCAAGAAACCACTTCCTCTGCTCATCCACAAGAAGTAACTCCTCATCCATGAAAGCTTTATCACAGCATTGCAGCAATTCCGTCACATCTTCAGGCTCCACTTCTAATTCTAGTTCTCTTGCTACATCCACTACATGTGCAGTTGCTTCTCCCACTCAAGTCTTGAACCCCTCAAAGTAATCCATGAAGGTGGGAACCAACTTCTGCGAAACTCCTGTTCATATTGAGAGTCTGACTTCTTCCCATGAATCATGAATGACGTTAATGGCATTTAGAATAGTAAATATTTCCCAGAAGGTTTTCAATTGACTTTGCCCAGATCCATCAGAGGTACCATGATCTATGGCAACTACAGCGTTATGAAATGTCTTTCATAAAGAGTAAGACTTAAAAGTTGAAATGACTTCTTGATTCATGGGCTGCAGAATGAATGTTCTGTTAGCAGGCATGAAAACAACATTAATCTGGTTGTACATCTCCATCAGAGCTCTTGGATAACTAGATGCATTGTTAATGAGCAGTACTATTTTTTTTCAATGCTTTTGGGTATATATACATCTTTAACCTCTTTATTGGAGTATAATTGCTTTACAATGCTGCTGTATAGTTTCTGCTGTATAGCAAACTAAATCAGCTATATGTATGCATCTATCCCCATATCCCCTCCCTCTTGCACCTCCTTCCCACCGTCCCTCCCTATCCCATCCCTTTAGGTGGTCACAAAACACCCAGCTGATCTCCCTGTGCTATGCAGCTGCTTCCCACTAGCTATTTATTTTACATTTGGTAGTGTATATATATCAATGATACTTTTTCACTTCATCCCAGCTTACCCGTCCCTGTCCCAGTGCCCTCAAGTCCATTCTCTACCTCTGTGTCTTTATTCCTGTCCTGCCCCTAGGTTCATCAGAACTTTTTTTTTTAGATTCCATATATATGTGTTAGCATACGGTATTTGTTTTTCTCTTTCTGACTTACTTCACTATATGATGGATGCTAGGTCCATCTACCTCACTACAAATAACTCAATTTCATTACTTTTTATGGCTGAGTAATATTCCATTGTGTATATATACCACATCTTCTTTATCCATTCATCTGTCGATGGACACTTAGCTTGCTTCCATGTCCTGGCTATTGTAAACAGTGCTGCAATTAACATTGTGGTACATGCCTCTTTTTGAATTATGGTTTTCTCAGGGTACATGCCCAGTAGTGGGATTGCTAGGTCATATGGTAGTTCTATTTTTAGTTTTTTAAGGAACCTCCATACTGTCTCCCAGAGTGGCTGTTATCAATTTACATTCGCACCAATAGTGCAAGAGGGTTCCCTTTTCTCCACACCTGTTCCACCATTTATTGTTTGTAGATTTTTTGATGATGGCCATTCTGACCGCTGTGAGGTGATACCTCATTGTAGTTTTGATTTGCATTTCTCTGATGATTAGTGATGTTGAGCATCCTTTCATGTGTTTGTTGGCAATCTGTATATCTTCTTTGGAGAAATGTCTGTTTAGGTCTTCTGCCCCATTCTGGATTGGGTTGTTTTTTTGATATTGAGCTGCATGAGCTGCTTGTATATTTTGGGGATTAATCCTTTGTCCGTTGCTTCGTTTGCAAACATTTTCTCCAATTCTGAGGGTTGTCTTTTCGTCTTGTTTATGGTTTCCTTTGCTGTGCAAAAGCTTTGAAGTTTCATTAGGTCCCATTTGTTTCTTTTTATTTCCATTTCTCTAGGAGGTGGGTCAAAAAGGATTGTGCTGTGATTTATGTCATAGAGTGTTCTTCCTATGTTTTCCTCTAAGAGTTTTATAATGTCTGGCCTTACATTTAGATGTGTAATCAATTTTGAGTTTATATTTGTGTATGGTGTTAAGAAGTGTTCTAATTTCATTCTTCTACATGTAGCTGTCCAGTTTTCCCTGCACCACTTATTGAAGAGGATGTCTTTACTCCATTGTATATCCTTGCCTCCTTTGTCATAGATTAGGTGACCATAGGTGCATGGGTTTATCTCTGGGCTTTCTATCCTGTTCCACTGAACTGTATTTCTGTTTTTGTGCCAGTACCATATTGTCTTGATTACTGTAGCTTTGTAGTATAGTCTGAAGTCAGGGAGTCTGATTCCTCCAGCTCCATTTTTCTTTCTCAAGATTGCTCTGGCTATTCGGGGTCTTTTGTGTTTCCATACCAATTGTAAAAAGTTTTTGTTTGAGTTCTGTGAAAAATGTCATTGGTAGCTTGACAGGGATTGCACTGAATCTGTACACTGCTTTGGGTGGTATAGTCATTTTCACAAGGTTGATTCTTCAAGTCCAAGAACATGGTATATCTCTCCATCTGTTTGTATCTTAATTTCTTTCATTAGTGTCTGATAGTTTTCTGCATACAAGTCTTTTTTCTCCTTAGGAAGGTTTATTCCTAGGTATTTACTATTTTGCGGTAGTAAATGGGATTGTTCCCTTAATTTCTCTCTCAGATTTTTCATCGTTAGCATATAAGAATGCAAGAGATTTCTGTGCATTAATTTTGTATCCTGCTACTTTAGCAAATTCAGTGACTACCTCTAGTAGTTTTCTGGTATCATCTTCAGGATTCTCTATGTGTAGTATCACGTCATCTGCAAACAGTGACAGCTTTACTTCTTCTTTTCCGATTTGGATCCATTTTATTTCATTTTCTTCTCTGAGAGCCATGGCAAGGCCTTCCAAAACTATGTTGAATAATAGCAGTGAGATTGGGCAACCCTGTCTTGTTCCTGATCTTAGAGGAAATGGTTTCAGTTTTTCACCATTGAGAATGATGTTGGCTGTGTGTTTGTCATATATAGCCTTTATTATGTTGAGGTATGTTCCTTCTATGCTCACTTCCTGGAGATTTTTTATAATAAACGGGTGCTGAACATTGTCAAAAGCTTTTTCTGCATCTATTGAGATGATCCTATGGTTTTTATTCTTCAATTTGTTAATATGGTGTATCACACTGATTGATTTGTGTATATTGAAGAATCCTTCCATTCCTGGGATAAAACCCACTTGATCATGGTGTATGATCCTTTTAATGTGTTGTTGGATTCTGTTTGCTAGTATTTTCTTGAGGATTTTGCATCTATGTTCATCAGTGATATTGGTCTTTAGTTTCTTTTGTGACATCTTTGGTTTTGGTTTCAGGGTGATGGTGGCATCACACAGTAAGTTTGGGAGTGTTCCTCCCTCTGCTATATTTTGGAAGAGTTTTAGAAGGATAGGTGTTAGCTCTCCTCTAAATGTTTGATAGATTTCACCTGTGAAACCATCTGGTCCTGGGCTTCTGTTTGTTGGAAGATTTTTAATTACAGTTTCAATTTCAGTGTTTGTAATTGGTCTGTTTATATTTTCTGTCTCTTCCTGGTTCAGTCTTGGAAGTTTGTACTTTTCTAAGAATTTGTCAATTTCCTCCAGGTTGTCCATTTTACTGGCAAATAGTTGCTTGTAGTAATCTCTCATGATCCTTTGTATTTCTGCAGTATCAACTGTTACTTCTCCTGTTTCATTTCTAATTCTGTTGATTTGCATCTTCTCCCTTTTTGCTTGATGAGTCTGGCTAATGGTTTATCAACTTTGTTTATCTTCTCAAAGAACCAGCTTTTAGTTTTATTGATCTTTGCTATTGTTTCCTTCATTTCTTTTTCATTTATTTCTGATCTGATCTTTATGATTTCTTTCCTTCTGCTAACTTTGGTGTGTTTTTTTTTCTTCTTTCTCTAATTACTTTAGGTGTAAATCTTTCTCTAATTGCTTTAGGTGTAAATCTTCATTGTTTCTTGAGGTAGGATTGTATTACTATAAACTTCCCTCTTAGAACTTGCTTTTGCCGCATCCCACAGGTTTTGGGTCATTGTGTTTTCATTGTCATTTGTTTCTAGGTATTTTTTGATTTCCTCTTTGATTTCTTCAGTGATCTCTTGGTTATTTAGTAGTGTATTTTTTAGCCTTCACGTGTTTGTAGTTTTCACAGTTGTTTTCCTGTAATTGATATCTGGTCTCATAGGGCTGTGGTCGGAAAAGATACCTGATACAATTTCAATTTTCTTAAATTTACCGAGGCTTGCTTTGTGACCCAAGATATGATCTATCCTGGAGAATGTTCCATGAGCAGTTGAGAAGAAAGTGCAATCTGTTGTTTTGGGATGGGATATCCTATAAATATCACTTAAGTTTATTGGTCTAATGTGTCTTTTAAAGCTTGTGTTTCCTTATTTATTTTCATTTTGGATAATCTGTCCATTGGTGAAAGTGGGGTGTTAAAGTCTCCTCCTATATTATTGTGTTACCGTCGATTTCCCCTTTTATGGCTGTTAGCATTTGCCATATGTATTGAGGTGCTCCTATGTTGGGTGCATAAATATTTACAATTGTTATATCTTTTTCTTGGATTGATCCCTTGATCATTATGTAGTGTCCTTCTTTGTCTCTTCTAATAGTCTTTATTTTAAAGTCTATTTTGTCTGATATGAGTGTTGCTACTCCAGCTTTCTTTTGATTTCCATTTGCATGGAATATCTTTTTCCATCCCCTCACTTTCAGCCTGTATGTGTCTCTAGGTCTGAAGTGGGTCTCTTGTAGACAGCACATACATGGGACTTGTTTTCGTATCCATTCAGCCAGCCTGTGTCTTTTGGTTGGAGCATTTAATCCATTTACATTTAAGGTAAATATCGATAGGTATGTTCCTATTACCATTTCGTAATTGTTTGGGGTTTGTTATTGTAGGTCTTTTTCTTCTCTTGTATTTCCTGCCTAGAGAAGTTCCTTTAGCATTTGTTGTAGAGCCAGTTTGCTGGTGCTGAATTCTCTTAACTTTTGCTTGTCTGTAAAGGTTTTAATTTCTCCATCAAATCTGAATGAGATCCTTGCTGGGTAGAGTAATCTTGGTTGTAGGTTTTTCCCTTTCATCACTTTAAATATGTCCTGCCACTCCCTTCTGGCTTGCAGAGTTTCTGCTGAAAGATCAGCTGTCAACCTTATGGCGTTTCCCTTGTATGTTATTTGTTGCTTTTCCCTTCTGCTTTTAATATTTTTTCTTTGAATTTAATTTTTGATAGTTTGATTAATATGTGTCTTGGCATGTTTATCCTTGGATTTATCCTGTATGGGACTCTCTGTGCTTCCTGGACTTGATTGACTATTTCTTTCCAATGTTAGAGAAGTTTTCAATTATAATCTCTTCAGTTATTTTCTCAGACAGCTTCTTTTTCTCTTCTTCTTCTGGAAACCCTATAATTCAAACTTTCTTGCATTTAATGTTATCCCAGAGGTCTCTGAGGCTGTACTCAATTCTTTTCATTCTTTTTTCTTTATTCTGCTCTGCGGCAGAGAGGGATAAATTGGGAGATTGGGACTGAAATATATACACTACTGCTATATAAATATATATAGATATATAATAGATATATAATAGATAACTAATAAGAACCTACTGCATAGCACAGGGAACTCGAGTTACTCAATACTCTGTAGTGGCCTGTATGGGAAAACAATCTAAGAAAAGAGTAGATATATGTATATGTACAACTGACTCACTTTGCTCTACACATGAAACTAACACAACATTGTAAATCAACTATACTCCAATAACAAAAAAAGAAAGAAAGAAAGAAAGAAACAACAACAAGTCAGGAAAAGCAATCCATTCAAGCATTCAGATGGTCTCTCCCTTAAGATAT
The DNA here is from genome assembly GCF_005190385.1 of Monodon monoceros. Taxonomy (NCBI): domain Eukaryota; kingdom Metazoa; phylum Chordata; class Mammalia; order Artiodactyla; family Monodontidae; genus Monodon; species Monodon monoceros. The sequence continues at coordinate 58,402,065 of NW_021703780.1, read as the reverse complement.
TTGCCTTAATATGTTTGCATGTACATGAGGCATTAGCTGTGAGAATGAGGGTGGGACATTCTGAAGGATAGCGCTGAATCTTCCAGTTTTACAGAGCTGAGGGGACAAAGAACTAAGAGGTCTCAATCAAACATCCAGGAAAGCCACACCTAAAGAACAGACTGTACCAAAGTTAGAATGGAGTCTTAATAAGACAGCCCTAACACAGCTTGCTTTCTGACTGGATTAAGTTGATCCACCCCTTACCCTAAATGCCTAAGAAAAAAAGGATCTCTCTTTGATGGAAAATACACTATCTGTAACCTCTACAGTTATTACAGAAACTACTGCTACAATGACCGTGCAAGTTAAAATCACACAAAGTGACCTTAATAATTAATGGGAAAAAAATATAATTGTTGCATGACCTTTAAAATTTGTTGTCGAAACATTCAAAACTCTTATCATCAGCTATGCATGTAGAGGGGAATTTTTAATCCCTGATATTTACTACACTGTAATTTGAAACATTAGAAACATTGAGAATTAAAGTGTTTTATTTCATCGCTGTAGAACACCAACAAACAACAGTTTGAACAGTACTTGTGTTTTCCTCATCATATAACTTATAAACTGATCATCTCTTCTATGCTTTGGGGAATTGTCATATTCATTTTCTAATATTTTATCATTTGCCTTTCAATGTTGTGAAGTATCTCTGAGAGCTCCCTTCATGCTATTGTTTAACTGATGTCACTTCCTCTGGGAAATCTTAACTCTTTTCAGTACAACCACCTTCCTCACTAGTGTCAATACATGCACCTTTGCTGAGTTCCTCTGGCTGCATATATAGACTTCCTGGAATGGCAGCAGGGGTCAACATTCCCACAGATTTTTATTCTCTAATTCCATTTACATTTGATTAAAATTTTATTTCCAGCATTATCACATTTCCTTTCTCTGCCGAACTTTTGTCTTTCAATCTCTTTTTCAATTATCCACATTTGTGAAATGTCCTGTGGGTTTATCACTGGAAGATGAGAAGGAAACACAACTACAGATTTTGCTGTCTCAGCCTGAACAGAAACACCGTGACAAATCACCAACAGACTTTGAAAGAAGTGATGTGATAGGCCACTCATTGTGATGTGCATCTGTTATTCACTTAGTGACTTGATTTAAAAAGCTAGCAGTGAAGTGTATACTTAATGCAATTACTCACAGTTTATATACCATGGTAAGTGAAATGTGAGCCATGTTTCTAGGAAACTGGAGTTACTTAACTAAACCACAGTAGTTGAAATTCATGCATACTGGAACCACACAAAGAAATTTATTAGTTCATATCTAAAACAGAAACGACGTATAGAGAGAAAGACACATAGAAACAAACACAAAAATACACTAAATATTAACTATGATTATCTCTGGGTATGGGGTTATAGCTAATTTCTATTTTCTTCTTTGGGCTTTTCTGTGTATTTCAGTTTTCATACAATGAAGATCTAAATGTAACACTTGTACAAAAAGGAAAAGCAATCATTATATTTAAAGGACAATACTGAGTTTTTTAAACTGATGATCTAGGCTGTTACCATTTCCTGGTGTAGAACATACGTAATTTTTTTTTTTTTTTCGGTACGCGGGCCTCTCACCGCTGTGGCCTCTCCCGTTGCGGAGCACAGGCTCCAGATGCGCAGGCTCAGCGGCCATGGCTCACGGACCCAGCCGCTCCGCGGCATGTGGGATCCTCCCGGACCGGGGCACGAACCCGTGTCCCCTGCATCGGCAGGCGGACTCTCAACCACTGCGACACCAGGGAAGACCAAACATATATAATTTTAAACTCATACAAACCACCGGAAATCAGAAAATGCGTATTTTTTTTCACAGTTTTCCTTAGGTAAATACTGATCAAATGTCACAGGGACTATTTCATCTAAGTGCCAGCAAATATTTTCTAGTTCGTTTTGTTTTTCCTTTTCCAATGAACAAACTATCACATTTTCTTCCTTTTCCCAAGTTCTTTGACCCCTAAAGCAGTGATGGGTTCTGTAAATATATTTTAACATTTAACCAGGGGGGAAAAGTCATAGCTCATTTCCCTAAATATTTACCTTATTAAAATTATTTGGCATAAATTATTTCTCCCCAACAATATAAGTGCAACGAGTTTGCCTGAGAAAATGTCAAAGGAAAAATGTTGATGTGTACATGTCAATAATTATGCAGATGTGTACAGAGTTTGTACACACATGGTGAAAGCACAAAACAACACAGTAAGTGAAACAAAAACTTGCACTACCCTTAGCTTGGCCTAGGAGTGTATCAAACTCTATCCATATATTATGTGAAGTGTTTTACCCTTGAATGGCCCCTTAACTTGAAACATAAAAGAGGAAATATTAATACATGCAGAAATAAGTGTATAAAATAATATTACCATTAAGTTGATTACTTACACAATTGCTTTCTGGTAGGCACATTAACATTCCCACCCTAGTTTTTTGGTGAGTGTATTCTTCTTAAGCAACTGATATCACGAACCTCATTAATGACACACAAACTAACCACACACAGAAAAAATATATTCAGTTGACACTGAGTAATATAGAACCATACATCTGCACTGCAAAGTGTGAATGTTGCCACAGGTCACTAAAGTCCAGTTTTGTTTTCACTTTTCAACTGAACCCAAGCCATATATAATACATGCATAATACAAGCCAAGTTGCATGACTCAGTTGACATTTTTTATTTATTTTTTGGGGGGGGTGGTTTTCAAGGATTAACCATTAGGACCAACAATTACTCCATGTAAGTGGGAGGTTAACGTCCTATCTATTAGAAAAAATATGGGGACTTCCCTGGTGGTGCAGTGGTTAAGAATCTGCCTGCCAATGCAGGGGACACAGGTTCGACCCCTGGTCCGTGAAGATCCCACATGCCGCTGAGCAACTAAGTCCGTGCACCACAACTACTGAGCCTGCACTCTATAGCGTGCAAGCCACAACTACTGAGCCTGCACTCTAGAGCCCATTAGCCACAACTACTGAGCCCGTGTGCCCTAGAGCCCATGCTCCTCTACAAGAGAAGCCACTGCAATGAGAAGCCCATGCACCGCAACAAAGAGCAGCCCCCACTCGCGGCAACTAGAGAAAGCCCACCCACTGCAACGAAGATCCAATGCAGCCAAAAATAAATTTAAAAATTAATTTTTTTAAAAAAGAAAACAATGTGGTCCTCAAAGTAGCACATCAATTCCAAAGCCTCATCATAAGAAATCCATTACAAATATTGATATATGGAACATTCTATGAAAATACTCAATGGAAAACATTCTTCCTGGAATGACATCATTCATCCCTAGGATATAAACCATTCTGTGGCTAGGCTGACCTAAAGAAAAGCATGCGGCATAATAAAAAAAGGTATGGAATTTTATTTATAGATCGGTTTTGGAAAGATGCCATACATAATGCCAATCTCAGTAGAACAAAAGGTTACCCAGTGATATTCTTTCTATCTCCCTGCTCATCTTGGTTTCCAATGACTAGTGTTTCATATAATGGATGCTTCCATTTCTCTCAGAAACAATGGGTTACATAACGATTCCTTATAAGAAACAATGGGTTTGTGTTACTAAACTTCTTCTTGTGGACCCAAATTGCCTAGGCTCTAATGAGGAAAGTTTTCTGAAAATAAAATCTCTGAAAGTCCCTGCAGAGAAGCCAGACGTCTTGGTGCCTCTCCTAATCCATTCCAGTAGGGATGATAATAGCAGTGGAGGAGGAAAGGGTAACCCTGGAAACTCAGCATTTTTCTCTCCCCAAAAGGAACTGGCACGAGGGGATAGATTTCAATGCCTCATCTCATTTGAGTAAAGTCATTATTACTCATTAAATATGTAAGGCTAACAGAAAGGATACAAATGAAAATTAGAAAAAGAATGTGGAGACTGACACATTATTCTCATTTCTACATTTATAGCATAATTACTGAGCATCTATTCTGTCACCAGCCTTGTGCTAATCACGTTCACACTACAATTTCATGTCCCGTGAAGACTCGACCTGCAGTGGCCATAGAGTTGAGTCATCATAGTGTGAAAAAGTAATTCCTCATATCCCGCTAAGAGTCTGTTCATGGTTCCTTATAATAAAGCCAGAATTTATGGAACTGAAACAACCTTAATAGAGATGGTCCAGGTTTTTATTTTTCTATAGAGTTGGGTTTTAGTAAAAATGTATAACGATACTAAAACACCTGAAGAAGAAGAATGAGGAAAAGATTAAATGAAAGTCTAAATTTTTAAGTGTGGTACTTTCACTACAATAGAGGTTAAAACAATTAAGCAGGTGAGAAAGTTTGTGAAGAGACCTGAGTATGTATATACCTTCACATCATGTTAAAAGTGGCTTTTTCCAAACAGTAGAGATGGACGGGCTACTTACAAAACAGTGCAGAAATGAATATTTAACAGTAACAGAGGTAGCAGACTGTTAATGGTTAACAGTACAAAACTCCGGAGCAAGACAGAACTGACCCTTACCAACCTGTGACCTTGGGCAAGTACTTAGCCTCTCCGTGCCTCTGCAGTCTTCATGGTAACAATGAGGCAAACTACTTCATAAGGTTGTTATGAGGATTAGAAGTTAATATGTATAAAGCACCTTGTATATACTAAACGCCCTAAATATGTGTTAAATCATTAAATATTGGAGAAAGACAATTTTAGATCTTTATTTTAAATCACACTCCAAAGCAAATTTTAAGTAGATTCAAAAGTTCAATGTTAGAAGATAAAATCACAACCATAGAAGAGAGAGAAATGTTGTTCTAATTAGGAGCAGGGAAATTATTTTAAAGTCTAATATCAAAACCAAAATCTTAAAGTATATAGATGTGACTCCAAAAGTATCTGAAATGTCTAAGATCAACAAATACGACTAAGAATCAAATGACAAACGAAGAAAATATTTAGGTCGTATGTGATAAATTTAATGTAATTAACATATAAAGAGCTCTTATAAATCACTAAGAAAATGATAAATATGTATATTGAAAAATGGGCAAGGCCATGAATAGGCAATCGATAGAAAAACAAATACAATTTCTAGTAATGTCACTCACTCTTCCAGGTGCTGGGGTTTCAGTGCTGAATGTGACAAAGAAGATCCCTGCCCTCATGAAGCTTAAATCTTACTGACTGAAGACACAAAACTGACAAATAAGCAACAAAACTATCAAAAAGTATTAAGGGCCACATTAAGAATTAAAATGGTGTGATCTGATAAATAGTGACTAAGTAAATACCGGGTCAGTTGGAGGAAGGACCTCCCAGATGAGGTAAGATTTAGACAAACTTGAATGATAAGTGGATACCAGCCATACCAAGGTGAGGGGAGAGCATTCTAGGCAAATGGAACTTTACATAACGGTCCCAAGTGGATATCAGGTTGACAAGCTGGAGAAACAGGACAGCCACTGTGGCTGAAGCAGGTGATGGGGCAAGTGGTGAGGGGTGCAAGGAAGAGATGATGTGGACTTTGTGAATCTGAGTAAAGAGGTTTGGTTTTATTTTCAGTGGGATGTCAAGCCCTGGCAGGTTTTAAACTGGAGAGGGATATATAATTTTCATTTTAAGAAGGTAAAATCTGGCTGCCATTTGGAGCACGGATAGTAAGAAAAAGAAACCATGAAGCAGAGAGATGAGTCAGGCAGGACACATCGCAGCAATCCAAGTGAGATATGACAGTGAGTTGGACACGGTGGTGGTAACAGAGATGGAAAAAGTAGGCAAATGGAGGTATGTTTAGAAGAAGAAGAGAATATAATCTGGGATCGTCCTACATGGATGGAGAGAGGTATATTTTACGGAGATGGAGAAAACTATAGAAGCAACAGTTTGGGTATGGGCGAGGAAGGGCAGTGGGCACAGAATCAGAAAACCTCTTTGCCTAGGTGAAGTTTGAGATACCTTTAAGACACCTATGTGGAGATTTCAAATGGGCGGCTCAACACAAGACTCTGGGCTCCAAATGAAAGATCAAGGTTGAACATAAGATTTGCAAGTTTGCAGCAGATACAGACAGTGTTATCAGATTACTGGTGGTGCACTGACCAGATGAGATGACACATGGCACACTCAAAAGGACTCAGCTGAAAATGCAGCATGAAGGGACTCTTCACAGATGCGTAGAGAGAGCCTGCAGGGGTGCTGAAGCACCCAGGAACCAGCAGTGACTACTCTTAGGCCCGAAGTGACAAGGGAAAGGGATCGTGTTGCCACAGCCCCAGAGGAGCTGGAGCCACAGAGGAGGGGACCCCAGACAGGAAGTGCAGTTATAAAGGAATTCAGCCACTGCCAGGACGGCCACCAGGCGGGGAGGTGCCCTCAATCACGCCAGCACCTCCTACTGGCAGAACCCCAAAGAAGCCAGAGGCTAAGGAAACCAGGTGATGTAGCTGGTTGGGCCGGCCTCCCCGGGCACTGAGCAGGCTAAAAATGCAGTTTGTTCGTTCTAAAAAGGGCAGTCAATGGAGAATTACTAACGCAATAGTATTTGAAGCTATGGACATGGATAGATTTACTTAGGGCGAAGTATGCAGATAAAAAAGAGAAGGGGTCCCAAGACAGGCTCTGAAGCGCCCTGTATCTTCGAGGTCAAATACAGCTTGAGGAGTCCGCAAAGGGGCCTGCGAAGCAGGAGCTAGGGAGGTGGGAGGGAAACTGCAGAGGGTGGGGCCACAGAAGCCAAGGCTGAGAATGGTCTCAACAAGAGAGGGCAGGCAATTTTATCAAGAGCTGTTTTCAGGTCAAGGAAGTAACAACAGAGACCACGGGATGTGCAAGTGTGAAAGTCATTGCTGACATTGACAAGCACAATCTCAGTAAAGAAGTGAAACAAAAACCTACAGAGTAGGTGAGGAAACCGCCTAAGGTAAGAAAGAGAGCATCAAAGGCAACTCTTTCAAGAAATTTAGCTACGAGGGTGCTAAGAGAAATTAAGTAATAACTTGCAGAGAAGTGTGGGAAGAAGAGCATGCCTACTATTTCGTAACAAGAGAGCCAGAGAAGACAACAGCTGAGAGAAAAACCTTACAAAGGCCAGAGGGGGTGGGCCCAGAACACAAGTCGAAGACTTGGTTTGCCATTGATCAAAGGAGGGTTATTCTAGTCATTCCACCAAGGGGACGGTGGGGGAGAAAGAGAAGGAGACGGGTGCACGTGCCTAGAGGTCGGCAGCTTTGGTGCTGGATGAGCAAATGTTTCAGTGAAGCTAAAGGCCGCTTGGTAGTGGGAGCTGTGGTTTGAGAGCGGGAACACACAGAGCACCACGGATTCCCAGTTGGGATTTAGTCAGTTAAAGAGAAACGGGTATAGTCAGTATGGTTGTGTTTTTCTCCAGCAGATTTTAGTTTATCAGGTTAGGGTTGATGGAAAACAGGAAAAGAGTTGGGCTTAATAAAAGTTGTGGCTGTGACAGGTAAGGAATGGGGAGAGCGGTAAGGGAACTGGGGTCCAAGGGCATGAGATGGATACATCACGGAGCAGAGAAAGGCAAGTGAGGACACAAGGGACGGAGAGATAGTGAGAATGGCGGCATCAAGGGTCTGGACACCCCCATGAGGCGGAAGGACTCCTGAGAGAACCACAGTGGGTGAGCTGGAAGGACAGGAGGGGCAGTCAAAGTGGGCTGCTTGGAGCGAGACTGTGAAGGGAGTTCCCTGATGAGCGAGGACAAGGTTAGAAATGTGTCCCCCAGGCTGGACACACGAGGTACGTGCAGGGGATGGAATAGAACATTAGAAGTGAGACGGCTGAGGTACTGATGGCCATCTACACGAAAACTGAAGTCACCAAGAATGATGACAGCAGTAGACGTGGGAAGGAAGAAAGTGAGCCAGATTCCAGGGAAAGCTCTCTCAACGTGAGCACTACTGACATTTGGGGCCAGGGAGGTCTCTGTTGGGGCCAACCCTGTGTACTGTATGCTACCATAGCATCCCTGACCTCCACCCTCGAGACAGAGGTAGCATCCCACCCGAGTGTCTCTTTGCAGCTCCCTGGGTGGGCGGCCAGGCCTGAGAACAGGCCACACCTGCAGAGTCCTCAATTAAGAGTCAGGGGTAAAATCCACTGAGCGCCCCTGTTCGCAGGCAGCATGGAGGTGCCTGAGAAGGGAAGTCCCACCCAGAGTGGACACCCAGATGTTCTGGTATCTCCCCACCCTCTGGTGGGGCACCGTGGAAAAGCCTTAAGGGACATATGTCCCCATGTGCCATCCAAAGCCAACCCAAGAGCTAACTCTTCTTCTGTAGCTGGGCCTTCCTTAAGGATTCTTGAGGCAACTCAACAGGATCCAAGAATTCTTTTCTCTGTGTGGACCAAGGGAGATACATTGGCAAAACATACCACGTGGCAAAAAGTGAAAACCAAAACGTGCCTCTTGACATGTATTTCCCTAAATTAAAAAAATAATGACCACTTCCTAAAAACAAAAACAAAAAAAACCCTCTTTTCTAAGCATTCCTTTCATTACTGGCGATCCCTGACTTCCCAAAGGACCCAAGCTAATAACCCTTAAGAGTTCTAAGGCCCCTGAGGGCTGAGTGGACCCACCAAACATTACAAGTATCCCCAGTATGCAAAACCAATGAAAGCAGATTCGCCCGGGTCCCAGATGACCTCACCACCCCATGGCTGAGCAGCCTCCATCGCAGGGAGAAAGGCCTGGCCTGGCTTCAGCTGCAACCCCCGGCATCTATCTGAACAGTTTACAGCACTGCATACTTTCTCAACTAAACCCTCTAAAATATTAATTGTTAAAAAGTAGCTCAACTGGAGCTATGGAAAACTATAAAACATTTTATAGTGAAGTAAAATAAAATTCCAATGATTCAACAGATACAGAGCATCTCAGGAGACCAGACAGGGGGAGAGAGACGTATGTGAGCAATCTCCCAGAGCACATGAGTAATATATTTCAAACGAAAGTCTGTCATGGAGAGCAAAATGAATCATTTTTACAACGAAACCTAGAAATTGCCGTAGTTATATGGTGCGGCAGGAAGTACTCACGTGTGAATCATGTGGGGCAGCATCAGAATAAAAAGAGAACATTTTTTCTGCTTCGCCCAATTTAGATCAAGAATCATAATGTGAGTCTTAATCTAAGAAAACATCAAATATATGTGGATATTTGTATCACTTACCAAACACACCAACACAAAAAGACCCAAGCAGATTTCCAAGGCAGTCTCAGTTGCTGCTTCTACAAAGACTGCTCTGTGATGTTCCTCATGATTGTTTACAAGATAGGCTTATCATAAAATACAGTAAGCGGTATTCTCTTAGTATTCCATTATCGCTGTAACAAATTAACCACAAACTTAGCAGCTTAACACAAAAGTATTATTTTACAGTTCTGGAGGTCAGAAGTCCAAGGCGGGTCTCACGGAACTGAAAATCAAGATGTTGGCAGGGCTGCATTCCTTCCTGGAAGCTGTCTCCTTCCCTTTTCCAGCTTCTGCAGGCCGCTGCATCCCTTGGGCCCCACCTTCCGCCTTCAAAGCCACCCGTGACCGTGGAGTCACATCTCTGAGGACTCCTCCTTGCACAGTTAAGGACCCTGTGATTACACGGGGCCCAGGGGGATAAAATCCAGATCATTTCCTTATCAGAAGGTCAGCTAATTAACAGCCTTAATTCCACCTGCAACCTTAAATCCCCGTCGCCCAGCAACCTAGCATGTGCATAGGTTTCAGGAATTAGGACGTGGACGTCTCGGTGGGTGGAGACAATATTCATAGGTAAAACCTCTCAACATCACTCCTACCCACAGCACAGGAGAGAATCTACATTAACATATAAAAAGACTGCTCAGAAAAGGCATTTTCAAAATGGGAAGGTTAGTGAATAATAACTACTGGTTAATATCTACAAAAATAATCTACTTAACACTGCTTGTTTTACTCACGTGTTGTAAAATGTGCTTTCCACACAAATGGTTCCCGGGTAGATACTTCTAAATTAAATTGAACCATGTCAAATCCTTGGTTAATATTCTTCTGAGGCTCACAGAGGACAAGAAACAGAGTCTGGACCCCCAAAGCACCTTCCTTCCATCCACCACCACTCCCCCTTACACACTCTCTCGACCGCGTAGGTATTCACTGAGCACCTACTATGTGCCAGTCAGTGATCTGAGTGCAGGGATACGATGGCGACCAAATATGACATAGTTCCTGCTTCACGAAGTCAGTAATCATGAGGTAGACTTTTAATCAACTAATCACACAAAACAAGCATAAAACTGCAAAATGACAAGTGCTATGAAGAAGGACAGGGTTTTGTGAGCACCTGTGACAAAGGCCTCTCACCTGGTCAACAGAGACCAGGTGATGCTCAGAAGAGACAGCTGGGAAAAGAGACGAGGACTCACTGCCAGTTTACCTTGGCAGGAGAACAGACTCATCCAAGCACAGGAAGGACAGGCACGCCCGCCCTTTGGGGAAGGGAGCAGACAGAACAAATACACACTTCTGCTGGTGAATATGGTCCAATGTGCAAACTGCAACACTTCCTGCTCAGCCCAAGTGTGCTTCCCTCCTGGAAGGGGCGCTGATCACCCCACAAGCAGGGAGTTGGCCCACTGTGTCTCTGTTACAATTTACACCATTCTGTGTTATAGCTTTCGAGTTATGTCTGCCTCCACTGTAAACTGTGAGCTCACTGAGGCCAAGACCTGTGTTTCATTCTCCTCTCTAATTCCAGCAGCGCCTGATGACCAACTGACTGAACAACAATGATGGCCACAGGTCACGCCCCAAAACTCCACATAATACCACTTTCCACTTCTCTCCCTGACACACGCTCAGGAAACAGATGTAGCTCAGGTTGATGCCTATTATTTCTCAGAAGGAAAACTGATAAATGGATAAAAGCACTTAAATCAAGAGACCAGGACAAGAACAAAATAATTCTAATGAAAAGAGAAAAAGGGGGCTTCCCCGGTGGCGCAGTGGTTGAGAGTCTGCCTGCCGATGCAGGGGACACGGGTTTGTGCCCCGGTCCGGGAAGATCCCACATGCCGCGGAGCGGCTGGGCCCGTGAGCCATGGCCGCTGAGCCTGCGGGTCCGGAGCCTGTGCTCCGCAACGGGAGAGGCCACAACAGTGAGAGGCCCGCGTACCACAAAAAAAAAAAAAAAAAAAAAAAAAAAGAGAGAAAAAGGAATGATTAATGATTCTTTTAAATTAATGTACTAGAATACAATCAGTTGAATTGATAAATATCCAAGACCTAGTGATTTGGGGAAAAAGCATTAAACACTATCTTAATGCAGACAAAATGAGAGAAGTCACAAATATACGAAATTAGGAAGAAAGGTAAATGTCCAATATGAAAATAAATATTTACACAATGTACTTTAATAAATAATGGATTGGATAGTCTAGACAAATTCAAATTTCCAAAGTAAATTAAAGAAGGAAAAAAAAAACCCTGAAGAGCGAATAACCAGGGGAGAAATTTTAAAGTTGTCAAAAAGTAATTGAATGAGGAGAAGAGATAAATCTCCTGTATAGAAAATTCCAAATAATTTACTTAGATACTCTGCCCTCAAGAAGGTGGAACTTAATCCCCAACCTCTGAGTGCCTAATGACTTGCTTCCAAAGAGTAAAGTATGGAAATGGGGGAGGAGAGTAACTTTAGAGTAGAGGAACCTGACAAATTCCAGCCACATAATCAAGGTTAACACACTCAGTGACAGGTCTTGTTGATTGCCTGTACCCTTGATATGATGTGATGAAAACAGCACTTTACCTCTGTGGTATTCCTCCCCCAAGCCCATAACTATCTCATCATGAAAAAAAATTGGACATACTCGAATCATGGGATATTCTTGAAAACACCAGTAATACTCAAAACTGCCAAGGTCATCAAAAACAAGTAAAGTCTGAGGAAATGCCACAGCCTAGAGAAGATTAAGGAGACATGATAACTAAATATTCAAGTAATCCACAGGAAGGCAGGAGAAAGAAAACAGAGAAAGAACCAAAAACAAAAAAGGAAAAACAGAAAAATAAAATGGCAAACTTAATATCTAACATCAATACTTACATTAAATATAAAAGGTCTAAATAAATCACTGAAAAGACAGATCTGAAGAGTGGATTAAGAAATAAAAATGACCCAACTATATGCTGCCTACAAGAAACTCATTTTAACTATAATGATAAAGGGAGGCTGAATATTTAAAGGATGGAAAGAGACATACCTTGCAAACATTTATCAAAACAAAGCAGGTGTGGCTATATTGATATCAGAAAACACAGACTTTAGAGGAAAGAAAATGAGAAGGAACACAGATATTACATAATGACAAAATTATAATGATAAAATGACATGATGATTCAAATCACCAAGAAGACTTAACGATCCTAAATATGTATGAACCAAGGAATAGAGATGCAAACACACGGAAACACAAACTGGGAGACGAGAAAAGAGAAAGAAACAAATCCATAATTATAATTAAAGACTTCAACACCCCTCTCTCCTCAACTGATAAAATAACTAGAAAGAAAATCACAAGGATATAGAAGTCAACACCACCATCAACCAAAACGGTCTAATCAACATTTATACAACACTTCAACCAATAACAGCAGAATACATATTCCTTTCAAGCATCCACAGAACATAAACCAAAAGACCATATCCTTGGCCATAAAACAACCCTCAAAAAATGTACACAAACTGAATGATGCAGAACATGGTGTGCCAATGTAGATTTTCCGCTTTTGATACTGTACTCTAGTTAAGTGTGCTACAACCACTGGGGGAAACTGAGCACAGTACACAGGACCCCTCTGTGCCACCTTTCCAGTTTCTTGTGAAACTATAGCTATATCCCAATATAAAGTTAAGAACAGTGGTAGGCCTGACATGAAAACTACAGAACAATTTCATACATTTACAAATACTTAAGTAAAAACCCTTCTACAAGTTCGCGTATTAAATCTAGCACGACATTAGAAATAATAATGCATTATTCCTTAACTATAATATAGCCACGTAACACCTAAGGCTACTCTGTGCCAGATGACAGGCGAGGCTACAGAGACAGGTGTGGCCCCTTATTCTCATAGTGCGGACGAGGTAGAGAGGTCTCTGAAATTCAAAGGATGAGATGCACTCAGCCATGCAAGGAGACGGGAGAAGAACATTCTGGGGAGAGGGACTAGTAGAAGCAAAGGTCCTGAGGAGGAGAAAAGGAGGCCTATGCGTAGCCTATTCAGTAAACTGAGCTGTCAACATGGTGACAGCACAGTCAGGAAGGGAAAGTGAGGATGACATGAGGCGGGACAGGAAACCACAGTCAGATCATGCAGGGTTCGGAAGGAATTAGATCTCATGATATAGGTGATAAGAAGCCACTACAAATAGAAATATGCTGCTGAAAGGTTCTCACATAAGACACGGAGTGGTGCGACATACACTTCCATATTACATGGAGGATTTATTCTGAGATGGAAGAAAAAACGGGATGTCTGATGCCCATACGATGTGACATATAAAGATAGAGCATAAGTGTGCTAGAGATGAATACAAATGGATGAAACGACCAGAAGATACCTAGTATTCACGAGTCATTAAACATACATAAGACATCTGGGCCCTAAATGTTCATGATACACTAAATATTAAACTAAATACTAAAATAGCAGATACCAATACATGAAGTTTTAATTAAGCCACACATTGGTGACATCTACTCAGGTGTGTTCTTTGCTTAAGAAACACAAATAAAACCCATGGATGGTCAGCAAGTTCACTGGCAAGTACGGCCAGGGCCAACTATACATGTCGCACCAAGTATGTGCTGTTGGCCTGAGATACTTTCCATCGGTGGCAACTGTTCCTCAGACGCAACTCTGAGGAAGGCTGACGCAGCCTGGGGGTGCGGGGGGATAGCATACGAACACACTGTTCCTCAGGATTCAGGTGGAGTGTACTTCACTCTGCTTACACCCTATTAAAAGGTCTTAATTTACCCTACGCCTTACTTCTCACTATACGCACTTAATTGGGTCAATAAATCACGTGATGTGAGTTTTTTTTTTATTTGATCTGTGATCCCCTATGTCCAATGACCCTCGGTTACTTTGTCTGGTAGTATATTGGGAGGTAATCATTACATCAGGGTAATTACCTACATGATAGTAGGCAAACTGAGGTAAATTAAAGATGCATATTGTAAACCCTACACCAACCATTAAAAGGTAAAATACTCAACTGATATAAAAGGTGGCTGGAAAAGACAGAAATAAACGAGAAAGAAGAACAGAAGATGCGACATGAAACTAGTAGTAAGATGGTAGATTTAAATATTTTTAATGAAAATGTTCTAAACACCTCAAATAGAAGACTAATATTGTAAGACTGGATAAAGAGGTAAAATCAAAGTACATCTATCTCCAGGAAAACACCTTTAAATACAAAGACGTAGACAGGTTAAAAGTTAAGGGATGGGAAAAGATATGCCTACTAACACTAACCAAAGAAAGCTGCATGGGCTTCCCTGGTGGCGCAGTGGTTGAGAGTCCACCTGCCGATGCGGGGGGCGCGGGTTCGTGCCCCGGTCCAGGGGGATCCCACATGCCGCGGAGCGGCTGGGCCCGTGAGCCGTGGCCACTGAGCCTGCGAGCCCGGAGCCTGTGCTCCGCAACGGGAGAGGCCGCGACGGTGGGAGTCCCGCGTACCGCAAAAAAAAAAAAAAAAAAAGAAAAAAGAAAAGAAAAAGAAAGCTGCAGTGGTGATAGTAACATCAGACAAAGTGGGTTTTAGAACGAAGAATATTACCAAGGAGAAAGAGGAGCATCTCTTGATGATAAGGAGTTCCATTCCTCAAAATGACACATAATCCCAAATTTAATTTTTACATGGAATGACAGAGCTTCAAAGCAGAAAACAAAAGTGATATAACTGAAAGGGAACTAGCCAAAGACACAATTTTAGCCGGAGACACTATTACCCCTCTCTCAGTAAGTGACAGACAAGTAGACAGAAAACCAGTAAAGACACAGAAGACTTGAGTGACACTAACAACCAACTTGACTTAATTGACATTCACAGGACATTCCAACCAACAACAGCAGTTACACATTCTCCACAAGTATATAGGAAACATTTACCATAGACTGGGCCATAAAACAAGTCTGAAGAGATTGTACAGGATGCAAATCGTACAAAGTATGTTCTCTAACCACAATGTAATTAAGTTGTAATCGATAAAAAATACATTTGGGCCCCAAATATGGGAAAACTAACTAACAGACTTCTAAATAATCCATGAATCAAAGAAGAAATCACAAAGGAAATTAGAAATTATGTTGAACTAAATGAAAATGACATAAAACATATCAAAATTGAAACTAGGACAGTGCTTAGAGGGATATTTATAGTACTAAGTGATTACAGTAATACAACAGAGAAGTCACAAACTGATGACCTCAGCATCTCTTAAAAAATCAGAATAAGAGCAGAAAATGAAACCCAAAGGAAATAGCAGAAAAGGTGTAATAAAGAACAGAAATTAATGAAAAAACAAGTAGGAAAAACAATCAATAAAACCAAAAGCTAGTTCTTTCAGAGGGCAAATAAAGGCAGTAAACCTCTAGCTAACTAAATCAGAAGGGAAATAAAAAGGGAACACTCTTTTTCATCACTGTTCAAAAAAGCAGTATCAGAAATGAGAGGGAGGCATCATTATAGACTCTCAGACACTAAAAGGATAATAAGGTAACACCATAACAACTTCATGCCAATAAATCTCACAGCTTAAATGAAATATACAAATTCCTTGAAAGATACCAGAAGAAATAAACTGAATAACCCTCTATCCAGTAGTGAAAATGAATTTGTACTTTAAAAGCTTCCCACAAAGATAACTTCAAGCCCAAGTGGCTTCACCGGTTATTTTTACGAAACATTTAAGGAGAAAATAAATACCAATTCTAAAAGAAAATTTTTCCCAAAAATTTGCAGAAGAGGGAACATGTTCCAACTCATTCCCTGGGACCAACACTACCCTGATACAAAAAACAGAAAAAGATTATAAGGAAAGAAAACTATAGAACAATATCCTTCATGGACATAGTCACAAAAATACTTAAAATTTTTACTAAATCAAATCCAGCATTATATATTAAAAAAATACAGCATGATCACATGGGTTTTAACTCCAGGCGGCAAGACTGTTTTAACATACAAAAATCAATCAATAAATTCACCATATTAAAAAATGTTTTAAAGTGATTACATGATGATTTTAAGAGATGAAGAAAAAAAATCCGTCAGTGAAATCTCTCAGCAAACTAGGAATGAAAGGGAACTTCTCAACCTGCTAAAGGATTCTAACAAAACCAATGGTTCAAATCAGACATAATGCTTTCTCCCTAGGAAAAAGTAAGTATGCTCAACAAAAGAAGCCAGGGATTCATTAAAAAAGAAAAGAGTCCATCCCTTATTACTAGTTGATATAAAATTCTAGGAAATGTAACCTAATCTACAGAGACAAAGTAAATTAATAGTTGCTTGGGACAGGAATGGGGGTAGGGAGGGATGGGTTAAAAATAGGCACAAGGAAATGTTGGTGATTATGGGTATGTTCATTCATTATCTTGATTGCATATTTATGTAAAAACTCATCAAATTATATTGATACATTTAATATATGCAGCTTACATATGTCAAGACAAACAATAAACAAAATACAGTGAATGAATGATAAATATGGCATTTCAAGTCACCATCATGATGAATTACATCAACGAACACCACTGAAAGAATTTGGTGATGGTGAGAGGGAGGTATGGGGAAGAGAAAAGCTGGACTTGTAGTCGTTCCTCACAACAAAGTTATTTTGGAGCAAAGATTTAGGATTTAATGATAAAACCATAAATGTATAGAATAAAAGATGGATTAATACTTTATAACCTTGTCGAAGAGAAGTTCTTTCCTAACAGAAGCTATAAGCAAAAAAAACTGATAAATTTGACTCTGATATTAAAAAGCACACGGGTCAAAATACAAACAACTGACAATTTAAAACAGCTGTCCCCAACCTTTTTGGCACCAGGGACTGGTTTCGTGGAAGACAATTTTTCCACGGACCGGAGTGGGGGGATGGTTTGGGGATAATTCAAGTGCATTACATTTATTGTGCACTTTATTTCTATTATTATTACGTTGAAATATATAATGAAATAATTATACAACTCACCATAATGCTGAGGCTGAGCTAAGGTGGTAACGTGAGCAATGGGGAGCAGCTGTAAACACAGATAAATCTTCAGGCACTGGCCCACCGCTCACCTCCTGCTGTGCGGCCGGGTTCCTAACAGGCCAAGGACCACCGGTACTGGTCCGTGGCCCAGGGCTTGGGGACCCCTGATTTAAAAGACCAGTAATACTCAGTTGTGAGTATGGCAAGGCAGGTGTTGTTTTATACTACTGCTGCGTGGGGAATTTTATATTACCACTTCAGAGAGTAATATTAAAATATAAAAGATGTATATACTTTGGTGGAATATGCAACTTTTCAGAACTTATCCTACAGAAACTCACACAGATGTACAAAGATATTCTCTGTTCAGTGCTGCTCATATTAGCAGAAAGTTGGGGGGGAAACCTGAAATGTCCGTCAGTGGGGATTGGCTAAATAAATTATGCTAATACAAAAAATATTATATGGCCATCAAATAGAACAAATAACACATATGGGTGTACACACATACACACACACACACCCCCTGCTGCCATGGACACTGTAAAGTAAGACAGATATAAAATATATTATTTAGTAGGGTCCCATTTTTTTAAAAAAAATAAGAGAGAGATAATACATATGTGGGGGACTTCCCTGGCGGTCCAGTGTCTAAGACTCCACACTCCCAATTCAGGGGGCCTGGGTTCGATCCCTGGTCAGGGAACTTGATCCCACATCCTGCAACTAAGAGTTCACATGCCGCAACTAGAATCCCGCATGCCGCAACTAAAGGTCCCGTGTGCCGCAACAGAGATCCCACATGCTGCAACGAAGACCTAGTGCAGCCAAATAAATAAATAAATAAATAAATATTTTTTTAAAATACATACATGAAAAACAATGAGGAAAATATGCATCAAGCTGTAGGCTGTGATATTATGGAAGAATTTCCCATTCTATCTTAGACATTTCTGTACGATTTGAACTTTTTACAAGCACGTACTGTTTTTGTTGTCAGAAAAAAATAAACCAAAAAATCCTGTGTAATAACTTGCCCTTACTGGCATCTCATCATAGTGTTTCTCCAATTTGGTACCTCTAATAAATCCAAAATGCAATTCACTTGCTAGAGCTATTTAAAAAGCTCTCCTTTCCCCATAAATCTGTAACCTGCTTTACTGCATCAGATTTCCTGGCTCAGCTTGAAAATCCTCTGCAGCGAGGGGGTAAGCACATAAATTCTGCTTTTTCTTGCTCATCCAAGAAAATAAATGCAAAGAGCATCAAAAGCAAATGCTAGTAGATGTTTGCTGCTTTAATCAAAACTAGTAACTTTTTACTGGTATTTCCACATTCTCAAAAAAGTGGGTATCTCAATAATTTTGGTCATGAATAAACTTATGGGGTCCTACATTACTGAGGAACTTTCAGATAACATAACATTCACTGGTCATATATTGAGAATGAATGATCACTGCTTTTAAACTTGGCTCTTCCAGTACCTCTTTGTATATACCACAAGTTACCTTACCTTGTTCCATCTATCAAAGGGCCCCAAACACACAGGGCTTTGGAGTAGTGAGAATGGGCAAGGCCTGATGACCACAGTGGGCATTTTAACAGAAGCCTGAACCCAAAGCTGACCAACGGCCAATCACTGGGCATCCTCATATACTGCAGAGTTAGGAAAGAAGTAAAGTTGAGTGGTATCACTAGTCATGGCCAAAATTCAGGGGAGCTACAACCACACTGTCTTTTGTGAGTACATTATACTGAAGAACACTGGCGCTTCCTACCGTTTCATCTTCCAATCCACCATCAAGGGGCGAAAGGTCAGCTGCGATTGAAGAAAGGGTCTAAATATAACAGCCATGCCTCACTTCCCTCGCTTGTTCACTAATAAATCAAAACATACTGAAAAACAAAAAGCAGGGAGGGCAATGTGCTGGGGACGAATGCGGTTTGGTTGTACATAGAGCAGTTTCCTCCTGAAGCGAAAGTCACAATGTGACTGAGGATACAAGACAGGAAATCACCTACTGCAGCACTATCCAACAGAAATATAATGCAAGCCACGTATTTTTAATATTCTGAAAGCTGCAGTTAAAAAAAAAGAAACATAAAATTAATTTTAATAATATTCCATTTAGCCCAACACACCCAAAATACTGCCATTTAAACATGTAATCAATACAGGAAAATTAATCAGCTACGTTACACTCTTTTTTCCCTTGGAAATTTGGTATCTATTTGACACTGTGAGCGCATCTCAATTCAGACAGCCACGTTTCAAGTGCTCGTTGTGCTACATGTGGCTACTGGCTACCATATTGAGAAGCGCAGGTCTGCACGAGAAATTTAATCAACAGCACAGGCAATGAGATGAGTGCAGGGGGACAGGCTCACATAAGTACCTAAGATTCACAGCCCTTCAAACAAGAACACCGCCTCTTCTTCCAGTACTATACTAATTCTTTTGCTTGTTCAAAATTTAATCCAGTGTTTGTTTTCTCTTGATTCTCCCTTATAACACCTTATTGGACCATGTGTCTCTTTTCACTGGTCTGTAACTCATTCTTGTTGAGGTTTCATTTATTTGCTATGCCCTAATTTTACACTTACTTCTTCACAAGTCTAATCCCACGATCAATTAAGAATAAAACCAAAAAAACACAAAAGCTTAACACTCTTAGGAAGTACATTATTTGACATCCTATCACCTTCTACTTCTACGGTTTGTAACTAGACCATCTCCTTACAGAGAAGGAAGAGGGAATAGTACCTGTTTCCTCAAAGTGAAGCCCAGGAACTAGAGCATAACTAGAAACAAGAACAATGATGATAACACGCAAGATTACACTGACTTGGGAGAAGCGCTATGTAACACACTCCCTATATATGCCCTGTGATTGGCCAAAGATATCCTAAGCCCTATTTTAGCATTTTTTCAGTGGATATAACATGTAGTTTTTATCTTAATACAGTCCATCTTCTTTCAAACCATTTGGGCTGATTATGCAGTAACTAGTCATGCTTTAGTCCAAGTATACTGATAGAAGTTTATTTTACTTAGCTTCAACCCATTTATTCAGCTAACCAGATAACATGGTATTGATCAGATCAAAGCCATTAGTTCAGCTGCTGTACGGGCAACTTCACTTCATTCAATCCAGTATCAATACATTGCACACTAGCCCCAGAGTTATTCTGTAAATATCAGTTTACAGAACAGATCTGCGCAAATCCATCTCCTTCCTCACCCCCACTGAACAAAACACTTCGAAGTACATACTTTAATGGCAGTAATGTTAGCAGTGTATAATATCATCTTCGTATACACCAGGAATTGGTTATAGAGCTCCATCTTACAATCTACAGAATCCCTGATAGGTATCCATGTAGACAGAAAATTCAGATTTATCCCCTGCATTCAGTACGTACTCTTTGTGTAATTTTTAAAGTACCTTCCTCAGTCAAGCATTTTGAAATTTTAATCCAATCATGTTTTCTGTTTTAGAAGCTCATGCTCAAGCACAGGGCAGCAGCTTATTAATGGCATACTGGACACAAGCATGCAGACGCTTAAACTTATAAGTAACTTGTCATTTTAACCCTAAGAACCAATTCACATTAGATGGGCTGCAACTAGAATGGAGCAAAGTAATTTTAGAAGCCTGATGAACGCTCAGGATTGGAAACGTTCCTTACATGTAATGAGGCTACCAGTCTGTACTACTTTGGTATTTCAGGGACTAAATCCTTTAGGCTCCAAAGGTTGGTAAAGAGACTCTTTTCTAAATATACAGTTGACTTGGAAGATTTACTCAAGCTTGCTTCAACTGTTATCCTCGAGAACTGTTAAAACAATATAATTGTCAAACTCGTGTGCTGTTAATCCCATTTTTATTGTTAACATTTGCCAATGAAATTGCTCTTTAATTGTCTGCTCTGGAATAGACACATAAAATGTCATGACAGCAATCTTTTGGCACATATTGGAAAATCTGCTATGAATATAGATTTTTTTCCCAATAAAATACAGGTTGCCCATATTACTTGGCATTAAAATGATTTACAGAAGTAGGTCAAAACATAAACGACTGAAATAAAATGAAGAGAGATTAGAGTTATAGCAAAACCCAAAGGCTGATCCATCCAAATTCATACTTTAAGACACATTTCAAAGCAATGTCTACTCTTTGGAAAGTGGCAAAGGAGAAAGAAGAATGCTTTCCATCCCGCTCGCCCAGCAACTCTGCACTCAAAAACCAAGCCACCAGGTCCTCCTATGATTGACTTTCTCCAGGAGCCCGCATTTATTGAGCAGATCCAGACTGCCTTAGAGTCGTAGACCCTGAAGGCTGTATGTGGGAATCGAGTCAGCTAAAATCAACGCAGGCTGCCTGAGCCTCCACTCCCCTCAACACAGCTGCCTTGTGCTGCCAGGCAAGCAGCACCGAGCTGCTGCGACAGCTCCCTTTTGTAAGCTATCAGCTACCTGGTTCTTCCCACCGCTTGGCCTGCCAAGAGTGGGGACACTTGCAGCTGGAACACAGGATTAAAAACATCCTGCCTGTTCTCTGGCCTGAATGTGGTGTTAGAACTCCTGGACCCTTAGATGAGACCTCTGAGACCGGCTCTATCTTTTAAGCTCCCTTCCCACAGTCCCTTTGGCTGATGTCAGAAGCCTCGCTGATGGAGTCCTACAGGTGACTCCCAGAATCCGGCTTTCAACCTGTTTCAAGTTTCCAGTATAAGCCCATGACCCTAATCCTGATCCTCTCCCAGACCCAACCCCAATGGCCAGGCAGCAGAGGGGCTCAAAAAGTCTTCTTTTAAATAGAGGATCCTGATTTTTTTTAATTTTTAAATTGAAGTATAGTTTATGTACAATATTATATAAGCTACAAGTGTACAAGATACTGACTCACATCTTTTCAAGGCTATACTCCTTTTACAGGTATTATAAAATATTGGCTATATTCCCCATGTACAATATAGCCTTGCAGCTTACTTTATTCATAATAGCTTGTACCTCTTAACCCTCTACCCCTATATCGCCCCTCCTCCCTCCCCTCTCCCCACTGGTAACCACTAGTTTGTTTAGAGGACTGTGATTTTGAAGAGCATAAATTATTTGCAAAGCCAACAAATAAGAAAGAACCACAGTATAAAGCCCTGCGGGAATCTGGTCCCAAACTGCTCACTCCCTACCATCTCTCCACGGCTCTGGTGCAGGCACATTTAAGTACTCACCATCCCCAAAGCTGGAATGCCCCCTCTCCTGGTGCCTGCAGCACCAGGCCCTTGTTCAAAGGTTACTTCTTCTGTGAAACTCCTCTCCCTACACGGAGCAGAGCCAATCACTCCCTCCCCTGGAGTTCACAGTATTCTCTTTCTCCCTTGAGAAACCTCCTACCAAACAGGATGACAAATTTAGAATTCTGCTGCCTTCATTTTCACCTCCCTCCAAGCCTGCAGGAAAGACATGGAAGCTGACTGCAATTCCTGCCCACCAGAAGAAACAGCTTTGCTTTGTAATGAAAAACATCTAGGAGAGGATTCTTACACTGTGGGTAAGAGCATATCATACGAGGAACTCTAGAAAACAACGATGTTATAAAGCCCATTATCAGGCTCTAAGTACATCAAACCGAAGATGGAAAACAGTTATGTGCTAAGAGTGAAGAAAAAAATCATCAAGAGGTCACAGTGGACCACCAGCTAAACGAGTCAAATGCTGTTGTGTTTTTTAATGAGTGGCTAAAAGACACAAGCAGTAGCCAAAGGGTCTCGTACAATCTTTTCATTACGTCTCGTTCTGATCAAACCATTGCTAGAAGCTGCTATATATATTCCAGACACCACCTAGGCCCTTGAACTTAGAAACCAAACCCAACAGAAGTATACACTGTGTTTTCTTGAATCCAGGAATCCATCAGTTCTAAGATACACCATTATTTTATCAAGCACTACAGAAGAAAAATGCTGCCAATTAAACTATGGCATGGTTTCTTATTACTTAGAATTTTCATTTTATTTTTATTGAAAGAGCTCTTTTAAACTTAGACATATATTTTTCTAATATATCGTTCTTGGGCACTAATAAAAAGAAAAATAAAACTGAAGTGAATTGGTTAAGGCAATGACAACCAGGTCACCTGGCTGAAAGCAACTGTAAAATGTCATTGGTTTGGGAAGTATAGCCTGGATTCAGAAATGTTAAAATATGAGGGGAAAAAAAAAAAAGTACAGCATAGAATCAATAAAATATTACGTCTAGCTCGGTGACAAAAATTTAGAAAGGACAAGGTAATATAGTTCATAGGATAACTGCTACAAAGATACTTCATTGATTAAAAATGTATTTATACAGAGAAAAAAGTAGTGATTATTCAACTCAAGAAAGTCAAAAATAGAATAGGGATTCAATAATGTTTTTCAAATACATCAAAAGTCCTGTCCCAAAAAGCAGTGATTTCCAACTGTTTTTTTTCTTTACTTTTTCTTAGCAGCAGGACCTCTTTTCAAAATAAGGGCCTACAAGACACTTGAGTATGGAGCTGTTCCGGCAGGAGGAAAAGCCTCCTCCCAGAAATGCCTCCGAGGTCACAGGGCTCAGGACAAGTTGAAATCCTGACATGGAAAGTATATGTCACTTCTACGCACCCCCAACGACAGCTACAACACAATGACAGGGGTTTCAATGGTGGCATTAATCAGTTAAACATTTGCGCAACATGAAGCCTTGCTAGGTGCTTGTTATACAAAGATTCATCACGTATGGAGGGGTTTCGGTGACATACACGGAAGAATTTTCCAGGTGTGGGATTTTAGACCTTGAGATGATTGCCAAAGGCTGGGTAGAGAACTTTCTATCAGTCACAAAAGGAGCTGTATTGACCTCAGCAGCTCAGAAGCCCTCCTGGCACAGCAAGGGGATGAGTCACATCCATGAGTTTAAGGTCCAGTCTAGGTCCAGCTCTCTCTGTCTGCAGCACCAAGCCTCTTTTCAAGTGCAAGCCAGAGGTGGCTGAATGTGGACAGCTTTGGCTCCTGCCCCCTGCCCAGCCGTGCAGCCGAACCCAACATTAACGGCACCCGTGGCCCTCCAAAAACAAATCCAACTCCACAACGAATTAGCAAGTGATGTATGTCCTACTGAAGGTGGGAGATGCACATACCACTGGGCAAAGCTTAAAAAATCCCCACTAGACAGCTGATGATCTCCATGGTTCTTCATCTCCTTTTTCTCCCTTTCTTCTCCTGATACTGCCTCTAAAATCCCCTTTGACTATTTGAAGCAATACAATTCTCTTAGCATGGCAGCTCTGGGTCATCTTGTTGTCACTTGAGCGTGCTTTGGGAATACTACCCATGCCCACCCCTACTCCCCGCCTAACTCAAATAGCTCAGCAAACCCAACAGCTCTTCACCAAAAAAAGGGCGATCTGCAGCTAAGAAAAATAACGTTTTTACCATACAGCCCTATCAGCACGCAAACAACTTGTAGATTAATAATTTAGGATGATTAAACAGGGCTAATCTTCCATTGGTAGGGTTATCAGACAATAACAGCTATTGCTCTACTGATGACCAAGGCAGGCTCGGCTGATCTGACTGCAGACATGTATGTCCCCCTCCTTTGTCCCTTGCACTGTCAGTCAGCTATGGAGGGAAACATTTTGGTAAGGGGGGGACAACCCACTCAGGTACAAGAGAACACTTCTTTGGCTAAGGGCACTCCCTTGCTATAAGTACCAACTGAGTTTTCAGCCTAATTCTCAGATTTCTATTTAGTATAAATAGGGATTTATCAGAAGTGAGAAAAGCCAACCCTACGTCCCATTTTATTCTCTACACATAGGAACCAGAGAGGAAAGGTCTTCTTTAACCGATGGTTTTCAATCAACTTGTGTTCTATGAATGGAAAAAATGGTGTACAGAAGCTAAGCTATTCTACATTCTGAAGAAGACAACTTCTGCCCATAGGCATAAAATTGTTGATCTGACCCAGTGATGACAAAATCAGAGAGCTTCATGGTGAAAATCAGAAAATTCATATTGAAGCACAGTGATCGTCATTCTGCCCTTCCTCCACAAACCAACCTCAGATACAGTATTCTTTCTATATTAGATAACATATTTTTTAACTTTACAGAAATAAAATGCAAAGGATTTTCAGAAAGAGGGCAGGTCATTAAACAGCATCCCTACACAATTTCAGAGCTGGACAAGAGCTCATACAAGGAAACTGAGGCCTAATAAGGTTAAGTGACATGATGGACACACAATCCTTCTGGGCAGAGTTAGGGTTAGAACCCAACCAAACAACATGGTCAAAACTTTAAAAACTTCTAAATTTCACTTGAATTTCGGACGCACATTTCTTCTCTTACCAGAATTACATCAAAAATGCGTGGGATCAGTTTGCTTTCTTCCACAAGTCTGTTAAAAAATGAAAAGATAATTTATTAATTATTTTAAAATTATTTAAACTGCTACCCTGATATGGAGCATTGCAGCCCCATGTTTTACTGCTTAAATTCTGTGACCGGAAAATATTATGACTAAATACTCATTTTAATACACTGAACTACATCTAAACACAAGAAACATGAGGCTTCTTTGCAAATGACTATTAGCTTAGCCTCACTGAACTGTAGCAAGTAAAACCTCAGACTGATATTTATAAATGTAAACTTTTATTAAAGTTCACAATTATTATAAAGACTGTCAAAATAGGCAATGCCAGCTGAAATAATGTAACCAATCCTCCCTGTGGTTAAATTATTAGCATGCCACACTGTAATCTTTCATATATGCCTCATTAGCTATCTTCTCAGCATTAATGATTTAATGTACAATGATTTTTAATGATCTTTTAAAAAAGGTAGACATCAATCACTCAATAGTTTCTAGGCACTTTCTCTCATCAAACCTAGCTATAAATTGTCATCTGTTTGTAACAGAAGAATTTTTTCATGCTACTTAAGGGAAAATAGCCTTGATTCAAAAGTGATAGTTTTTTAAGGACAATACTTCAATCTCTAAATATTCCTTTATTCCAGGGGTCAGTAAACTTTTTTCTATAAAGGGCCAAATAGTAAATATTCTAGGCGTTGCAGGCCACACAGTCTCTATAGCATCTACTTACCTCTGTCTCCATAATGTAAAAGCAGGCATAAATAATACATAAATGAATAGGCATGGCTGCGTTCCAATAAAATTTTATTTATAAAAACAGGCAGTGTCCCATATTTGGCCCACAAGCTATAATTTTCTGATCCTGCTCCAGTTTAAAAAAACAATCAGATTCCTTAACTTGATTAGAATTTACTTTGTAGGATAAACTACAGCACTTAAGACAAGCATGTTGTTTTCGTTGCATGTATGTGTTGTTTGTCTATTTCACAGAAAACGCCAGGAGGACAGGAAGGGAATTTATCGTCTGGCCTCCCTAGAGCTTGTTTGTCTATGATAATACATTGATGAAAGAAAAGCCTATGAGATTAGCCAAAAAAAAGATCACAGCGTTTTACAAATATCTGTTAAGGAAAAGTGAGATACAGAGAGAAGTCTCAAAGACTGAATCACTTAGAAAGCCCTAGCTCAGTATCTAGCAAAAATAAACGCGATGATTTCTGTAGTCTCGATATATTAGAGGGAAAAGGTTTTGACTACAAATATTAAATTCATTTACATTCTCTCACTTTCCTGGGCAACTGAAGGCTCAGATGTGAGGATGGAGCTCCTTATACCATGCCTGGGCAGGACAGGAAATGCACAGACTCAGGACCAAGCACAACTTTACCTCAGCACATTCTTAATCCTCTTGCTCAGCTTCCTAGATGTTAACCATATCGTTTGCTAAATAGGTCTTTTTCAATTTTTATGATATATACTTTTATTAGGCCCAGGCTGAAAGAGCCAAGCCCATACATCTCCAAGTGGCCCTAGCAACCACAGCCAAGAAAGTCACAGGGACACAGGCACCACTGCCTCCCCAATGGTACCTAGAAGTGACAGCTCCCTGTATCACAGCCTACCCCAACATTCAGATCCAGAAGCAGCCACTCACAACACCAGCCTTTCTGTGATGGTATTTTAAAATACATTCTATTACTAACATATGATCACATAAACGACCTTAATTCTTTCTTAAAAATTGCAACTAGTTCGTCTCCTGGTCTCTGCATGACGAGCAGGCTGGCCTGCACTACCTCTTGAGTCTCCTTCAAGTTCTAACACTTCGATCCTCACATTCTTCTGAACACAATCAACCAGAAAAATTTTGTTCTGATTTGACTAACACATAATTTAGAGCCACATCTGGTAAATAAAAAGGGAACTCAAGCTAAATAAAATCACTTTTAGTGAAAAAAATTTTTTTTCTATGACATTTTCTGTGACTCGTGAACTAACCTCACATGAAATCCCCAAAGCACTCTAAAGCAGGTATGGGACAACGGTGGCTGCATACACTTACAACTATCTGAGGCAGCATTTTTCCAGACCATGGGAAGTGACTGATAAGTGGGCAATGAGTTTACTGGCTATTGACTAGCATTTTCTTAATTTAAAA
Organism: Monodon monoceros; assembly: GCF_005190385.1. Taxonomy (NCBI): domain Eukaryota; kingdom Metazoa; phylum Chordata; class Mammalia; order Artiodactyla; family Monodontidae; genus Monodon; species Monodon monoceros. The sequence continues at coordinate 58,374,222 of NW_021703780.1, read as the reverse complement.
CAATACAATAGAAAATATCCAAGGGTGTCACACACAGTATTGTCCGTGGCATTTTTATTTCACTTATAGGTCTGAATACGTGTACTGGGTAGTGACATAAAATGCATTTTGTTTTACTGTGAGCTGTATATAAAATATCTGAAATCCACAGATTTTAGACTGCTTTAGAGACCATAGTTTTCAATATGTTCTTAAATTTTGATTTTAAAAAATACGTCTCCTTACTTTAAGCATCTCCTTTCATACCATCATAAGTCCAATCAGTAGCTCGGTTCTCAAATGATCAACCCTTGATGTGCTCTGAGTAATGGAGCTCTCCTGCTCTGACCTGGTCCTCTGGGGAGCAGCTCCGGTGCTCAGGCCTCTGTAGAGCAGGGGAGGAGGAGGCTTACCTCTAAACAAAGTGGATGCGGCCGGTTCTCAGGGATTTATTCAAGGCAGCAGGTCTTAAGTCATCACAGAGACTTTGGAAAATCATGCCTCCAAAGGCTATCTTATCCGGGGGCTCTGTTGTGGTTGGCCCCCATGATTTAAATGACCAGTATCATCTTACTACATGAGTCTGTTATGTCCTAAATTTGAAAAGAATGAAATTTCTATGGTTTATAGACAGCCTGAAGGACAGGAAGGGAAAAGATTTATGTGAATTTTTTAAACCAAAAACAAAGTAGAGATCTTTTTGAAATTATCCCAAATCTTCAAAGGATTGTGAAGACAGTAACTGTAGACCAGTAAACTTTTCTTCCTTTATGTTAGCCATCTAAGCACACTGTATTTAAGTAATTCCAGATGATTAAATTGAAATATACTGCCCTTTCCAAATTCCATTCTTGGGACTACTTTACCTTGGGTTTTTTCTTGGGGAGGGGCGTTCTTCTTCCCCTCAACAGTGTAATTTAATGATAAGATTGTACATGGTGAAAGAATTTTCCTTACAAGGTTTTATTACAGGAGATTGTCTGGGACTTTGTATATCTGTGGTTTATGTTATTAACAAAAGAGGTGCTGTTTGAATTAGAAAATTTTGAATGAACTTATGAAAATCTTTAGGATACATTATTTGGCATCCTAACTCCCTCCTGTTCTTAAAGTAAATGTTGCCATTGGTATTGGGAAATTTTTAAACATCTATTTATTGATAAATTATTTATTGATAATTTTTAATTGATAAATCATTTATTGATAACATCTTCATGTATTTATTAATGCTTGATAACTCATTTAAAATACCACGTATTTAAATTCTGATAAATACTTAGTTGAAATTTATCTCTGGAAGCTATGAGCACAAATTTTAAGAAGATTTTATCATAAAATGTGCTAAATGATTACCAAAAAGATTAAAATGTATACTTTAAATAATAGGTCAACACTTTTGATGTAAGAAAGGACAATTGCTTTCGAGGTAAAGTTATTAGCGGTGACCTATGGAATCATGGCGGCCTTGCTTTTCTCTATTTTCTGGCACAATTACATTTCATATACTTTGAAAATAGGGCTAAATATAAAGTAAGCCTAGCAATATTTAGATATAAAAGACTAGTTGCAACACAGGAAAAATCTGTACAGGGAGATCACTCCCGTTCTGTTTAGAGAGCTATCACACTAGGTTGGGTTGAATTTCAAACCATTATTAGCATTCTTTAAAATTTTCCTTTAAAACTTAGGTGGTACAGGGAGGGGAAGGCAGAGGATCTCCACCTGCTCTTTGCTCAGTTTTGCAGGACAAAGAAAGTGGTCCCCAAAAGCAATAAAACAGGCCTACAGAGACACAGGGGTCCACCCATGGAACTGCACTGTCTTGAGTTTGCTTCCTCGCTTGAAGTTTTTATCTACCCCTGGGGTAGAGACCATACACAGGAAAAAGGGCCACAAGTCTAGAGCCCCAACAGTCAACCCTATCCATCAGGGACAATGTCCTCCCCAAAGGGCTTCTCCACACACTGTCTCTGCATTTCTGGAATCCATCTGGTCACACAGATCTTATTTAGTACTGGAGACATTTCTTCCTGGATACTATCTCAAGTTATGATTAACACTCTTGAACCCTTGTCATGGGCTAATCTTATAACTCAAAATCGATGCCTTTAAGCTCAGTCAAGTCAAATAGCTTGACAGACAAATATCATATGATATAGCTAATATATGAATGAATCACTTTGCTGTACACCTGAAACTGACACAACATTGTAAATCAATTATACTCCAATAAAATTTTTAAATGGCTTGACATATACATAACCAAACATAAAAACAAAATTCAACTTATATCAGAGATATATGCACAGGATACAGGGGACGAGACGTGGGGAAAACCTAGTGAGCCCAGACTACTGAAAAGAGGTGCTCATCAGCCTTGAAAGACAGGGGATTGGCCAGCTACAGTGTGTGGAGGAGCCAGGTGTGCCTACCTGGATACAATGGTGAGGATAATCGGAGAAGTCTAACTAGTAAAGGGACAATGTGAAAGATGGAGCAGAATGATGTAGCCTTGACCGTCGGGCTTAGAAGTTTGGATTGCACCCTAAAAGGATGGGGAGACTGACGAATTCTAAGCTGAAGAACGACACCGTTGGATTTGCTATTCAAACTCCAGTCTGACAGTAATAGGAATAAAGGAACTGGTGAAGCAGTGCAGCCTAGAACATTGCTCCTCAAAGTGTGGTCTGCAGACCAGAGCCAGTCTGCAAACATCCCACATCTATGACACTATAACGACAGAAACTGGCAAGATTAAGTTTTAATCTGTTGGATCTAATGATAAAAAATTTGAACTTTGTGGCAGTTTTACAACAAGGCCCCAGCAACATATGATGACAAACAGAATATCTGCATAGTCTGCATAGTCTCCAAGGATCTATCCACAAGGTATTTACAGTGGGGAACCCTGGCAGGGAGCACCTTCCCCAAGGAGCATGTTTCACATCACCAGGAATAAGACATACTGAATAAGACATACATATCATGTACACCCTGATATCATACACTAAGGAGGGCACACCATAACTTCTGGGGTACTCTTGTGAAAAATGCATAACCCTAATCTAACCATGAAAAAATTCAAGCAAATTTGAGGGGCATCTTGCAAAATAACTACCTGTACACTTCAAAAGCGTCAGTCATGAAAGACAGGGAAGGGTAAGAACCGTCCCATATTGGAGCAGACTAAGGAGACCTGAAAACTAAATGCACTGTGGGGTCCTAGATTAGACCCGGGACCAGAGAAAGGACATTATTGGGAAAACTGGCAAAACTGGAATAAAATCTGCAGATCAGTTAACAATGTTACGTCAATGATAATTTCCTGGTTTTGACAACGGTACTATGGCTCCATAAGATGTTACCATTAGTGGCAGCTGGGTGAAGGGCATATGGAAATTCTCTGTAATATTTTTACAACTTTTCGATAAGGCTAAATTTATTTCAAAATTAAAATTATTTTTTTAATGGCTCCCAAATTCTTCAAGTCTCCTCTCTTTGAGAAGTGGGGCCTGTATCCTCTCCTCTTGAATCCTGGCAGGTTTGTAACTACTTTGATCGACAGAGTAGCATAGCAGTGACACTATGTGTTTTCTGCTTATATTCTGTCCTTTTATAATTTCGCTTTCATAGCATTTTATTAAAATGTTTATTCTGGTTATCTTCTGCTGCATAACAAACCAATCCCAAATGTAGTGCCAGAAAGCAGTAAGTACTTTATGACACTCACTGACTCTGTGGGTCGTGAATTTGGACAGGGCACAGTGGGGATGACCTGTCTTTGTCCCCGATGTTTGAGGCCTCAGTTGGGAAGACACAAGGCTGGGGTTGACTAGACCAGCTTAGGGGCTGTAATTATCTGAAGGCTTCTCATTCACATGTCTGGCGTCTGGGCTGCGATGACTCAAGGAAGGCTGTTAATTCCGTTGACTGGATCACCCAGTACTGCCCTCTCCACGTGGCATGGCCTCTCAAAGCATGGCAGCTGAGTGCCAAGGAGGAGCCTTCCTAGAGAACCAGGCAGAAGCTGCATGGCCTTTTCTAACAGCCTTGCAACACAGGGCATCCCCTGAAAATGGTAAGAGGTTATAAGCCTGTCATTAAGGCCAGCCCAGGCTCAGGCGGAGGAAACTAGAGCCTCCTGAGAGAGGGCGTGGCATGGTCACGTGACAGAAGAGCACAGGGACGGGAGATGTTTTTGCAGCCCTCTGCACGATCTGCCACAGTACTGGTCTGCAACACACTGGAATTTCAAAAACTGTTTCTTCACCAGTTTGAGCAACACTGGTCTAGAAGCAGAGAGACCAGTTAATAGGCTACTACAGGGATGCAAAGGAGACATGACAGAGGCCTCATATTCGTTTTCTATTGCTGCACAACAAGTGACCACAAACTTCATGGCTTAAAGCACACCTGCTGATTAGCTCAAAGGTCTGTAGGTCAGAAGTCTAGCTCAGCATGGCTGAGTTACCTGCTCAGAGTATCAAAATTCTGGAATCAAGATGCCAGCTGGATTAAATTCTCATCTGGAGGGTGGAAGGGATCCATTTTCCATCATTGTTGACAGAACTCAGTTCCTTGCAGTTGTAGGACTGAGGCCCCTATTTCCTTGCTGGCTGTCAGCTAGGAGTCCCTCTCAGGTTCTAGAGGCCACTCACATTCCTTGCCACGTGGCTCCCTCCATCTCCAAAACCGGCAACGGAGAATCTCCTCCACGTAGAATCCTTCTCAAGCTTCGAATCTCTTTGGCTTACCTGTCTCTGACCTCTAGACCAGATTTAAATGGCTCATATGATTAGTCAGGGCCACCCAAATGATCTCCGTATTTTAAGGTCAACTAGTTTGGGACCTTAATGACATCTGCAATATCCCCTCACAACAGGACTAAGTTAGTGTTTAACTGAATCACTGAGAGAAGATGGGATTGGAGTCTTGAAGGTCATCTTAGAATTCTGCCCACTATAAACTTGACCTTCCCCCCAACCCCAATTCCATCTTACCCCCGCCTCCTTTTTTTTTTTTTAATAATTCAGATTTCATTCTCTGAATAAGCTGCTTCTGGCCAACTTGTGTACAAACCCAAAATAGATGCTGGATGTCTGTTAGCTTTCCAACAACGTTGGTTAGGAGTTTTAGATTTCATATTTGTTAATAACTGAGTGCTAGACTACACACAAAGCTTTTGTGTTTCTTATGGCTCACCTAACTTACCAGTCTAGTGGACCAACAACAGTCATTTAAAATAAAAGGTCTCTAACATCAAGCTGCATTTCAGATTAGTGGTTCAGTGAAACAACTTCAAAAGGAAATGGTTTCATAATGTTTACTTATGGCATGATATTATGTCTATCTTGAAAGCAAGAATATTTGTAAGGTTTTTCCTTGAAATGTTTGCCTTTGCTTGCAATGCTTGCTAATCCTCTTGCAGAGAACTGCAGAAGTCTTACCAATAAAGGTACACATATAAAGACTTATTTTTCCCCAAAAGAAGGGGCAGGGTTAAGATTTGAGCAGCTTTAGCACAGAGAATTTCAGATGTAGTCATTTTTACCAACATCTACAGAATCCTCCTTAGTATAGGCATTCTACTTATTCCCTGAGGAAATTTGCACCCCAGTGGTCACAAAACATAAACAATATAAAAATAACTTAATCCAAGTTATAAAGTTGACTGCTTCATTTGCTGAGAAAGTGTCAGAAATAAGCTAGCACACGAGCTTAAAAAAGATGAAAAAGATATGAATTTCAGTAAGAGACACTTTGCTTATGTATAAAGCAAACGATTTCCAATAGAAAGGAGGTTTTAGGTGGAAATAGAAGAACTTTACATTAGCAACTTTCAAACATGCTTTTCTACCTATTACCTCAATAGATGCCCAATACAGCCCTGTGATAATCCACATCTGTTGAATGAATCCAGGCAACAGAATGTTTCTATCACAGAAAGTACAGAAGGTGAGAAGGAAGAACAGTAGTCAAGAGGCTCTCCACACAGTGTATCGCTCATTGACAAGACATCTCTGACTCCTTCTAATTCTAGATGCTGTGATATGCCTGAAAGTCCCGTTCTGTCCTCGGCTTTACACAAACCGTCCCTGCACAGGCAACAACGCTCTTGTTAACCAGCCAAGGGCTTTGGCCCTGCCTCCCCACATCCAGCCCAGTGCTTTCTGTTCTGCCTGGGTCCTGAGCCCTCACCTTCTGTCCTTCTGAACCCCGTGGCTCTGCAGCTGGCCTCCTTACTCTAATAATTCACTGAATCCTTGGCACTTTCTCCAAGACATGATTCTGTATTGGTCCCACAGCTCCACATGTTGAAACCACAGGTAAGAAGTGTGCTCATCCTTGCAGGACTGGGGAGGGGAAGGAACAGAAAGAAATGCAAATCAGTAAGAGAAAGGATTGGCTCCAGGTTCCTAAGAGGACCACTAGACTGTCCACGTGGCATTTCTTTCCTCCTATGGACATGAGCCCGATACTAAAAAACAGCCATTGTATATAAGATATTTTAAAATTTATTTTCAATTTAATGAACCTTATTCTCTGTGGCTCCTTTTTGTCCTGTTACTTAGTAACGTGCAAGAGATTTTTGTTTTGGAATCCACTTAAAGTCAAGCTAAGATTTCTCCCTTTTCTCTCTCATTCACCCAATAAACATTTACTGAGTACCTATTATTACTGAATGCAATGCACTGGGCCGAGAGCCATATCAAGTATTGTAAGTGCTATGACGGATGTCTATAAAGGGTACAGAAGGGACAACAGAAATAGTCTCTTCTATCTGAGATGCAGAGTAAACGTGGATTGCACAATAACTATGTGAAAAACATGATTCCCAGTGCTGTCCACGTGCTAGCTCAGAGGGTTCTAACGAAGAGAAACCACAGGGATGATGATGAATTCCTTTTTTTATTCAGACGAGAAACTGAGAGACAAAGAAATGATCGAGAGACAAGAAGTGGGGCTGAGATATAAACCCAGGCAGCTGACATGAGTGTCCTCACTGCACGGAGTAAGCTCTGCTCGAGCTGAACCTTGAAAGAGCAGTAGGTTATCTACAAGTAGTGGATGGAAGACAGGGTCGAAGGGGAGGGAGGACAGCTAAGAATGAGTTGTGCCCTGGGCAAAGGGAACAGCATGAGAGAAAGCAAAAACATGATGACTCATTAAGGACAGAGAAAAGGTGAGTTTATTGAATAAGTGGAAGAAGTAAGGAGAAGGTAACAGAAGATCAGGCTGCGGACTTCCCTGGTGGTCCAGTGGTTAAGAATCCATATTGCAATGCAGAAAACACTGGTTCAATCCCTGGTCAGGGAACTAAGATCCCACATACGGCGGAGCAACTAAGCCCGTGTGCCGCAAACTACAGAGCCCACATCCTCTGGAACCCACGCACCACCACTAGAGAGAAGCCCGTGCACCTCAACAAAGAGCCCGCACGCCACAAGGAAAGATCCCGTGTGCCGCAACTAAGACCCAATGCAGCCAAAAATAATAAGTAAATAAATAAAGTCTGCATTAAAACATAATAATAATTTTTTAAAAAGATCAGGCTGGAGGAATAAACCAGGGCAGATCACAAAAGATCTTGTTATCCATGCTGAAGAACTTCAACTTATTTGGTAAACTCCACCCTACAGGCCAAACCCTGCCACCAGCCAGTATCTGTGTGGCCCACGAGCTAAGAAAAGTTGTTAGGTTTCTAAATGGTTGGAAAAAAATCAAAAGAAGAATATTTCATGACATATGACAACTGCATGAAATTCAAATTTCAGCTTCCATAAATAAAGTTTTATTGGAACACAGCCATGCTCATTCATTTACATATTGTCAATGGCTGCTTTTACACCACAATGACAGAGTAGCTGCAAAAGAGACCGTATGGCCAGCAACGCCCGAAGTATTTACTATCTGGCCTTTTGCAGAAAAAGTTTGCTGAGTTAGCACATGTCCCTGCTCTAGGTGACTGGGTACCACTAAGAGAAGGATTAGGCAAAATGATGCCATCACCAGCTTTACCTTTTTACAATGATTATTCAGGCTACAGTGAGAGGATGGACTGAATGCAAAAAGGACTGGGAACAGGAAGGTCAGGTAGCTGCCAATGACCACTTTCAAGATAAGAGGTGATAAGAACCAAAGCAGGAGTAAATAGGAAAAGACCAACGAGGTTGTATCAACAGGACTTGAAAATCTACTGGATGCAGGAGAGACAGAGGAGGAAGGAAATTCAGAATGACTCTAGGTGCTTGACTTGTCCTACCTGGAGGCCACCGCCATGACCGCCACCAGAACAACAAACATCACAGCAAGGGATCTCATCTATGGAAGCTCCTATGCAATAATGCACTGGGCTTAGGGCTTCACCTCTTACTTAATCCTTACCTTGAGGTAGAATGAGTAACCTATTCTATAGAAGAGGACACTAGCATGGAACCTTATCCGAGGTACACAGCTAATCAGTTTCAGACTTCATGATTTTTAACTGCTCTAAGATACAATATTAAGCTAACGTATGGGGGAAAGGCTAGTTTGGAGAAGAAGTGAGTTAAGTTTGGAAAGAGGAGTAAGAAGTGAGCTGAGGACAGAAACCCATGGAACACCAACATTTAAAGAGTTGGCAAGAAAAAGAAAACCTGGAAGTCTCAAAAGTTCACAGGAGGTAGGAAGCAAGGACGTCAATGGGAGTGGAATGGAAAAGGGTCAAAAAGAACAGCTTAACACTCAGCTCAACCTCCTTGACGTTCAGACCTTCGCTTCAGTCCCAATTCCTATGAACTGTACTTTCATTACGCTGAATAATTTCAGTATCCCCAAGCTCATTTCAGGGGCTACTTCTAAGATCAATCCATGATACTATGGTACTAACAGGCAAAAATAGAGAGTGACGATCAACTTGAAACTACTGAACCAAAGGCTACCTTGCTGACCAGAAAAACCGTAAGATGGATTAGAGACTGTCATTCACATTTTAACTTTTGATAAGAACCACCAGCCTGTGTCTCTGTGTGTATGTGTTTTAACAAATGTATTTTTTCTTGATTATAGAAAATTATTAAAAACCATAATAATTGTATGTAGCTATTTATATAAAATTTTTTCTATAAAATATATAAATACGGAGGCATAAAATATAATACACTGAATGTTACGTTTGGGAGAACAGCAAAGCATTACAAATAAAATATTATAATGCCAGCACTCTAAGAAAATAATAAGTTTTAATGTATTATTTCCTTGTTTTTTCATTCATATAAGACATGGGACCAACCTCATCATTAAAATAATAGCTACCATTTCTTGTACATGTACTCTGTGTTGCTTGGACAGCCATGCCTTGTTTAATGTGTAATAACCATAGCTGAGTCCATTCTACAGAGGAAAACATTGATGCTTAGGCTGGTGAAGCAACCTGCTCACACTCACTCACAAAGCCAACAATAGATCTGGGGTTAGAACTGGAATCCGCCTATTTTAATAGATCGTTAGGTGTATTATATCACAGTAGAGGGTGAGAGAAAAACTCAAATCATCCTACATATACTGGGATTTTTTAAATGTATTTAAAACATTTCCCATGTTATCACATAATCAATTAAAGTATGAGTTCTCATACGTACATACTTTTTTTGTTGTTGTTATTAGGGTCAACTTTTTTTTCTTTTTTTTTTTAATTGATGTACAGTTGATTTACAATGTTGTGTTAGTTTCAGGTGTACAGAAAAGTGACTCAGTTATACATATATATATATATATACACATATATTTTATATATATATATATATCCTTTTTTAGATTCTTTTCCCTTATAGGTTATTACAAAATATTGAGTATAGTTCCCTGTGCTATACAGTAGATTCTTGTTGGTTGTCTATTTTATATATAGTTGTGTTTATCTGTTAATCCCAAACTCCCCTCCTTTCCCCTTTGATAACCATAAGTTTGTTTTCTATGTCTGTGGATCTATTTCTGTTTTGTAAATAAGTTCATTTTGAATCATTTTTTTAGATTCCACATATAAGCAATATCATACGATATTTGTCTTTCTCTGTCTGGCTTACTTCACTTACTATGATAATCTCTAGGTCCATCCATGTTGCTGCAGATAGCATTATTTCATTCTTCTTTATGGCTGAGTAATATTCCGTTGTATACTTTTCTACCCTACATTGTATTTAACGAGTCTTCTATTGATGGACCCCTGTTTTCCACTTTTTTTTTTTTTGCGGTACGCGGGCCTCTCAGTGTTGTGGCCTCTCCCGTTGCGGACCACAGGCTCCAGACGCACAGGCTCAGTGGCCATGGCTCATGGGCCCAGCCGCTCCCCGGCATGTGGGATCTTCCCAGATCGGGGCACGAACCCATGTGCCCTGCATCGGCAGGCGGACTCTCAACCACTGCGCCACCAGGGAAACCCTGTTTTCCACTTTTTACTAGTATTCTTTAGGGAAAAAAACAAATGTAATGGTTAAGGAATCGTGTCAAATGAGTTCAACTTCTCATTCGATCTTCCTAGCTCTGCACACATAACTCCAAGCGTTACTTTCCTCCCGTGTGATACCACTGCCTACTTCCCTTCCTGATGGTAAGGAGCAAATAAGGTTGTGCCTGTGAAGCACCCAGCCCTGCCTGGTACATACAAAGCTCTCTGTAAAGACAGACACCAGCTGTCTTTACTAATATTGTTGTTGCTGTTTTAAATCATGTTTTAATGCACATTCTTGTATATAAGTATTTGTGTATATCTTGTACTATTTTCTTAGGATGAATTCCTAGAAGTGGAATCAAAGGCTACATTTAAGGTTTAATACATACTGTCAGTTTGCCTGTCATAAAAGATGTACCAATTTATGACAGTGGATGTTTCACTAGCCTCTGAACGAGTGCTATTTTTTTAAAAAACTCTACCAGTTTGATGTTTTTTTTATCATCGTAGTGGAATTTTCTTTGATTACTAATGAGGGGGGCTCTTTTTCTTCATGTTTATTTCAAGTTCTTTGTCCATTTGCCCTTTGGGCCTACCCTTCTTTAGAATTTCAAGGTAACTAATGAAGTCTGTCCGTAAAAGCTGACCATTATGTTGACTTTGTAAACAGTTGGTTTAAGCAGGATGTATGAGTACAAGCAGAGAGATGCACACACAAAAATGGTGCATTCTGAGGGTACAAGGTATCTCGGAGGCATTTACCTCCTTGAAGAACCAGGGTTAGTCTCCTTCACTGCCTGGGTTTTTTTCCTCTGTAATCTAGCTATGGCAAAGAATGCTAAGTAATAACACATGTTCGAGATGGTGATAAAAATGTGCCAAGGAAGTCTCAGAACATTATTTGAAACTCAGACCACTGTTTAGTCTGGCAGCTCTCATGCTCTTTAATTACATGACAAAGGCCCCGTCTGTACAGCAAACACTGTAATATATTCTGACCAATAACTGTCATCATATAAAATCAGAAGACCTGACATGGAAGAGGGTTTGGTGTTGAGACAAGAGGACTGAATTGGTAATCTGTGCTTTGTGCCTCATGTTACATTCCACTCGGTTGGATTTCACTTTGTTCTACAAAGATGACTGACAGTGACAGGTGTATGTGATGGATTCAGACAACGCCTGGCTTCATCAACAGTAGATTAACAACAACGACGAGTCTGCAGCATAAGTACATTGCTAATTCTAAAATGGTCCATTACCTTGGTAAATCACCAAAAGAAAGTGCAAACATGACAACAGAAATATGAGGCTAAATCTTGCCAAAAATTATCAGGGGACTTATTCTTTCAGACTTCAGAAGGTACACCGATCACATCAAAAGACTTTGTTTAGCTGTTATTTCTACAGTTAGGATGCCATGATGGTTCGCTGGCTGTAATAACCAAGTAAACAAAGGTTCCTAAATTAACTATGATTCATAAAGAGACCTAATAACTGTATAAGTACGAAATATAGAAATGTTTCATTGCCAATGTTATCTTTTCCCTTTTGCCACCATTTTCAGTGCTGCACATTTTTTTTTTTTTAAATGAAGGCTCTTTTAGTGACTTGGTGGGCCTCTTCAGCCAAGTCATTTTAGTTATTTATTTATTTATTAATATTTATTTATTTGATTGTGGTGGGTATTAGTTGTGGCAGGCAGGCTCTTAGTTGTGGCATGTGGGCTCCTTAGTTGGGGCCTCTGAACTCTTAGTTGAAGCATGCATGTGGGCTCTAGTTCCCTGACCAGGGATCGAACCCGAGCCCGCTGCATTGGGAGCGTGGAGTCTTATCCACTGCGCCACCAGGGAAGTCCCCAGTGCTGCACATTTTAACACCATCAGACGTAAAACAAATTTGTTTTACAAGTACAAAATAACCAAAAGGCATTAGCTGATGACTCAAAAAAATCAAAGATGCCAATAAGAAGAGTTGGAAACTCCCACCAAGCAAAGGTAAATAAATGCATCAGTCAAAATAAACATATCATACATTAATATTCTGGTCTGAGGCCATTGGTTCAACTGTCATCTTGACATATTCCTTAACGAACCAATTAAATGAAGATGTTAATCTGATGTTAAATAAACAAATAATTTAAAGGATACTCCTTTTAAATCCTAAAGATAATGATGCCTATGATGGCTGGATAAAGAAATGGAAAACTGTTTATTATGGTAAAGAATAAAGTAGATTGCTTTGACGGCATACCCTATATGTAAATGAGAAATCAAGTGTTCCACTGAAGGATACCAATATTTAGATGGCAATGGCTTACGAAAGCTACTGAAGGTTTTGGTTTTACCAATGCCCATGACTGCCATCTAGCCATGGACACTGACACTCTCACCCTAGAACTGTCCAAGGGGAAGGTCTCATTTCTACTGGCACACAGGCCACTTAGAGCTTTCCCTTCCTCATAGAACTGGCAGGAAAACTCACTGCGGACTCACACCTATAAAACTGTTGGCACAAAACCCAGAGAAAGGTTTCTCTACGCGACTGACTCATTCCCTAATAATGACTGGGGAATTGAAGAGCCTGCCACTGAATTAAGCCCAGTGTTCAACTACTTGGGAGGCTTGGAATGCAGTCCCAGAATTCGCATTACACTCTGACAGCCCAGGCTAAACTCTTGCGCTAAAAGAACTGTGGTATGTGAGCAGTACTATCTTCCCAGTGCTTTCATGTCATCTCTACAATGGCCACAGAGTCTGCAGAACAGTCTCTGGCTCTGTCTAGGGGCGCACGAAGCCGAAGGCTCTTGACAGTGAACAGCTGAGGAGGAGATGACCAGGAACCTATGGGCTGCACACACTGCCCACCACTCCAAGGTTCCATCAAGCTGCACCAGGGAAGACATGGAGAATCACAGGCCCAAACTGTGTCTCTAATGCTTAAGTCTGAGCAAGTAATGAGCAGGTGATAAATTATGGCCAAGGACATAGTACACCTGAGATTTAACCAACATTCTATGGTTAGATATGTTTCTAGGCAGAAGATATCTATTCTAGGTAGAAGACCCAGGCTAAAAAACACCTCTAAGCAGGGTTCCAGAGAGGACTGAGCTCTGTCCTACCTCAAAGAGCTAAGAATAAATAGTAATTCTGAACATGCTTAAACAGTTTAATAAGGGAAATATAACGTATTTTCCATAGAGAAAATAATGTCTTAATAATTTTTTAAAACGCAAGTATAAAAAGAGGAACTCATAAAAAATAATGACCACAATAATCACAGTAATAGTTATCATTTTACTCTCTATCTGAAAGTAGGAAACGGAGGATAGTAACAAATGGCAACAGCCCCAAACAGAAATATGTAGACAACATTGAGGCTTTAGTAGTTCGTTTTTATAAATAGTCTAAAAATAGGAATACAGAACATAGTTTCCAGTTACCCAAATAAGAATTCAGTACCTTGACCACTCAATTCAATGACCTCATCACTTCCAAACTCTTTTCTAATCCCCCCTCAGGCACCCAGTTTCTAGACAGTTTTATGACTACTAATTGCACCACTTTCAAGCATCCCAGAGGCAGAGCATCACTTCCTAACTTCCGGGCTCAATTACCCCTGCGCCCGTGCACTGGATTCTAACACCTCTCCCTTAGGGAGCATTGCGGGGGCTACCCCTCTAGGAGGCAAGGATATCAGTCTAACAAGGCACTGCTCACCCTGTTGCTTCATCAGTTTTACCCTTCCTATGAGATCAAGGGTTGGGAAATTGTTCCAGTTGAGGGCCAGAAGTAAATACTCCTGGCTTTGCAGGTCATGCGGTCTCTTTCAAAACTACCCAGCTCTCCCACTGTAGCACAAAAGCAGCCACAAACAATAAATAAATGAATCAGTGTGGCTGTGTTCTGATAACATTTTATTTACCAAAGCAGGTGCGCTGGATTTGGCCCCTAAGCTGTAGTTTACCAACCTCTGCACTAGATCATCCTCATCAACATAGAAACATCACTAAAATATTCAGAACGACAAAACTGCTTTGATCCTGTATCTCCCTCCAGCTCCCCATTTTCCAGCTCTGCTTTATAGCAAAACTCTCTTTAGAATTACTGATGTTCCCTGTCTCCACCTCACCATTCCCTTCTCAGTGAATTCCACCAGGCTTTTGCCCCTGAATGCCACCAAAAATAACCCCTAAGAAATCACTCCTCTTGCCAGCTCTAACGGTTAGTTCTCCATCCTCATCTTACCTACACTCGCAGCAGCACCTGACACTGTTGTTATTCCCCTCAGCTGAAAGTTGCAGAAAATCAGAGGCTTGCTTCTCTAATAATGAAGCTAGCATTAATGCAGCTCGTCACCTCAATCTTGTATGTTGTCACCTTCCCAAAGAAGCTCTTAACCACCCTCTTGAAAACAGCTGACCCCAGCCCATCACTCTCCATTCTCTAACCCCGCTTTACTGTTCTGTACACCACTTACATCACTAGCTGAAATCATGGGTTTTTTAAACTGATTTCCTTGTTTATTGTCTATTACCCCCATGCATTCATAAGCTCCATGAAAATCAGGACCGTGTATGTTTTGTCCAACTCAGAGAACACAACTGTTTGTGAGGTGACTCAATGAATGAATGAATAATACTAACTTTTCCTATAGGTAGAAAAATATCAAAGCTGATTCTGCCCTGAAGTTCCATAATTCTACAATGGAAATGAACTGTAAACCTTCAAGAGACTTTGTGAAGAAGAGAAAAGAAACGAACTTTCTTGTGGGCAAGTAAGGGACTACTTCAAGAGGAAATGTTAGGCGGCATTCTGTTAAAAATCCCTTAACATCTATTTAAATAAAGAAGGAAGGAACTGCGAATTATTGTTGATTGTAGCCCCCCAAACGCCAGGGACTGCTCTGACCAAAGACTTCAACTAAATGCTGGCTTCCAACACGACAAGTGAGTGGCTCAAGCCCAGGCACCATGTGACCAAAGACACATCAGCATGTTGGGCTCTTGGCCAGGCCCTGGTTGCCACTCCATAAGGAAAGTTGTCACTGGTCCCATGAGAATCAGAAGAGGATAACTGAAGTGAGTAAGCCTCCAGCATACAGGGTTGCTATAGGAAAACAGATTCAAGAGATTAAGTTGTTTCTAAGGACCGAGATAAACAGTCTCAATGGACCCAACTGATCCCCATACAGTAAGGTTAGGCAATAAAGTGTGTACCAAGTCACCAGGAACTTAGGGGAAATCTCTGTGATGATGAACAAGATAATAGAAGAAAATAAGCAGAAGTAGTACTACCACTTGCACCAGGAAAAACTCACATAAGAGTTTTTTATTTCCTGAAAAGATTTAAAAAAACACCAAAACAGATTTGGATCAATTACTGTTGATCTTCCTCACAAAGCACTAAGGAAAACAGAATGCCTTGGATCAAACTCCTAAGGCTTTAGATTGGTGTCCTTCCATAATTCTATCAGAAGACTGGGATGGATGGAGAGAATTTATTTAATACCTATTCCATGAGTGCTTACGTAAAGACTTACGTTAGGGGCTTCCCTAGTGGCGCAGTGGTTGGGAGTCCGCCTGCCAGTGCGGGGCACACGGGTTCGAGCCCTGGTCCGGGAAGATCCCACATGCTGCAGAGCGGCTGAGCCCGTGTGCCACATCTACTGAGCGTGCGCTCTAGAGCCCACGAGCCACAACTACTGAGCCCACGCGCCACATCTACTGAAGCCTGTGCACTCTGGAGCCCGTGCTCTGCAACAGGAGAGGCCACCGCAGTGAGGGGCCCGCGCACCGCAGTGAAGAGTAGCCCCTGCTCACGGCAACTGGAGAGAGCCTGCGTACAGCAGCGAAGACCCAACACAGCCAAAACTAATAAATAAATAAATAAAATAAATAAATTTATTTTTTTTAAAAAAAGACTTACATTAGTTCCTGTAGGAGACAGGATGATGCGTTATATCATAATTAACATAATAAGGAAGGATTTCAACCCTGTAAGTGTGGTTTAAGTCATGAGCAGAGGAGGGTTCAAAATCCAGGAGAGTGAGGGAAGGCACAGGTCAGCAACCAGGATATTACTAACCAGAACTGTGCCAAGAGTTGCCTCAATGATAAAAACAGAGAGAGAGGAGTGCCAGAACCTAACGATCATGGCAGAGGGAAACAAAGGAGAATCACGCGTGTGCTATTATCAGATCCACACGACACTGAAGACAAGTATGTTGAGGAACTGGACCACTCTTACAGGTAAATGTGACACAAAGAAACTTAAAACAATCCTATTTCAAAATCCACTGTGATATTCACTTGGGTGTCTTTTAAAATGTGGCTCTGCTGGATAAGTACAAACAACAGGGGACTGGGAGGTCTAGATCTGAAACCTGATCTTCTTCGCATTGACTACGGCGTCTGGGGCACACAAATTCCCTCTGGGGCCTCACTTTCCTCATGTGTAAAATGAAGACATCGGCCCAGGATACTAATCATGTCTTTTTATTCTGTACTTTTGATTCTTTGACATCTTAAGATCTTACTAACTCTGGGGGGAAGGCCCCTCCCAGGGCCAGACAGTTCCCAGAGATAGCAAACTACTCTCCTTTGAGCTTGCCTTTCCTATGCAAGCCAACCAAACCCCCAACAGCCTCCTTTATATGGAGCTCTTAAACTCCAGGCCACTGTTTCCCTGCCCTGACCATCCCAGGGCCAGGTACCAGCTAAGTAGAGATAAACCCCACACCTCAGAGCCCACTGAAATGATTCAAGCAGCCAATCCTAAGCCTGCTCACCCACTCCTACCCTTGTCAACTACAACAAAGGCTCTGGCCCATGTTCTCCTCTTCCTTCCTCTGCCTCCCGACTGCCTCTGTTGCTTCCCCACGTGGCTGCCCGTGGCGTGGTGTGCTCCCTCCTCTCCGGAATCTGTGAGTGTAACACACCCTCTCTTTGAGGGCAGTCATTTCCTGGTGTGTTGATCTCAAGAGTAATTTTTTGTTAATGTACATTTTAATGATCTCCCCAAAGTCCCATATAGTGCTAATGTTCTAATATTTCTCTATTCTCATGAATAAAGACAAAAAAGTTGTACTCCTTCAGTTCAGCAGTCAGGAAACATGCTCTGAAAAGGGCTAGAAAGTATATTTTTAGGCTTTGCCAGACGCAAGTTCTCTGTGCCTCAAATTCGTCTGTGTCTGTAGGCTGCACAACTCTTTTTTATTTTTTTTTTTGCGGTACGCGGGCCTCTCACTGTTGTGGCCTCTCCCGTTGCGGAGCACAGGCTCCGGACGCGCAGGCTCGGCGGCCATGGCTCACGGGCCCAGCCGCTCCGCGGCATGTGGGATCTTCCCGGACCGGGGCACGAACCCGTGTCCCCTGCATCGGCAGGTGGACTCTCAACCACTGCGCCACCAGGGAAGCCCGCTTAGGCTGCACAACTCTTTAACAGCATAACCACCACTCTTACCTCACAGGCCCTGGCCCTGTGGGCCAGAGCTTATGAATCTCTGTTTTAGACAACCAGGGAAAGCCTACAGATGAGGATGCCTTGTGAAACACAAAAAGCTTTACTGAACCCCTACTAGGATTTACCAGCACTCTATTGTACACAACTGGGGAACCACTACTTTTAAAGGTGTACAATAAACTCTAAGTGGTAGCCTTGTAAATGTCACACCAAAAAAGCAATCTGAAACCATACACTTCTGACCCCGAAATAGCTGCTAAGTATTCATGTAACCATGAATTCACATCTGTGTTGAATGAGAATGAGATTCTCATTTGAATGAGAAGAGATTCCTTTGTTGAAATAAGCATCCTGTCTAAAGTCCAGGGGTCACAAACTCAACAGGGTCACAAATCAAAAAATCGTTTACAAGGAAAGCAGACAGACATCCTAATACATGTGTATACACTCCGGATTTCCCTACAACCAGACAGTATAACATAAACACATCCATCTATAAAATCTTCCATAAGAATGTAAGATATTTTACCTTCAAAAAATAGTTAACAACAGTGGGAGATCTATCAAGATGGCAGAGGGGGAGGATGTGGACCTCGGCTTCCCCCACAAACACATCAAAAATACATCCACATGAAGAACACTTCTCACTGAAAACTAACTGGAAACTGGCAAAAAAGATTTCTGTACAACTAAGGCTGGGATAAAGATCCACAAGTAATTGGGTAGGAAGGGAAGAAAAGCAATCAGCCTGGGACCTGTGCCACTGGGAGGGAACTCAGAGGAAAGGGGAAGATACACGGGTGGAGACCCGCCCTGGGGAGGGAGTGCTGTGAGCCACAGATTGGGCCCCAACCCTGGGGTCCTACACAGGGGAGATGAGCCCCCTTGGCTGGCTGGAGGACCACTGGGACCAACAGGAGGGCTGTGGGAAGCCTGGACTCCACGCCTACACAGGTGCATGCTGGCTTGTCCCCGAGGCAGGATGGAGAGCGCAAACTGAGGACTGCTCTAGGGGAGTGAGCGGCTGTGAGGGACAAAGGGGACTTGGACTCACTGTGTCTAAGCAGAGCAAGGGAAACAACTGCTGGTGCCTCTGCAGGAGGCGCACTGGAGACAGATCGAACCTCTGTCTGCAGCTGACATGAGCCAAAAGCCCCCACGGGACCCCTTACTTCAGCACTGCCCCCTCTGGGGCAAGGGTCCCAGGGCACGGAGCAGGGGAGGCCCCTGCTTAAAGGCAAAGAGCCAGCTCCGGCCCGACCGTTAGGGCCTCTGCTCTACAACCTGGGATCAGACCCTGCCCCTGTTAGGTGGTGATAGCCACTGAGCAGAGGGGTGGTCCTGCCTCACACCTGGTGCCAGCTCTAGCCCCTCCATCTCCAGCTCCACCCCCACCTAGGAGAGAGCTGCCAGCACTCACTGATGTGACTTGGGTCCACGTCAAATCCAGATCTCCCACGAAAGGCACTGGGCACGCGCAGTCTACACAGGGACACTCCCATATAAGGACAACACTTCAAGACAGCAACCTCTAAGTGTTTCACCTAAATTTACAGAGGCAGAGTAAGTTAAGCAAAATGAAAAGGCAGAGAAACAGGTCTCAATTGAAAGAGCAAAAGAAAACCCTCTTCTTTGCACGATGTAATCACCTGGTGAGCTTCAAAAACTACTGATGTCTATGTCCAGCCTTAGCGATTGTGATTTAATTGGCCTGGGATATGGCCTGGGTTTTAGACTTTTAATTTAAAAGATCCCCAGGGCTTCCCTGGTGGTGCAGTGGTTGAGAGTCCGCCTGCCGATGCAGGGGACACGGGTTCGTGCCCTGGTCCGGGAAGATCCCACATGCCGTGGAGTGGCTGGGCTCGTGAGCCATGGCTGCTGGGCCTGCGCGTCCGGAGCCTATGCTCCGCAATGGGAGAGGCCGCAACAGTGAGAGGCCCGCGTACCGCAAAAAAAAAAAAAAAAGATCCCCAGATGATATTATGTACCCTGTGATGAAGCAATTCCACTTCTCATTATTTATCTTATCCATATATATATACACACGTGATGAATAATTAATTCATTATAATTGTAGCCTTGTTTTATAATACCAACAGATTAGAAAAACATAAATGTTCACCAAAAGGTGACTTGTTAAATAAACACGGAATATTCATAAAATGTAATACTATGTATCTGTTTTTTAAAAAAGTACGGATGGTATGTGAATTATATCTCAATAAAGCTGTTATACATATTTTTGAAAAGGAGTATAGAATGGTGCAGTCGACATACTACCATATATGTGAAAGATAATATACAAACTGGTCAAATGTCCAGCCTTAGCGAGGGACAAAGGGGACTTGGACTCACTGTGTCCACACAAACTGGTCAAAGGGTGGCTATCTCCTGGGGTGAAAATATGCTTTTCTATGTAAACTCTTTCAAATACTGAAATTTGAAATGTGTTATATATTAACTCTTAAAAAATAAATTTTAAAAACTAAAATGAAACTTAAAATCAGTCTGGTCATATCATTCTCCAGGCAAACAGAATTTTTATAAGCTAACATTCAAAGGGGCATGAGGGAACACTTTGGAATGATGGAAATACTCTATCTTGATAGTGGTGGTGGTTGCATGATTGTGTATGTTTCTCAAAACTCAGAGAACTGCGTACCTAAAATGAGTGAATTTTACTCTATGTAAGCTTACACTTCAATAAACCTGACTTAAAAAAAAAATTTTAGGGCTTCCCCGGTGGCGCAGTGGTTGAGAGTCCGCTTGCCGATGCAGGGGATACGGGTTCGTGACCCGGTCCAGGAAGTTCCCACATGCCGCGGAGCGGCTGGGCCCGTGAGCCATGGCCGCTGAGCCTGCGCGTCCGGAGCCTGTTGCTCCGCAACGGGAGAGGCCACAACAGTGAGAGGCCCGCGTACCGCAAAAAAAAAAAAAAAAAAAAATTAAAAGCTTACATGACAACCAGACCTTGTGAACAATGCTAGTCGGAATGTAAATTGGTACAACCAATTTGGAAAACTGCTTGGCAGTATCTAATGGATCTGGGCAAGCACAAGCTCTGTGAGACAGTATTTCCATTCTAGAAGGGATACACAATGGAGACACGTACATGGATTCACAAGTAGCATACAAAGTAACAGCCATGGTCACGCTACTCACGACAGCAAAAAAAAAATAGGAATAGTGCAGACACTGTTAGAAGTAAAACGGATTAGTGGCCTGTAACGTATTTGTGCAATGGAAAGCCAAGCAGGAGGTGTTTCTGTTTGAAGGGTGGCATTGCCAAGACCAAGGACTGATGGCAAAGAACATGAGCAAAAAGCAAAATACAAATGGCCCTTAACCATATAAAGAAATACTCAACTGCACTCATGAAAAGGAAAATGCAAATTAAAATTACAATGAAATAACCTCTCATCACCCTGGCAAAGTTCCAAAGTTTAACAACAAATTCTGATAGCAAGGTTGTAGGGGGCCAGGCATCCTCAAACATGTCCTTTGGAGATGCAAAATGGTAAAGTCCCCACCATAGGGCAATTTGGCCGAACTTAAAAACAAATTTTAAGTGCATTTATCCTTTGATACACAAATACCATATCTAGGGGTTTAGCCTGTAAGACATACATGCATACATACAAAATGAAGTATGAATATAAGATTATTCATTCTTTGCTCTATCACTAGATTAGAAAGAACTCAAGTCTATCCATTAGACATTAATGAGACAAAGTACGGTATATCTATACAATGGAAGAGTTTATAACTGTAAAACACAACGTGGAAGCTCTCTATGTATCGACATAGAAACAAAATTGGGGAAAAAAGTCATAGGGTAGAAAAACATACATAATATGCTATTTGTGTGTGAAAGGGAGAGATGAGAAAACACACAGTCACGTTAGTTTGCCTTTGGACATAAAAGGAATAAAGCAGTCAGCCGTAAGGGATATAATGGGAAGGTGAGGAAAGACCACAGTGGGGAGAGGAAGGAACAGGTCTTCTCGGTATTATCTTTTTATATTGTTTTTTTCCCCCAAATAGAAATGTATTACCCATTTTGAAATGTTGCACTTAAAATTCGTTTTTGAAAAAAAAGAAAATCCACTTAGGGAAATAAAAAACTTCCTTTCCCCCATCCCCCGCTTCAAGGTATATGAATGGATTTTGCAAAATGCACACAGGTTGCTAGGGCCTGTGGGATCTAGCACCTCCCTTTAGAAGGGGTGGGGGAGAAGAGAGCGGGTGGGTGGAAACAGGCCTTTAATGCTTTGCTCTTGACCTCTGGAGCCTGAGCCAAAATCGACATGGGACAACTCTCATTTTAAGGTCCTGTTTCAAGAGAAAAGGCAAACAGAAGAGGACAGTGAATACAGAAAGAGACCCTACAAAAGGCAAAGTGGTATTTAAATGGGGTTTGGGGGTGATAAACAATTTCCGTTTACAAAATTATTAGGATATTTTTGTAGAGCAGTATGCAAAATGTATCTTGCCCTTTCAAACCCTTACATAGTTGTGTTTATTACAGCTATAACATAACTTAATTTTAAAACCATTTTTCTCACTTTAAAAATTATTTGCCTAGGCAGAAATCTTTGTGTATATATGAGTTTTTCTCTTGAACAGATAATTAGAAGTAGAACTGACGGTTGAAGGCTGTGGACCTTTTACTATTGAATTTAGTGAATAAATATTAAGAGGTTCGAGCTTATCAGTAGATAAGTGAATGCAAAATGAAATGAAATCCCATTTTCATCCGTAATTTTGGCAAAGATATTGCCAAGAGTGTGAATAAATACTGATACAAAAAGATCTTCAAATAATTTTGATAAATGAAAAGGCAAATTTCAGAAAAACACATACCCAATGATACTATCTATGATTTTTTAAAAAACTGACCACCACAAAGCAAAGCTATTTAAATTCAGTATATACATACTGAATTTAAATAGCCCCCCAAAAAGTTCAGGAAGGACACCCACCAAAATAATAAGAAGTATTAGCCCTGGGGGAGAGACCTGTGCAGCAGTGGTGGGGAATGAGGAAGCCCAGGGGACCTCTTGATCACAGTGTTGGAATTTAATACAAAGACAACATATTCAAGTATTAATTATGCAAGGAAAACAAAGAAAAAAGTTTATAAAAATTAATCCATTGAATTCTGCTTGTAGACTAAAAAAAAAAATAAACTGACTTCTAAACCTAGTGTCTAACCATTTTAAAATAAAAAGGTTATAGGCCATCAGTTATCTGTTTCCATCTCACTAGATTTTTTCCCTCAATATGAAGAAATTCAGATGAATTTAATAAAGAGTTGGCAAGAAGAGAAAGTAGCCTGAAAACATGCCACATCAATGAGCAAGAGTCAACATAAAAAAAAAAGGAAATGCAATCTGTTCAATCTAATGAAAGGATAAAATCAGTATACAATATTCCCACTTGGTATCAAAGGTCCAGAAAAGAAACAACTATCTGAATTTGGCTTTAACTCCTAACACAGATTCACTCTTTAGACATAAACTTCTTCTGTAGGAATAGAGAATGGTGCCTTCTGAGTGAGAAATTTAGAAGGCTCATTGGACAGACTTTTAAAAGACTACAGAAACACAGGATTCAGAATTGCCAACAATATAAAGGGTCAAGTGCTCCCCAAATTCTTTTGCAACGTGGCACAGGGAGTACAGGGTAATGTTTATATGTCACTCTCTGGAAACAAATGAGGCTGCTCACAGCAGGACATAGGCCTGAGAGCTGTGACAGGCCCCACACTGTGGCTGACCTGAAGACCCAGAGCACCGGGGCAGCCCTGCGACTGGGTCATGGCATACCCCGGGCCCTGGCACACCCCTTGCGAAGGTTGTCTTAGGTCAGCCTTTCACTCAATACAGATACTCTACAAATAGCCTTTCTTGTTCAGCACTAACAATATGATGCTGGCTCATCACTATGCAGGACTTGTAAACAGAAGACCAGGTGAAATCCAGGTGGTTGGGACTGTATGATTTAGCTCTCTGAGAAACATCAAAGGGAAACTCTACAGGTGCACTGCACCTACAGGTACAGGATCCAAACGCAAAAGGTCCTCACACATCATCCATACAACCAAAACTAGTCTTCTTGTTTGAAAGCAACAACTCTTCTCTTGCCTTTCTGCAGAGTTGGGTGCTCTCTGACAAGCCGTTCTTTGCAAGTGTGAAGCAGCTGCTGCTACCCTAGGCAACCAGCATGAAAAAATTTGGTATCATCACAGGCAGGGTCTTCAATAAAGACAAAAAGCTCTCCACTACACAATGAAAATATGTCAACTAAAAACATAAATAAATAAATAAAAAGGACTTCACTGGTGGCGCACAGGTTAAGAATCCGCCTGCCAATGCTGGGGACGCGGGTTCGAGCTCTAGTCAGGGAAGGTCCCACATGCCACGGAGCAATGAAGCCTGTGCACCACAACTACTGAGCCTGCACTCTAGAGCCCACGAGCCACAACTACTGAGCCCACGTGCCACAACTACTGAAGCCCGTGCGCCTAGAGCCCGTGCTCCACAACAAGAGAAGCCACCACAATGAGAAGCCCATGCACCGCAACAAAGAGTAGCCCGTTCGCTGCAACTAGAGAAAGCCCACACGCAGCAACAAAGACCCAAAGCAGCCAAAAGTAAATAAATAAATTTATTTTAAAAAAAAACATTAATTCTAAAAAAAGCAGAAAAATTATAGTCTATAAATACTACAGAGATTTAATAAATAATTGTTCAGAAAAAAATAAATAATTGTTCAGTACAATGAGGTGAGAACTGACTTTTTAAAAGTGTATGTGCTTATTTTTGTGTATGGTGTTAGGGAGTGTTCTAATTTCATTCTTTTACATGTAGCTGTCCAGTTTTCCCAGCACCACTTATTGAAGAGACTGTCTTTTCTCCATTGTATATCCTTGCCTCCTTTGTCATAGATTAGGGGACCATATGTGCATGGGTTTATCTCTGGGCTTTCTATCCTGTTCCATTGATCTATATTTCTGTTTTTGTGCCAGCACCATACTGTCTTGATTACTGCAGCTTTGTAGTATAGTCTGAAGTCAGGGAGCCTGATTCCGCCAGATCTGTTTTTCTTTCTCAAGACTGATTTGGCTATTCAGGGTCTTTTGTGTTTCCACACAAATTGTGAAACTTTTTGTTCTAGTTCTGTGAAAAATGACATTGGTAGTTTGATAGGGATTGCAATGAATCTGTAGATTGCTTTGGGCAGTAGAGTCATTTATACAAAAATAAACTCAAAATGGATTAAAGTCTAAACGTAAGCTCAGACACTATAAAACTCGTAGAGGAAAACATAGGCAGAACACTCTATGACATAAATCACAGCAAGATCCTTTTTGACCCACCTCCCAGAGAAACAGGAATAAAAACAAAAATAAACAAATGGGACCTAATGAAATTTCAAAGCTTTTGCACAGCAAAGGAAACCATAAACAAGACCAAAAGACAACCCTAAGAATGGGAGAAAATATTTGCAAACAAATCAACGGACAAAGGATTAATCTCCAAAATATACAAGCAGCTCATGCAGCTCAATATCAAAAAAACAAACAACCCAATCCAAAAATGGGCAGACCTAAACAGGCATTTCTCCAAACAAGATATACAGGTTGCCAACAAACACATGAAAGAATGCTCAACGTCATTAATATTAGAGAAATGCAAATCAAAACTACAATGAGGTATCTATCACCTCACACCAGTCAGAATGGCCATCATCAAAATATCTAGAAACAATAAATGCTGGAGAGGGTGTGGAGAAAATGGAACACTCCTGCACTGCTGGTGAGAATGTGAATTGGTACAGCCACTATGGAGAACAGTATGGAGGTTCCTTAAAAAACTACAAATAGAACTACCATATGACCCAGCAATCCCACTACTGGGCATATACCCTGAGAAAACCATAATTCCAAAAGAGTCATGTACCAAAATGTTCATTGCAGCTCTATTTACAATAGCCAGGAGATGGAAACAACCTAAGTGCCCATCATCGGATGAATGGATAAAGAAGATGTGGCACATATATACAATGGAATATTACTCAGCCATAAAAAGAAACGAAATTGAGCTATTTGTAATGAGGTGGATAGACCTGGAGTCTGTCATACAGAGTGAAGTAAGTCAGAAAGAGAAAGAGAAATACCGTATGCTAACACATATATATGGAATTTAAGAAAAAAAAATGTCATGAAGAACCTAGGGGTAAAGACAGGAATAAAGACACAGACCTACTGGAGAACAGACTTGAGGAAACGGGGAGGGGGAAGGGTGAGCTGTGACAAAGCAAGAGAGAGGCATGGACATATATACACTACCAAACGTAAGGTAGCTAGCTAGTGGGAAGCAGCCGCATGGCACAGGGATATCAGCTCGGTGCTTTGTGACCGCCTGGAGGGGTGGGATAGGGAGGGTGGGAGGGAGGGAGACGCAAGAGGGAAGAGATATGGGAACATATGTATATGTATAACTGATTCACTTTGTTATAAAGCAGAAACTAACACACCATTGTAAAGCAATTATACCTCAATAAAGATGTTAAATAAAAAAAAAAGAACCATGTACCACAATGTTCATTGCAGCTCTATTTACAATAGCCAGGACATGGAAGCAACCTAAGTGTCCATCGACAGATGAAGGGATAAAGAAGACGTGGCACATATATACAATGGAATATTACTCAGCCATAAAAGGAAATGAAATCGAGTTATTTGTAGTGAGGTGGATGGACCTAGAGACTGTCATACAGAGTGAAGTAAGTCAGAAAGAGAAAAACAAATACCGTATACTAACACATACATATGGAATCTAAAAATAAAAAAAATGGTTCTGATGAACCCAGGGGGCAGGACAGGAATAAAGACACAGACGTAGAGAATGGACCTGAGGACGCGGGGAGGGGGAAGGGTAAGCTGGGACAAAGTGAGAGAGTAGCACTGACATATATACGCTACCAAATGTAAAATAGCTAGCTAGTGGGAAGCAGCCACATAGCACAGGGAGATCAGCTCAGTGCTTTGTGACCACCTAGAGGGGTGGGATGGGGAGGGTAGGAGGGAGACGCAAGAGGGAGGGGACATGGGGATATATGTATACATATAGCTGATTCTCTTTGTTATACAGCAGAAACTAACACAACATTGTAAAGCAATTGTACTCCAATAAAGATGTTAAAAAGAATAAAAGTATATGTGTTAGTATTTTCTCTTTAAAGAATTTATCATTTTAAAGCATTATGAATTCCACAGTATGCAAACTCTAATAAAGAATAAAAATATGAGAACATGACCCAAAACACCACAGATGACAGATACTACAAACCATAAAACATGAAGATTTACAACTATGGTAACTCAAACATAAGCCTTGTAGAATCTCATCTTTAACAACATTTTCAGAACACAGAAAATTCACTTTCTAGATGAGAAACAGAGAAAAGAAAATTTGAAGTGACAGTACCTGGTAAAAGTTGGGTTGTGTTCAGTCATGGCAACTAGCAGCTTCAGAGCATATGCTGGTACGGGGTCAGGCTCCGTGAGGATGTGCTCGTACCTGAAATGACAACGTGATTAAAAAACACTCAGTGCTTTTGTCACTTAACGTTTCCTCTGAACAACAGAAATAATATTCCATGTTTTCAACATGTGGAAGAAAATAGATACTGAAATAAATGTATGAGATATAGGACCAGCACTTGCCAATGGTGGTGATGATACTGACCTACCCCACAGAGCAGGGATGTTGGGAAAATTCAATGAGACAATGCAGGTAAAATGATTAGTATTGAGCTGCGCACACAGTAAGAGGCCCAGAAACATTAGGCATTTGTGTTGGGTGTCGCAAGACCACCCTCACATTCGGGGATTCTAGAGGACTCATGAGACTCACATACAGTTGTATTTATAGTACAGACTTTGTACAGCAGCACAGCAAGGGCACACAGCTGAGTCATAAAGGAGACAGACGCAGGTGGAGACTGGAAGATTCTACGTCCTTCTTATCCTCTCTCCCTCCCACGAGCAGTCACACAGAGCACACTCTCCCCCCAGCCACAAAAACGCAGCATGTGTGCGTGATGTTACTGCCCAAGGGCCCATTAGACACTCAAGTGACCGAGGTATTTATCATGTGGGGCTGGTCGCATAGGCAACCTAACATGTACCAAAAATCCCAGACTCCCAGAATGAAAGCAGGCATCCAGCATAAACCATACTGTCTGCGCAAACAGTCTGGGCACAGTGGACTAACCTCATCAATTAAACACTGAATGGCAGCTCTCTGAGAGCCAAGTTCCAAGATGGCAGCCAAGGCCAACCTTGCAAGCAGGACTTTCTCAGGAGAGAAGTCTCAGATCTGCTATGTCAACTCTTTGCTGAATGGCATTCTTATTAATACTTTAGAACCTGAAATGAAAAGTACTACCAGAGAGAATAAAACTCAAAATGGCTTCATCAAAAGTTTCCACTGCGCTCCCATGTTATTTGCTAGATACAGAGCTGGCCTGTATACTGTGTGTGACCTGCTTAGGTTCAGCTATCCAGTAAACAATACCATGTAGATGCTCAGTTAATAAGCACCAAATGAATGAACGAATAAATGGACAAACTAACCAATCAACTTTACGACTTAACTCTCCAGAACAACCAACTAACGAGGGAGCAAAACATCTCCAAAAATCCAAAATGTGTATTTAAAACTCCATGACATGAAGCAGATGTTTTATCCTCTAGAGTAGAGGGCCCCAGGCTCTTACTCAGAGCCTATTTACTCTCATTTTAGAAATCATTACATAACAAGCTTAATTATGCAGCCTCTAAGCCCACAGTCTTTAAAAAAGGAGCCAATAAAGGGAGGAGAGGGACTATTACAGAAAGACAACCCAAGAATTACAAGAAGTGGGGCTTGAAAGCATAGGAAAAACAAAAGAAAGCAAACCCAAGAACTCCTAGCAGAAAGCAGTCCAGGGAGCATTTAACGCAGAGGAAGCAGCCGCTCATCCCCCAATGGGAGCTGAGGGCCCATTACACACCATAATGTTCAAAACGGGGGTAGTGAGTCAAGAAAATGTTAAACTGGGTAGAACACTCTGTTTAAGGAGCCAGGAAGTACCACATTTCAGTAATTTTTCTTATGAAATATTTTTAAATTACAGCAATTAAAGATTCACCCATGTACGACAAAGATAAAAGACAAAATACCAATCGTTCATAAATAAAATATTAACAAATAAAAATCAAATTGAGGAAAACCAGACATTTTATCATACGAATAAAACAAAAATCAAGGAACATCTTTAGAGGTGATAAAAATGTATTTGTAAAATTAACATACAATTCGAAATTTTTTAAAAAACTAACAACTCAGCATTTTCCTTTTCTTAATAGTCTTAAAAAATAAAAAGCTCTTATCATCCTCAATTGGGGGCACCCAAGACTACCTTTAGGTTCAATGATTTGCTAGACGGACTCACAGCACTCAGAAAAGCTGTTATGTTCCCGACTGCGGTTTATTACAGAGAAAGGATACTGGTTAAAATCAGCAAAGATGAAAGGCACATAGTACAGAGTCCAGGAGGGACCAGGCAACAAGCTTCTAGCTGTCCTCTCCCAGTGCAGTTGTGTGGACAGAGCTTAATCCTCCCAGCAACAAGGCGTGAAAACACGTGTGAAGTACTGCCAGCCAGGGAAGCACTGGCGTCCAGGGTTTTATTAGCGGTCGGTCCCTTAGGTGTGGAGTGCCTGTGTGGCTAACCTCTGTCTCCAGCCCCTCAAGCTGATATGGTGTGGCCCAATGCCGCGCCTTAATTCACATTATTAGCGTGAATTATCTGGCATGGCTCAAGGCCCCAGGGATACAGACTCTCTTATCAGGAAGGATACTCCAAAGGCTCAGAAGGACTCTCCCAGAAGGGAGTCAAGAGCCAGTTTCTTCGTAATGTGCAGGGTTTGAACCACCCCACACCTGCTGAGCTAAGCGTTTGCAGCACACATCCTTAACAGGGAAACTGAGGCACTGCTGAGTTTATAGTGAGGCATTAAAGTCAGAGATAAGAGAAGAATGCACTCTTCCACTGATGACTGGTATTCGCAAATTGTCAGCCAGAGAATTTCAACAGAAGTAGGGGTAAGAAGCTTCTTAGGAGTCACTCACATATCCCAGATGACCAGCTCCCCTCGTCCCCACTCCCAGACTTACTGGAATCACTGAGGAAAGGACCACAAAACTATGAATTTTAAAAAGCTGCCCATGGGATGTCCTTACTCACATGCTTGTATAGAAAGCAGAGGAGAATATATGGACAATTAGTTAGAAATATAATAGAGAAAACAATCTCAAGAGGACTGAAAAATATGAAATATTTTTAAAGGGACTGAAGAATATGTAGAACCTACATTTAAAAACAAAACACTGATGAAACTTTTACTGTCTGAAATACAAATGTGTTGAGGTTGTTTGAAGGTTATTTAACCTTGAAACAGGAGGGAAGGGTGAAGCTTGTACCAGCCTAATGTGTAACAATTTTCCCAAAGAATATTGCTATGTTTTTCCCCCCTTGGAAAAAGAAGGGTAAATTTTATAACGGATATGTTTAGAATAGAAATATTGATATATTGAACATATTTTAGATAGGTTTCTAATGGTCAGCAAGAACTAGCCAAAAGAATGCTGTGATTTATTAAGCTTGTCTTTCTCAAGAGAGAGATTGCAACTGAGCTGATAGTAATTGTATTTTGCACTCCTCTGAATAAGACTTGGCAGGAAAACAAAACAAAAAAAAGATAACCCCAGACTCCTGATATGGCTATAAAGGAGAGTGACCAGTGAGGAGCTGGCCCACTTGGATGGGCGGGGGCTGGAGAGGAGCCCTCCAAGTGCCCTGAGCCCGGCCAGAGACTGCAATAGCTATCGACATGAGAGCATGCTGTCTAGATAGTGTCCCAACACCCCTCTCTTCCACTTCTAGGATCCTCCCCAAATCAGGGATCTTTGCTAGGTCCCAAACAGCTGAAAACCAAGCAAGAAAAGCCATTCATACTAAATTCTCTATCCAAGAGGAGAGAAAAGTGCTAAAAATCACATATTCAGGGATCCGAGGGATAGACTCTTCCCTACCTTGTCAAGTGCCTGGAGTAACCAGTGTCAAGCAGGTAGGCTGGCAGAACATTGAAACAGGCTACCTAAATAACTCTGATTATTGTGAGGAGTTATTCTGGGGGTGTGACCAAAGAATTGGCCACATGGAAAGAAGTGCCTATTTCACTGAGGGAAAGGGGAGGCACCATATCATAAAAAGGTCCACTCTGCTGCAATTAAACCCTAAACTCACATTTCACATGTCAATGGAGTGTACTCTGAGAATCTGGGAGGAAAGAGTGATTCCAGGATATCCATGGAATTTTAAGGACAAATACAATGAGGAAGAACCTGCTAAAAGAAAAGCGAAAGTACTTTACAAAACCACTAGAATTGTTAAGTGTAGTGTGGGATCAAGAATAGACACACAAATTAAAAGGAAAGAAAGGTGACCCAACATTGGACAAGAAAGAGTCATCACAGAAAGGGAGACAGAACGGTCAGGCCATATCTTAAGAAAATGTATCATCAATAAATTAAAAATTCAAGTACAAATTTTAACTTTGTTGAAATACTAAAATGAGTAAATATTCACATATTCTTAGGTGAGAAGGCCTCTATAGCATGACAACAAAGAGAAATGAATCCAAAAAATATTCACAGTTTTAAAGTTTTTAAGTAGTAAATGTTTCTCAGTGGCAAAACCACCATAAACAAATCAAATGCAGGAAAATTTATTTGCAGAATATTGGTATATTTTATACATTCTTTTTTTTTTTTGCACGGTACGCGGACCTCTCACTGTTGTGGCCTCTCCCGTTGCGGAGCACAGGCTCCGGACACGTAGGCTCAGCGGCCATGGCTCACGGGCCTAGCTGCTCCACGGCATGTGGGATCTTCCCAGACCGGGGCATGAAACCGTGTCCCCTGCATTGGCAGGTGGACTCTCAACCACTGTGCCACAAGGGAAGCCCTATACATTCTTAATATGTAAAGAGCTATTTGCAAACCAACAACCATCCCACTAAAAAAAGAAAAAGTATAAAATCCACCTAAGAAGAATATAAATGGCCAACAAATATGGGGAGAAAATTGTCAGCATCATGACTATCTGAAGGAATGCAAGCTGAAGCTACTAAGAGTACAGAAAAACAGGCAGTTTCATAAACAGAAGCTGGTAGTATACACCGTTTGTCATCTTCAAAAAAAACATTGTCAAAAACATGTCAAATGCCCTTAACATGTATTTAATTTTCAACACAGTGGTTCCACATCTAGAGATTCAACAAAAGGAAATCAGTATGCACCCAAAGTTGTAGCCCTAAAAATGGTCTTTGTAGCAGTACATATAATAGTGAAATACAGGGAAAATCCTACATATTTACTAACCAGGAACTGTTTAATGATTTTAAAACATTTATAAATGTAGGTATAGGTAAGGAGATCACAAGACAGTCAATAAAAGAGTGTTATATAAGTATAGATACAGATATTCACAGTACGATGTCTGGGGGTTGGAGGAAGACACAGGTTCCAAGGAGGAAATTTCAGAAAGTACTAAGTAAATCTCACCAGGAATGGAGAAACCATATAGTGGAGAAGGCAGATGTTAACATAAAATGGTAGGCAAGAGGCAAAACACTGAGAGTCTTGAATGGCGGGGTAAGAACTATTAATGTTATTTTCTGCAACCTAAAGGTTTCAAGGTTTCTGAGCAAAGGAAGCTATGAGGAAGGCATTATGTTAAAATGCATTTGTAACAGTGCAAGGTGGATTCCAGGCTTAAAGAGTTTAAAGGAAGGAGATGTGTGGGGCTAGATAAAGAGAAGGCTGCCAAACAGCAAAAGCATGGAGGTGAAATCTACCTTTGGAGAAAGTTGCGGACTTTCCCTGGACTGCTATGAGAAAGGGGAAGATAGCCTACTCTTTTGGGCATTTTCTGTACAGGTTCTTCCAAAATTTGTACTAGGTGATATCTTGAGTCAACTCCAAAATTTTATGAACTGAGAGAGGGCATAAATCAAATAAATAGTTGATATCTTGAGACTTTCCAATCTTGTGTTTTTATGTGACCTAAGTTCTACGCGACACTCTATTGTCTTGCATGGATGCATAGATACTTAGGCATGTCAGTAGTTACATGGATACATAGTGGATGGAGAAATAAACAAATGGTGGGAAGATACATATATACATACATATATATATATTATATTTTTTAAGTGAGAGAAAGATAAGTAAGACTTCAAAATAAGTATTAAATATAATTTCAGATGGTAAGCCCTAATGTCTGGGCTTCTTCGATAGAATCAACAGCAAATTTTCATTATGAAGGCCTGAAAGGCTAAAAAACAACAACCAAACAATGACTTCACTAAAGCAACACTTAAGGTTTACAAAATATTATCCAAAGAACTGGAGCACTAGAATTATTCTGATTCAGAAGGATGAAAGTACCTTTACCTTTACTCTAACTCCCAAATTATCCCAATTCAGATTCCCATAGGTTGTACCCCCAAAAGAGGAAAAATCACTCCACCTAAATGCACTGATTTAGGTACACACTCAAAACATAAAAGGATTAAGTAAAAAGAACAAAGTGGAACTTTCTTTTGGTGCAAAAATATTTAATTAAATATTATCTGCAAAAAAAAACACCTTATCTAAGGAATGGCCAAAAATGAAATACTCCTATACATTCTGTTTCCCATCAAAGATGGTCAAGTTCATGCCTATTTTTACATAGAATACTTGTAGTTAAGGGAGACAAAGATGCAACACAGAAACATCTGGATGTCCTCTGAGCCACCAACACAGAAATCAGGTAGTGAAACTCATGACTTTTGCTGGATATTATTTCAGAGACATCAACTCTACAGTGTGTTGCAACTAATAAAATCCATTTATAAATTCAAATTTCTAAAAGGAAATACAATTCTAAGTTGTCAAGGATACAGTCCTTTCTGAGATTTTAAAAAACAAAGCCTTAATAATTTATGAAGTCATTATGGCCCTGATGATTGTACAGGTCACAAGAGAATTGTAAAAAAAAAAAAAAAAAAAAAAAGACAGTACTCACTTTCCCCAGGAGAGAAATGCTGAATGTCCTACTGTCATAAAAACACTGTAAACACATTTATATCAGCGTGATCTCTTTTCAGTACGAAACACTCAAAGCTAAAGAAAAATATGAAAACAGAACAAAACATGTTCGCAAAGTGGTTCCAGTCTACCAAAGGCAAATTGCTCAGCACATTTTTTCCCCACGGCTTGCTGCCTGGCATAAAGCCTTCCCTGACTATGCTACTGAAATAAAATAAAATAGACCCTCCCTCCATTTCCCTTTGTCGATTTAAAAAAAAAAAGTGTAACCTAAAAGTTGAGAATTATGTTTTATTTGGCAGACTTGTTGAGGACTTAAGCCTGAGAGGCAGCCTCTCAGGTCGATCTGAGGAACTACTCCAGAGAAGTAAGGGAGGAGCCAGGATATACAGGAGTTTTTGCAACAAAAACCAGGCAGGTAGTCGGAACATCAAAAGATTACTGTCAATTAAAGAAAAACCAGGCACCTCAAGTGAATGAATCTAGCACTTTTCTCTGTATGGGAAGATGCAAGAGTCTGGGCTGATTGAAATCATTCCTTTGATACGCACCTTAGCTATCTGGGGCCAGTGTCCTGCTTTTCTCCATCCTGAATCCCCCCAGGGTGCAGAGTCTGGGGTGGTGGCAGTGGCTGAGGGCTTGATGGCCACAACATCCTTTGTTTACTGATACGGCAGGTGTCATTCTCTACCTACTTACACCATTTTCTGTATTTTCTTCAGAGCACTCACAATTAACTGAAATCACCTTATATATTTATTTACTGCTTTGTCTCACCCAATATACTGTAAGAACACCCAGGGGCAAGGATTCAATCTTTCTCACCACTGTATTCTGAGTTCCCGGCACATAGAAGTCACTTGATATATCATTTATATGATAAATGGGAGAAAGGAGGGAGAGGAGAGCAGAGAAAGGGTTTTAAACCTCCTGTGAACAATCACACAAGGTAGTTCAAATTACATTATTTACATTTGTAGGAATATTAGAATTTCCTCTTCCCCAAGAGTAGTGATGTGTTTCCTGAGTGGAGGATCTAGTCCTGTTTATAGCTAAATACTGAAAGAGCAATGCTCTCCCTTTATGTAACAAGTGTCAGAAGAAAAAGTTCAAACAGTCAGCAGAGGACTACTTTCAATGTTAAGATTTCACTGATAATGACTTTGATATAAAACTTCTGAGAGATGCTGATTTTAATTAATAAGGTCACTCTGGGCTTAAGTTCCATTAAATATTGCTTCTTCTCTTCTGCATGAACCTTTAAAATTAAATCTTATCTCTTTGCTGGAAAAAGTCATGGCAATTTTCTGAGTATATGTGGTTTATCTTTCTTCCCAGAAAAAAACTTTTCCTCATTAACCATACAGATAGCAGTTACATTCCTGGCATTTCAACTATCTTGAAGAAAGGAGGAGAAATGGAAAGCAGGAAGGGGAAGGAGGAAGGGAGGGCACACACACCAAGTCAATGGCAGGGCCAAGATTTGAATACAAATACATTCTAATCACAAGATCCACATTACCAATGAACACTACCACCAGCTTCAATAAGCATATGGTTTTCTCAAGCTGGTGGCCAAAGAGGAAGTCA
Source organism: Monodon monoceros (assembly GCF_005190385.1). Classification (NCBI taxonomy): domain Eukaryota; kingdom Metazoa; phylum Chordata; class Mammalia; order Artiodactyla; family Monodontidae; genus Monodon; species Monodon monoceros. The sequence continues at coordinate 58,338,553 of NW_021703780.1, read as the reverse complement.
GAGTAATGGCAAGCATGAAGGGGATTTGACAAACCACTGTGGACTTGAAGATGGAGGGGCCACATGAAAAGAATTTCGGGCACCTAAAAGAACGTGAGGCAGCACAGAAACAGTGACTTTGGTCCTGCATCTGTATACTGGGATGAATGATGGCCCCCAAAAGATATGTCCAAGTGCTGACCCCCTGTGAATGTGACCTTATTTGGGAAAAGGGTCTTTACAGAAGTAGGTAAGGATCTTGAGGTAAGATCACCCTGAATTTAAGGGTAGGCCCTACATATAATGGCGGATGTCCTTACAAGAGAGAGGCAGAGGCGATTTACAGATGTAGGTAAGGATCTCGAGATAAGATCACCCTGAATTTAAGGGTAGGCCCTAAAGATAATGACAGATGTCCTTACAAGAGAGAAGCAGAGGCGAATGTGAGGCAGACACACAGGGGAGAAGGCCATGTGAAGACAGACACAGACTGGAGAGATGCTGCCATAAACCCAGGATGCCCGGAAGCCACCAGAAGCTGGCAGAGATACGTGGATTCACCCTCAGAGTCTCAAAACAGAACTAACCCTGCTGACACCTTGATGTCAGACTTCCAGCCTCCTAAACTGTGAGAGAATACATTTCTGTTGTTTTAAGCCGGTAGCTTTGATATTTATTTAATTTATACTTAAACATTTATGACTTACTTCTACGGTTAAAAAAAATGATTAATTTATGAACTACCTGGCTCTACCAGACAATCCATTCCACAAAGGCAGAGGCTGTGCCTATCTTAGTCATTACTAGAAATATGCCCATGAAATAAAATGGATACAATTAGTATCAGTGAATGAACGGGCTGATGAAGAGAGAAAACTTTTCTCCCAAGCTTATTTCACAGAACTCTCACATGCAGATTTCTGCTAGAAATAAGCTGGTCTGCTTACTGCCCACCACTCTGCCACTTCCACACCTCTGCTTACCCCATTCCTGCCTGGGGTAGCCACGCCTCTTCCATCCAATCATACCCAGGTTTCAAAGTCTAACTCAAATACCATCTCTCTATATGTGGTTATTACATAATCCTCCACATACAAAAGGCACTAAACAAATGCTTGTAACTAAACTTCATCTCTTTAGAAAGCAAAGCATGCACAGTGAGAAGGGGTAACAGTTCTTTGATATTCACAATTTATATAGTAAGCCATTCACTCACGTTATCTATGATAGATGGGGTGACGCGTCAACTTGACTGGGCCACAGGCCACCAACGTTTGATTACTGGTGTGTCACCAAACATTCTGGGTGTGTCAGTGAGAGTATTTCTGGATGAGATTAACGTTTGAGTCAGTAGACAGAGTAAAGCAGATTGCCCTCCCTACTGTGGGTGGGCCTCATCTAATCCACTGAAGACCAAAATAGAACAAAAAGACTGAGTAAGAAGGAACTCCTCCTGCCCCACTTCCTTGAGCTGGGACATGGGTCTTTTGCTGCCTTTGGTCTTGAATGGAAACATCAACTCTTCTTGGGTCTCCAGCCTGTCAGCTTTCAGGCTGGTACTGGTAAGTATACCCTCAGCTCTCCTCGTTCTCAGGCCTTCAGACTCAAACTGGAAATATACCATTGGCTCTCCTGGGTCCCTGCCTGCACACTGCAGATCTTAAGACTTCTTGGCCTCCATAATCATGTGAGCCAATTCCTTATAATAAATCTCAATCTCCCTCTCTCTCTCTCTCCCTCTCTCCCTCTCTCTCTCTCTCTCTCTCTCTCTCTCTCTCTCTCTCTCTCTCTCTATATATATATATATATATATATATATATATATATCCTATTTGTTCTGTTTCTCTGAGAACCATAACTAATACTTATTTTAATATGATATTTATTCTTACAACTGAATTTTCATTCATATCACACCACAGTTCTGAAAAGCACCTGGAACAGAAGTATTACATGGTATTTAACAAGATTAAATTATTGTGCTCCCTGAAAATTTTGTAACAGCCATTAGAAAAGACATCCACTCTTTTCGCTAGAATCATCAACCAGGAGCCACTTAACCACCAAGTAGAAAGAGCCTCTTTGAGAACAAAGCCACATAGATGTAGGCAGAGAAGAGATGGTAAGAAAGAGACATACACACAGTACTGTAGACGTAATTTAAACCCCTGAATCCAGCTATATTTGACACCAGCACAAGTCTCTGACTTCTTCGTTATGTGAGCAAATAATTACTTTGCAAATTAGTCTGAGTTAAGTATTACTGTTTGCAAATAAAATCGTCTTAACTGGGGCTTCCCTGATGGCGCAGTGGTTGGGAATACGCCTGCCAATGCAGGGAACACAGATTCGAGCCCTGGTCCGGGAAGATCCCACATGCCGCGGAGCAACTAAGCCCGTGTGCCACAACTACTGAGCCTGCACTCTAGAGCTCATGAGCCACAATTACTGAGCCTGCATGCTGCAACTACTGAAGCCCGTGCACCTAGAGCCCGTGCTCCGCAAGAAGAGAAGCCACCGCAATGAGAAGCCTGCACACCGCAACAAAGAGAAGCCCCCGCTCGCCGCAACTAGAGAAAGCCACGTGCAGCAATGAAGACCCAACTCAGCCAAAAATAAATAAATAAAATAAATAAATTTATTAAAAAAAAAGAAATCGTCTTAACTAATACAACACTTACAGGTGAAAAGACTGAAAAGATTGTCACCTTGGCTTTACCCAAAGTATTTTTTAAGGTCAAAAAAGGATTAAAACTTTTAACAAAATTAAAAGGATCGACGTTAATATGTCTATTTGCACATTGAAGCAGGTTTTATATAGCTCCTATAAACTCTAGAAACTTCATTATCCTTAAGCCATTATATGCACATACTCATTGAAGAACATGAATTTTCCATTATGAGCATTTCTAAACTTATTAATTACCAAGAGCTATCTTCAAAGACCAAATTCCTTGTCAAGGTTTCTAGTTTTCTAGTATCAAAATTAAATGAATTCATCATTTGTATTTCATTTTTTTAGATTTTTTACGTAATATTTATTGAGCCCTTACTATATATGCCAGGTGGGCACAGCCATCAGCATCTATTTAATGGCCACTTCTATGAAGTATGGAGTATTACTATCACTGTACCATTACAATCTTCATTTTAAAGTTTAATAGGAGGGATTACAATGTTCCTAATAATAACAGTAGTGGTGCTACATATTTGTCAAGAACGTACTATGGGGGATTTCCCTGGTGGTCTAGTGATAAAGAATCTGCCTTACAATGCAGGGCATGTGGGTTCGATCCCTGGTCAGGGAACTAAGATCCCACGTGCTGCGGAGCAACTAAGCTCACGCGACACAACTATTGAGCTTGCGCTCCTCAACTAGAGAGCCCACGCGCCCTGGAGCCCGCATGCCACAACTAGAGAAGAGAAAAAACAACCCGCACGCCACAACTATAGAGAAGCCCGCACACCACAACGAAAGATTCCCGCATGTCTCAACGAAGATCTCGCATGCCGCAACTAAGACCCAACGCATCCAAAAATAAATAAAATAAATAAACAATAAAACAAAGAACGTACTATGTCCCACACACTGTACTAAGTGCTTTACAAGAAGTATCCCATTTAATCCTCATTTCTGAATCTTCTAAATTAGGTACTATTATCCTCATTTTATAGATGAGGAAACTGAGGCTTAAAGAATTAAATGCAGAGCCAAGACCTGCACTTCACATCAGAATCAGTACACAAGGTTTGAAAACATTCCACACCACATCCCAATAAATCCCATAACATTATCCAAAGTGGATTTCAAATTGCTTAATCAAAACCTGAGCTCATCTACATTACATTTGTTCTTGAGTTGCCATGTGGTTTACATTTGTGTTTTCCTCTTTAATTCCTCATCTCTGGAAAAGGTAAAGATGTCCATTAAAGGAAGTACATATTATTTATGATAGCTCAAATGAATAAAATAGGAGCACTAAAATTACAGATTCAATACTTTTTATACTACAGACTGTTCCATAAGTGGGCAGACTTTAGAAACGATGAGATTTTATTTCAAACGTGCACCGGTGTTAACAAACTATTGTTAAACTGAGAAGTCTTGCTGGAGGTGATCCTGTCCCTCTTGGGGGACATCTCAGATCCTGACAATTGCTTCAGTACAAGTCGTTGGGTAGCACATAAGATGGCACTGATAGCATTAATTAATCCCATGAAACAAGATTGGAATCTTATATCTACCCACATTAAGTACAAACCACACAATGCACACACGCATATATAACAAATGCAACCAAAAATATATTCATTGATAGTTTATCACTGAGAAAGCTCCACATGACAAAGTTTAATTGTTTTTCATATACATAATCATTTTCTTACTTTGAGTATCAAAAGTATTCTTACTGTATGTATTACCAGGAGTCTCCCTGAAGCCAACTGCAGAAGCACGGGAGGCAAAAAGAACCAAGGGGCTAGCTTGTAAATCAAGCCATCACAGGTCAAGCTCCCGTCAGTCAAGACAGGCTCCCTCAGCTGGGAGAAGGGTTGTCACACGCTGGCTACACATTTCATAAAATATACCTTCCTAAGCCAACAAGGAGTGGTCGAGCTCTTCGGAATATAATTAGGTCTGGTTTCTATATTGTGCAAAAAAAAAAAAAGGCTTTTTACTAAGAACAGATCTTGAGAAGTTTAACAAATATCGGGGAGCATCTGGTGGAGCTGCCATCCTTGAAAACTTGCTGAACTGACTCAGACTGCAGGCCAGGCCCTGAGGAAGCAGGATCAGGCACGCGCTTTAATGCCTGACGCGCTTTCCAACATTTAATTTTATAAAAAATTTATTTAATAGTGATATGTGGCATGCACTTTTTTTAACTTCAACTTTTTTCTTTGATAAAATTTACAGTGTTGTCTGAATTATAAGGTGCCATTTTAGAGCTTAACATATTTGCATTGGGTGCTCTTAGCAGTCATCTATTGTGTGTGTGCTATGTGAGCAATGGAGTAAAAGGAAAAAAATACTCCCCTTCTGTTCATTAATACTCATTAACTGTTCTGCCACCATCCCTCCCCCGCAAAAAATATTCTGTTTTTAACTCAACTTAATTTCCATTCCAAGAGTTTGGAGGGGAGGAAAGGAAGATTTCTTTCCATCTCTATTATTTCTGAGTAGGTCCAGGAAAAGTCCCAATTTTATGTTCAGGAGTCTTGTCATGTGGACCTTGAATAATAAACCTTATCCCTCTGGCCACAAACATTTTTAAACCTGCAAAACTCCAGTCATGTCCCCTGTAGAAAACAGATAAAGTTCTAAATGGATGTTTTTGAAGATGGACTGAGATTCTCCTGCATCCTATACAGCATAGTAGTTACTGCCTCTCTTTCTAGACCTCTTTTACAGCAAGCGCATAAGCCCCCGGACAAAAATATAAGGTCCCTGCGACCCCGAGCCCATCATTGGACCTCGTTTGCCAGAAGCATCCTGGGCACCCTACACTTCTCTACCTGAGTGCAGTGCATGGGACTTACTGGGGAAGTAAGACATCTCTAATGAGAGCCAGAAGACTGCTGTCAGAGTCGACATTCGCCTCCTTCTTGCCATCACCAACCTCCTGGTTCACGAGCAGAGATGTGGTTTCTGAGAGCAGCCGCAAGCTGAAGAGTCTCCACTCCACTTGAAAGAAAACAAAATGCCAAGAACGTGACCACATGGAGATAGAATGAAAACAGAATGTGTAACTGATGGAATTCTCACTGATGTGGTCACACTTACCATTCCCGCTTTGAACCAAGGAGACCAAGGGTGGCAGGATATAATCAACCACCTAAAAGGAAAGACGTAAAAGACTTGGTTCAAATCCCTACAAACAAAAAACTGATACTGTGAGCGAACTCAAGTCCGTGTGCCTGACACACAGTGAGGCCAAACAATACTGAAGCGTCGCAGTTTGGAGCGGACAAAGGTTTATTGCAGGGCCCTGCAAGGAGACGGGCGGCTCTTGCCTTAAAAACCCTGAACTTCCCGAAAGCTTTGAGCAAAGCCCTTTTACAGGAAAGGTGAGGGAGGGGCAGGGTTAGTTGTTGGAAGCTTCTTGGTGTCAGATCCTTTGCTCTTGAGGTCAGGTCATGATGTTGCTGTAAACGTCCACCAAACAAATGTTAGTCTCTGTTCTGACAAGAAGGGGCAAGATCCCAAGGCTCAACTTTCGCCCTCCGAGGTCCAGGCCTCGTTAAGAGGAGGGGTCCCTGCGCGGGCCGGTCACCCTGCCCAGGAGTGCTGCTCCAGCACCCAGCCCGGGTCCTCCCGCCAGTGCCTAGCCCGGCTGAGGAGGCAGATCTCAGCTGGCGGCGCCCTCGGTGCCAGGTCCCCAGACCCCGCCCAGCCGTCATCCCTGAGGGAGCCAGGCGCCCAGGACCCAACCGGCCCTCAGGCTGCCCAAATCAGGGGCCGTGTCCCACGCACTGCGACCCACGGAGACCACCGCCACCGCCATTAGGTCGTGGAGGCAGGGATGGGGTAGAGGTTCGCCGCTGCCTCGAGGCCGAGCCTGGACCGTGGGCGGCCTGGTGAGGGCTCTGGAGCCCTGCAGGACACAGTCCGCAGCCTGCCCCCAAGGCCCCCAGCTCACCCGCCGACCCAAGGCCAGAGGGCCTGGAGGGCCCCAAGGAGAAGGCCAGCCACGATCCGCCTCTCACCGCACTCTCTGCTACGCGCAGACCACTGTGAGGCTGACTGCTGGGGGAGCAGGACGTCTAACCGCCCCACTAAGGGTCACACGCTGTCACTCGCGCCCACCCCACCCCTATTATAATATCAACCACTACCCATGCCTTTTCCACTGACAGAATCATTAGTCAAAGGACTGAAAAAAAAGCAACAGCTAAATTTACCCAGGATTTAACCTCTGCATGACATTTAATAAACCACCAAGCTCATTTAAATCTGAAAAAGTCCTCAGGTCAAAATGACATTATGGTCATCAAGACAGTAGTTTATCAAAACCTTCAGAGTTTATGAAAGGATCTTTAGTATATAATACAAACTCTGGTTGGCATGGGTTGACATTGAACCATCAAATAAAGATATGTAAGCTGGTGATAATTAGTCAAGTTTAAAGTAAACAACAATTAAAATGTTGGAGGAAAAGGAGATACATAATCCTCATGTTTTTGCAAATACATCAAAGCGCTATGACAAGTTAATCTTGGTGATTTTTAGAAATAGATTCCAAAGATCTAAACCCATCACACAAACCACCTCTATGATTTTCTAGTTATATCAGACAGAGCACAATCAAATATGGTTTGCAACCTACTCCAAAATAACAAATTTACCCCCCAAATGAAAATGGATGATGAAGAAAGGACAAATCATTTCCACAGTGTAATTCTGAAAACTACTATCTCATTTGGTGAACTCTTTTGGTGACAATAAACAAAATTCCTGTTGTTTATAGCTGAACTGATTCCTGATCCTAAGATGTGTATTTGCTCTCCTCACCACACTGACAAAAGGGCAGGAAAAGCGGTCCACGGCCCAACACCACCCTCCAAACCAATGAAAGGATACCCTACACAGGTAAGGATCTCCACACATGGGTAGTGGTCCGTCAGTGTTACCCTGTTCTAGCTCCACTCCACAAAATAAGTTTATACGTAACATTATATCTAGATATTTGTACCACAACCCTAAGAACTAGGGATGTTTTGTTTACCCTCTTCCATTAAGTGACATCACATCACTCAAAGCATACACATCAAGCTTCACTAAGGAATTTTTAGAACTCTAAACTCCCAGGTACACCAAAAGCAAAAACTATGCGAAGAAGAGAAATATATCCCACTATCAACCGCTATCAACACGCTCAACATCTATCTTGAAGGTTTAAGAGAGCATATTAAGAGAGGAGTGGGACTGAAATTATCTACATGTCCAACTCAATAAGTTCGAAAACCAACAATTAGGCATGGTCCAAAAAGCAAGGCTGTCGGAAGATGAAGAGACAAAAATCAGTAGTTTTCCAATATGCCTACAACGACCAAACAAATAACATAATTAGAAAAAGATACCATTTACAACAGTAATAAAATTCCAAGGTGTCTACGACATCATGACTTTCACAGAAATATATATATATATGTGTGTGTGTGTATATATATATATATATATATATATAATATGTATGACAGCCATCGATGGACTTCTGAAAAACAGCTTGAAAGCTGTCACAACCATGCTCAAAACAAGAAAAAAGACAAACTGAAAATCAGTAACTCTTCTCAGACAAACCAGAGGCTTCAAGTCGCAGGGCAAACCAGCTGTCCCCCAGAAGTGAAGAGACAGGCAAAGACAGAGAATCATGGCTTAACAGGAGCAGAAACCACCCGTGGAGCCAGCAGCTGGAGCAAAAACATAAAGGGTAACTGAGTAATTGCCGGTGTCTGAGCAGAAGAGAGAAAACCTCCTTCAGGCCCTGCGTGCACCTGCACCTGACAACGGGGAGGGGGGTGAGGTGAGACGCACTTGTGAAGTTCACAGCCCAGGCGCACATGCTCAGAAGAGGAATGAGACCAAATCAGAGGGGCTACGGAACACTCCTCCCCCCACCTCACCACATCAATAGGGCTCCTGTGTAATAACAGGATTACAACAGAGAGCTGCTTTATTATAAAGACACAGGCTTTATTTCAGAAGGAGCTATTAGGGAAACCCAAGACAACAGGAGAGACAAAATAAGGACATTATGGGGAATTTTAGCCTCTGAAACCTACAGCTACGGCAAACAGTAAACACAGCCTGGCTCTTAGCCAGATAAACATAAAACTTCACACTAACGGCTCAGTGATCTCAGTTCATTTTACCTGATACATCATGCTGGAGTGAAATATTTGAAGTGCTGAGAGGGAAAAAAACACCACCCTAGAATTCTGAGTGAAATTATCCCTCAAGAGTAAAAGGAAAAATAAAGACTTTCTCACACACACAGTAACTGAAGAAATGTTTTGCCAGTAGACTTGCCTTGCAAGAAATGTTAAGTTTTTCAGAAAGAAGGAAAAAGACATAGCTCAGACACTCAGATCTTTATGTTAGAGAAAAAATAAATGAAGGTAAAATATAGTAATTGATGAGAAGCCTCAGAGAGGTCAACTCTGTGCAAATTAATCTGTAATTCCAATAAAAATAAATATTCTAACGAGGTTTGCATGAACTCCTCATACTGATTCTATAATGTATTTGGAAAGGAGAGGGTCAGGAATAATGGAAAATTTTCCAAAAAGCATGAGGCATATTTGGTTCACCTTCTCAAGTTTCCAAGTTTACTGTGATGGAAATAAACATGATGGCACAAGCAAAGGGGTAGACAAAGAGATTCATGGAACAGAACAGAGAGTCTAGAAACAGATACATATGGGAACGCAGTAAGTAGCAGATAGAGTACTACCAACAGTGGAAAAACACATAGACTATTCACTGAAGGAATAGGTACAATTTAGTTGTCTATTTGGTAAAAAAAAAATATCATAATGCTAAAAAAAAATTACTGGAGGCTTACAGATCTAACAGTTAAAAGCTCTTAAAGGAAAATATGAGAGAATGGCCTTTGTGTTATTAGAGTAGGAAAAGCCTTTTTAAATGATACCTAAAAAGTACAAACTAAAACAAAATACTAACAGGGATTTCCCTGGTGGCACAGCGGTTGGGAATCTGCATGCCAATGCAGGGGACACGGGTTCAAGCCCTGGTCCGAAAAGATCCCACATGCCGCTGAGCAGCTAAGCCCGTGCGCCACAACTACTGAGCCTGCGCTCTAGAACCCACGAGCCGCAACTACTGAAGCCTGCTCGCCTAGAGCCCGTGCTCCTCAACAAGAGAGGCCACCGCGATGAGAAGCCCGCGTGCCGCAGTGAAGAGTAGCCCCCGCTCGCCACAACGAGAGAAAGCCCGCGTGCAGTAACGAAGACCCAATGCAGCCCAAAATAAATAATTTTTTTAAATACTAATAAATTTGACATTAAAATGAAAAATACTCGTAGAAGATGAGTCCTCATAAACAAAATGAGAAGAAAAGCCATTGGCTAGGAGAAAGTTCTGCAATCCCTATACCTGACAATGGATGAATATGCAGAATACATGAACAGGGGACCCCCCGAAGGAGAATACCTAAATAGCCAGTAACCATATCAAAACTACTCAACTCCACTAATAATCAGAGAAATGAAAGGTAGAACAAAACAGATACCAATTTACACAAATCCAGTTAGAAAATCACATAATACCAAGACTGGGGGAAATGGGTACTCACATACCACAAAAAAAAAAATCAGTATTTAACTTGGAAGAACAATTTCACAATACCAACCAAAGCTGAACATGAACACAGCATACAACTCAGCAATTCAGCTTCTACGTGACACATTTAAAAACACTCACTGCAGATCTGATTTCAGGAGTGAAAAGACAGTGAATAAATCATTACATTTATATTTCATTATTTAATGAAAACATCAACTTGCAAAATGATACAGGCAGCATGACACTATGTATCCTGAAACAATACCTATAATCTTAAAATACATACTAAATGTAAATTTCTGTATTAAAAATGTATTTCGTAAGACTTAAAAGAAGAAATCTATTTAATTATAATATTATTTAATTTTTAAATTAACACAGTATTCCTCTGAATAACTCAAGGCAATTATAATAGCATCCCAAGATGATACAAATTTAATCCTTCCAACTGAGAATGATCCTTGAGAAGAAGTAACAGGAGGGTGGTAATGGAAAAATAAAATGCTTTTTATAATACGTAAATGAAGACTACAAGAAGGTTTAGAACGTTATTTGACTATTCACCTTTAATTCGTATTTTTGGTGAGCGATGACAGTTGGCTACTTTATCAAACGAAAGCTACCCATTAAGACATGAACTGAAAAATGAAATTACACTGAAAATACCTGCATGCTTAGCCAGTCAAACCAGGCAAAGGATATAAAATCTGAAGAACAATTTCATTAGTTTTATTTATACTCTATTCAATAACTACAGAGACTGAAATAATAAATGGTGTTCAGGAAAAGACTGTTGTTTTTACAATCCTCACAAGAAAAAGGAGACCACATATCTTTTGGCAAAATGTTCACTTAAAGTTAAATATACAATGATTCCAGCCAAAAAGACAACATGAAAATAAAACATTTAAAATGTTAGTTACTTCGGGGATGAGAGCAAAGAAACACCTTTAGTTCCTGGAGTAGCATTTAAGGCAGAAAATGTAAAGAAAATGTAACAAAGGAAGTTAAAGAAAATAAACCATTTCAATAAATTCCCATACAAATCAGAAGGGTATCTACTCTCAACAAAATGCAGGGGAGGGCTTCCCTGGTGGCACAGTGGTTGAGAGTCCGCCTGCCGATGCAGGGGACACGGGTTCGTGCCCCGGTCCGGGAAGATCCCACATGCCGCGGAGCGGCTGGGCCCGTGGGCCATGGCCGCTGAGCCTGCGCATCCGGAGTCTGTGCTCCACGATGGGAGAGGCCACAGCGGTGAGAGGCCCGTGTACGGAAAAAAAAAAAAAAAAATGCAAGGGAAAAAAGTCTGTATAACTGACACATCCCAACATTTACAAACATTAATTGTGTGTGTATATAATACATATACATACATACACAAACATAAAATAAATGATTTAGATGAGCTCACAGTATGTAGGTAAGGGGATTTTTATCACCACCACTCTCAGAACTTAATAGCTACTAAGGGCCAGAAGGGAAATGAGCCCACTTACAAATACGTATACACATATGTATAAAGTAACTAACATTATATAAATTGGGATGTGGAGACAAAAGCCAGCGTTTCCTGGAAGAGGTTGGGATGTATTTTATTGTTGTTGCTGCCACTGCCTTTAAACTAAAGAGCTGCCAGAAGTTAGATTCAAAGGCCTAGAGATCCATGCGATGACTTAGGCTTTCTTTCTTCTTTTTCTGAGATATTTACAGTAATTTACTCTGAATTTAATTTGAAAACATTCACATGAGAATTAAAACAATCATCTAGACATACAATTTGCAAGATTCCAGTCAGAGATGAGAAAGGAACTCTAAATTGAGAGACTGTCTCAAGATGACAAATGAAGCAAAGTTCTAGCCTCAGCCTCCGGGCCCAAATCTCTGGAGCTCACAGGTACTCGCTCAGAGAAGGGGACTGCTGCAAAATAAAAGAGCAGCTCCAAGGGTGCTCGAAGTGATCTGGGGGCACAGGGGAGAACAAACACAGGAAAAGGCTCTTGGAACCACAGTAACGATGGTTATTTGGGCCCAGGAGCAGGGCAAATTTTTTTAAAAAACTATTCTGACAACTATATTTCAGTACAAATGGTTTCCTATATAACCCTGTGCATTTTATTTAATTTGCTTTATGCATTTAAAAACACCATTGTTAGAAGGAGTCCGCAAACCTCGGCAGACTGCCCAAGGCTTCCAGCATACAAAACACAGGAACAAATGAGTCCAATGCCAAGAACACCACTCGGCTGGGCTCAGTGATTTCTTGAACCCTTCCAAGGGTGGGCCACCTGTACAATATTTCTAGCTAATCCACATCTCTTGCAAAAAGGACTAATTTCACCAAAGGAAAAAATCTTTCTAACAAAAGTATCATCAATATAAAGACACCTCACAAGTGTGAACTTCTGATCAGAGTTTTTCAAATGCTAACTAATCATCCCTGGAGGATGTATTCCTGAAAGTGTACTTCACATATAAACTGACCTCTCCTAGGACAGAGATTAAAACTAACTCACGCAAACAGACTCACAGACACAGAAAACAAACGTAAGGTTACCAAAGGGGAAAGGGTGGGGAGGGATAAATTAGGAGTTTGGGATTAGCAGATACAAACTCCTATATATAAAACAGATAAACAACAAGGACCTACTATATACCACAGGGAACTATATTCAATATCTTGTAATAAACTATAAAAGGATCTGAAAAAGTATATATGTGTAGGTATGTGTGTATATATATATATATATATATATATCTGAATCAATTTGCCATACACTAGAAACTAACACAAAATTGTAAATCAATTCTACTTCAGTTAAAAAAAAAAAACTAACTCATGCATATAATTTCACACCTCTTGTGAAAGGTTAAGTAGTTTCAAGTAAACTACACTAGGTTTCTCAAAATAATACTCGGAGAAACCATAAAATGACTTATGAAATCGTTTCACACTCCTCTCCCTTTGTATACATGATTTTTTTCTGCCTGTAACACCCACTCCTCCCACAGGAGCCCATCAGGAGTTGATTCCTACGTGCCTTCAAAATTTAGCTCAAGAACTGCCTCCTCTAAAAAATCATCTCCAGACCCTGTTAGACTGAGTAGGGCTCGCGGCATGCCCCATGCGTACCACCAACACAGTCCAATCAACTACGGCGGTCCAATCTTTGCTTTCCATATGGGTCCCTTCCTCTCAACCAGCACTGAACCGATTCAGAGCAGGGCCTGATTCTAGCACCCCAGTGTATTCTCATTGCTTCATTTAAACAGGTGGTTTGCAAAAGGCACTTATTATGAATATATGAGTAAACAAAATACTTGTTTTCTGTGTCCATTTTTATATCACTGCTATACCTCTATTCATACTAATTTATCCTATTAATATGAATAGGATGTAAAAAAAAACTTTGAAACATAAAAGGTACTTGTCCTATAGAATGCTAATTTCTCAAAAAAAAAAAAAAAAACTCATTTGATTTTGTATCCTAGTTGTCAGCTGCCATCACCCCAAACTTCGATATTTAAAAGGAAAACCCTTAGCCCTGCACGCTCTAAGAAATCTAGTGTCCTCTCCAAGATTTATAGGAATGTGCAAGGGCTTATTTACTTTCCATGGTTCATTGCCAATGCTTGAGTTTTTACCTCACTGACTCTAGTATTTTATCTGCTTTTCACCTTCTCCTAATGTTTGCTTCCAAGAGTCTGAATATACAAATGAACAGTGGTCAGACTATTTATGACAAAAGGACTCCAGCCGCAACCTGTGCAGGAAACAGCATGGAAGCCACATTGTAACAGCTGCAGCCATAAACTCAGAATGGTTAGGACTTGGTCGATAACTGCCAGCCTCACTCTTTTTTGTACTGTGTCCCCTTTGACTCAAGACCAACCAGAGAAGCCTAAATATGCTCTCCTATCCAAACCACATAGGATGCTCTGTTTCTCATCAGCTTGACTCCAGTCCCCCCATGGCAATCAGGGCACACCTTAAGCCCTCCCTCATTAGCATATATTAAATGACACGCCCACAGGTGCCATGACAGTTCCGAGGCCACCCATAAAAAGCCCAAAAGTGGGCGGTGGCCCAATTCCTGGAAATCCCTGCCCCTTCCCCAAAATAGCTGGAATAATCCTCCTACTTATTAGCCTATGAAATTACTGTGCCCATAAAAACTAACCACCCTGTATTTTGGGGCTGCTCTCGCCTTTTGAGACGGACTGCTTTCTGTCTGTGGAGTGTGTACCTCTCTCAATAAATCTACTTCTTACCTATCACTTCGCCTCTCACTGAATTCCTTCTGCACTGAGACATAAAGAACCTGAGCTTCAGGTGTGCGATTTCAATTAAAATAAAAGACAGTGGGTCTGAGCTCCAGAATGAGTTTTGGCTGTGTTTGAATCTCACCTGAGGTTGTACAGTTGAATTCAATACCAATACAAAGAACGATTATCGATTAGTCATGTTACAGAATGTGTGATTCAAAAATATCACTTGGGGAGTGCGGTGTGACCCATGATGAACCTCAGTCTGCATTTTGAGAAGTCACATGAAAATGGTATGCTTTTTTTTTTGGCGTGTATCTTTTTTTTTTTTCATCTTTATTGGAGTATAATTGCTTTACAATGTTGTGTTAGTTTCTGCTGCATGACAAAGTGTATCAGCTATATGTATACATATATCCCCATTTCCCCTCCCTCTTGCATCTCCCTCCCACCTTCCCTATCCCACCACTCTAAGGTGGTCACAAAGCACCGAGCTGATCTCCCTGTGCTATTTTACATTTGGTAGGGTATATATGTCCATGCCACTCTCTCACTTCATCCCAGCTTACTCTTCACCAACCCCCCCTCACTGTTTCCTCAAGGAAAATGGTATGCTTTAATGACAACCCAATGCCAAACGGCAATAAAATAGATAACAATGAAGAAGAAAAAAGGACAAAAACCTAAAAACTCTCTTTACCAAATCACTTCCAAGTCACAGTGAGGAATCTAGGATGACAAAAATCTGATACAGCTTATGACAGAGAAACTCTTCTAACCCTTCCAATTGGCATGGTTTGCTCATTGGTACTAGGTCTCCTTGTTAAAAAGAAGAGACTGGAACATCTGAGACAATAGACTGAGAGCCCTTTTGCTGCTGTGGAGTTAGATGATTTGTTCATCAGTGCCTTCCCCTTCTAGAATCTTCCACAGAACTTATAAACAACATGTACACCATTTAAATAAATACCACTGTAACTCTATGCAATGTCCCTGCATTAATGACTTTTCTCTATCATAAAATTCCACCATTCATTACTTTTTCTAGTCGCAGAGGTAATACACCTATATGGAGCAATCCAATGAATTTTAATATTTAATGTTAGTGGTATTGCTTTCTTAAACAAAGATATTCATATGTGCTAAAGGTCATTTCAGGACATGTCATAAAAACAGAGTCGTTTTGAAGTCTTTTTGAAAATGCAGATTCCCAAGTCTAGGGACATTTTTATTTCTGTGCTCAAAAACTGGGTCCCTCATTCAAAACACATGTGTCTGCATATGCACATTAATTACTACTAATGGTCCTCAGCAACATGGCTCAGAAGAAATGAATGTCTGTGAGGTAGGGATGCTAAAGACAGCTCTGAGACCTTCAAGCTAAACAATCACAAATGCACTGAAACATGTAAATTACACTCACGCTAAACCATATTTCATTTGTTCTTAAGTAAAGCCACTGATGCCCAAGATGAAGATTTGTTTATAATTTTAAAAACTTCTTTTCCATTTTAAGAAAGGTTGAACATGAGATACTGAAGTTCAGCAGCTTTAAGCTGTAAGTAACCACGTACCCACATTCAAAATTTCTTATTTCACAAAGAATAAAGCAACAATCTTATAACCTATGGAAAGTGTATTTCTAAACCTTAATCATTTATAATGAAAGTATGCTTCATACTCTTATTTTTGTAGAGGGTGTTTTTTTCTTACTTTAAAAAAAATTTTACTGATGGAAGTAAATAATTTGAAAATGGAAGTTTACTATTCTAAGCACTCAACTAAAATTCCTATTCTACCTTTGAAAATTAATCAGCAGTTCCTTCATTTCAGTAGACCTTAAAAAAACCTGGTACATCTGACAGCACAACAATTAACATGTTCACACCAACTGCAAGTCTCCTTACCCCACACAAGGTACTGTCAGGTGTCCAGGAAAAACGTGCCTAGAACATGACCTCTACCACTGCTGATGGCAGAGCAGATGATTCAGAAGGCCCCTTCTGAGGAGAACAACTAACTATAAAAACTAGACACAACACTGTTCAAATCTTCTTTACAATATTAAGTGCTTAGAAAGATGTTAAGGAATTCCCAAGGCCACGCCAGGTTGGCAAAATTTCAAAAGTTTGACAATACACTACTGGCAAGACTGGGGAGAAACAGGCCCTCTGATCACCGCTGGTGGGAAAGCAAAATAGTAAACCCATGTGGAAGGGACTCGGGAAGTATCTAGCAAAACTACATACGCATTTACCCTTTGATCCCACAGTCCAGGAATTTGCACTGAAGAGACACCTCCAACAGAAGGAAACTGCACATGCACAAGGTTACTTGTTTGTGATTGAAAAGATTAGAAACTACCCAAATGTCCACACATCAGAGATGGGTTGAACAACCTATGATATACACAAACATGACGGAGTGCTACACTGCTCTTATGAAGAAAGAGATGGAATAATTTCCAGTATCCATACTAAATGAAAAAGCAAAGTGCAAAAGAGAAAATATAGTATGTTACTTCTTGTAAAAGGAAGAAAGGGGAAATAAGAAAACGTTATCTCTACAAAAAGAAACACTGAAAGGACAAGCCAGAAAACGAGACTGGTTACCTATAAGAGTAGGGAGGGTATGATGGAATGGTGATGAAGTGAACAGGCTATATACCCGGGGGGAAGAGGGGAAGGGAGTGATGCTGCTCTGAATATGTCTGTTTTTACAGTTTTTACTTTTGGAAGCATGCTAACCTTCTACATATTCAAAAAATAAAATCAATGCGCTTCCCTGGTGGCGCGGTGGTTGAGAGTCCGCCTGCCAATGCAGGGGACACGGGTCTGTGCCCCGGTCCGGGAAGATCCCGCATGCCACGGAGTGGCAGGGCCCGTGAGCCATGGCCGCTGAGCCTGTGCGTCCGGAGCCTGTGCTCCGCAACAGGAGAGGCCACAACAGTGAGAGGCCCACGTCCGCAAAAATAAATAAATACATAAAATAAAAAAATCAAATCAAATCAAAAAGCATAAGAAGGGAAGAAAAGAAAACCTAAAATTGAAAGCAAATTGAAAATAAATCAACTATATTTCAAATGAATATTATTCAATATGACCACACTAAAAGGGAAGATGGGGCACTAATCCAAGTATTGACTATACACCCCAGCCTTGCTTGGGTGACATCTGGGAGGTGGGGGGAGGAGGAAATTCTGCAAACAAATCCTGATTTCATGAGGTTTGTTTTCGTACTGGTCTGGGTAAAGCAATTCTGCAACAATTTCAGACATATTATAACATTAAGCAAATGAGGAAATGTGCTGATGTTGCTGGAAGCCAGAATTTTTACAAAGGAAGAAAGGACACAAAAATATGGAATGGGGCAAGGTAAGAAAGAACCATGTGGGGATGAACTGGATTTGAAGACACTGGTGTGAACTCATGATTTCAAACTATGTTTATGTGTGTGTACGTGTATATGTAAGTATGCATACAAGTGTGTCCTCTGTGTGTTCATACGTGTACTTACATGTATATATTTCCTAGCTCTGTTTCTTGGAAGGGTCTAGAAGCTAAGACATCCCAGGAGACAGGAGACATTTAGCGCCCTGATTGTGGTCTCTAAAGCCATTTCCCACGAAAGGGAACCAGGGCTCCTCAAAGAAATGACTGATTCTAGAGCCAGGTCAGGTTAGTTACAAGCTGAGGCAAGAGTATCTTGCTGTGACACAAAGTAAAAATTCACTCAAAAAATGAGAGGGTATGTCACAAGAACAGAGGAGCCAACTTGAAAGGCCAAATCTGATGTAATTAGGGCACCAAAATAATTATAGTAATGAAGCCATCGAAAAAAATAGGAATTTGTGGTGGACAGAATGATGGTAGACAGAAAGATGTCCACACCCTTATCCCTGAAACCTGTTCATTTGTTACCTTACACAGCAAAAGGGATTTTGTAGATGTGATTAAGTTAAGGAACTTGAGGTGTTTATCCTGGATTATACAGGTGGGCCCAATGTAAAATCAAAGGTCCTTGACAAGAGGGCCAGAGTCAGAGAAGAAGATGTGACAACAAAAGCAGAGGTGAGAGAGAGAGAGGGGAGAGAGAGATTTGAAGGTACTACACTGCCAGCTTCAAAGATGGAGGAAGGGGGTCACAACCCAAGGAATGCAGGCAGCTCTTAGAAGCTGGAAAAGCCAAACAAACAAACAAACAAACAGATTTTCTCCTTAGATCCTCTAAAAGGAACACAGGTAGGCTGACATCTTGCTTGTAGCCCCAAAGACCCATTCTGTACTTCTGACCTACAGAATTCTAAAATAATAAATCTGTGTTTTTTTAAGCCACTAAATTTGTGGTAATTTGTTATAGCAGCTACAGGAAACTAATACAGAATACAAGTCCATGTCAATGATACATAGATATGCTAATTCATATCAGTTAACTTCATTTAAAAAATAGGCTTAAAAAAATAGGCTTACATTAAGCTCTAAACACTTTATTAGAAAAAATTTTTCGTATCTATGTAAACTTTTTAATATAACACAAAGATGTACTAATCTAAGTATATAACTTAGTTAACTTTCACAATATGAACACACTCGTATTACTAGCACCCAGATTAAAAAAAAAAAAAAAGGCACTTCCAGGACATTTTGGACAAAGCCCCCTTGTAAACCCTTAATTGCCCCAAGGGTATCCACTAACCTGACTTGTAACTGATTAGTTTTCTCTGTTTTTAAACTTAATGCAAATCGATCATGTTATTTCGTATTTGTTATCTTTGTCACAGGTTAACTTTGTGAGATTTATCCATGTTCTTCAGTGTAACTACAGATCATTCGTTTTCCTTGCTGCATAGTATTCTACTGCATGACCAAATCATAGCTTACTTACCCATTAGATTGTTGATTGGCATTTGGATAGTTTCCCATTTGGGGCTATGAGCATCCTCTGCGTGTATATGGGTGAACACATGCTTGCATTTCTATTGAATGTATATTTATAGGTGAAATTGCTGAGTCATAATATATTCATGTTTACTTTCAGTAGCTACTACCAAACAGGTTTCCAAAGGAAATGTACCAACTTACATTCCCACTAGAAGTTTCCGAGAGTTCCATTTGCTCTACATCCTCACCAACTCTTGGTACTAACTCAAAACTTTAGTTTCATTCAAGTTAAACTACTCAATGTTTATTAGCCTCCAGCCTTCAGTTTAAAAACTTACAAAAGGACAGGCTTTTCATTAAAGAAGGTATTATGGCTTAGCTTAAAGCCATGGCTTAAGCTTTTATGGTTTTTAAAGTTTAAACAGATTATATTTTAGGCAACTTATGTATATTACTGTTAGAAATTTCTAATAAAGAATCATCTTTATTTTCCCCTTTGCTATTAATAACATTTTTTTTGAAACCACCATGAATGGGAACAAATTCTCTGTACAAACCAAATCATTATGGTATTTCTAACTGCTCTGCAAGCCACACTGATAATTTCCAACTATGAGGCACTAAATGATCTCAACTATGGGAAAAAATGTGAGTCAACTATCTGTGCTCGGCAAGAATTAAATGCATGTAACCACTTCCATATAACAAAGTACTGACCAGTACCCTTGAATATAGTTTGTGCTAACATTTCCAACAATGTGATACCCTTTGCGGTGCTGGATCTTCAATTTCACGAATTCCAGTCATGCTCAAGAAGAGGTAATTAGAGGATTTCCCATGAGTTACAGCATTAAAAAAATATTTTTTAGGAAGTCCATGATAGCTTTCCTATAGTAACACAGGCTGTCCTTGCAATGATTATTATGGTAGCACTTCATGATTAGAAAATAAACTAATTAAATGTCTAATTAAATGTAAGTATAGACATTTGTAAATACTGGATCTTAACAAATTATCCATGGGGTTACTGCTCATTGAGGAAAAGAATCAATAAGCAACACTCAGGCAAGTAGTATCTCAATGGAAGACTGAGAAATCATTGCTAAGAAAGTAACCATAACAAACAGGCTTTCTGGCAATAGTGGGTATGGTTATTTGGATTAATTCTCTCACTGAAAATTCACAATGAAAAATTGCCAGATAAAATATCAACAACCAAAACCTTAAAATATTTAAGACCTGAAAAGGCAGTGGGGGAGCCTTCCTACCAATTTCTGAATGAAAGCCTTAACTAGAGAGTTGAGTAGAACATATGAGCATGGAACTGATAGTGCTCTGGAGGCATTTACCAATACCACAAACACAAGGCTCCAATGGAGGCCAGTGGGACCAGAGAGACAGGGGTCTGAGCTCACGTCTGCCCAGCGTGTGGAGTTTTGGGAGTCTTCTACACGGAGCTGGGCACTTTGGGGCGGGTGTGGGGATGATACCCTCAGTTAGGAAAACCAGATCTAGTCACCAACCACTCCACATAAATTCACACTCCTGGGAACTGCTGAGAAGGCTGCCCTGAGAAGTTATGCTCTCAGACCTACAGTCTCAGGAATTTTCACACTGGATACAAATGACTGTGGTCTGAGATAGCCCTGACTGGCAGGGCCCCAACAAACATGAAGCCTCTTGGAGGAGGGAACATCCACACTAGGCTTGAGGGAATGCCCACAAACAGATTTCAAGTCCCATGACCAACACGCAGTAAACGTTAACATGGTGTGCAAGAAAACAAGACGAAGTGGGTATGAGCAAGATATAACAGACACCAAACCACATCACAGTCTTCTGACACTGAAATTATGAGACAGTGTAAAATAACTACATCTAACAAATGTGAATAAACAAAGCACAAACTGGGAAATAACTATAAGGAAGAGGAAATTATAACAAGCAATACAGTAGACTGAATAAAACAGACAAGCAGAATTTCTAGTGACAACCTAACTTCTACACATGAAAAGCAACCAAAATTTAAAACATTGTGGATGTATGTGGCCCCAGCCTGAACACAGAAACAGAGCAAAATTAACCAGAATATAACACTGAGAGAGAAAAAGGTGAAATATACAGAAAGACAGTAAGAAGTATAGAAAATACAGTGAGAAAGTTTAATATACATGGGATCTGAGCTGCTAACAGGAGACAGAGCAGGGGAGAGAGAAGATAAGCAGAGATAAGGGTTGAGAATTTTGCAAAGTTGAAGAAAAAGGGACAATCCGCAGATTCAAAAAGTACACAGAATCCTCAGCAGAATAAACAAAAAGAAGTTCATATTTAGTTACGACACAGTGAGTCTATAGAAAGCAAAGGCCCTCCCCCCTCCACCCCAAAAAAAGTCTTAGGAGGAAACAAGGAACAGAGAGACAGATTATCTTCACAGGAAAAACCAACTATCAGTGAACTTCTCAATAGCAACAACCCAGAACATAAGATAATGAAATAGTATCTTCACAGTACTAAACAACAACAAAAGTAACTGCCAACCTAGAATTCAACAGTCAGAAAAAAAAATCTCCCTCAAGAAACAATGACTTTGGGACTTCCCTGGTGGTCCAGCGGTTAAGACTCTGTGCTCCCAATACAGGGGGCCTGGGTTCAATCCAGTGTCAGGGAACTAGGTCCTGCATGCTGCAACTAAAAGGTCCCGTATGCCGCAACTAAGACCCGACGCAGCCAAATAAAATAAATAAATATTGGGGGAAAAAAAAAGAAACAATAACTTTATCAGACAAAGAGTTTGCCACCAGCTCACCCAAAGCTAAGGAAAACTGTGAAGGATGAATGTCAGTCAGAAATAAGTGAACCCAGATGGAAGGACTGAGAAGTAAGAAAGAAAGAAAAGCAAGAAAAGTAGTAAATATGGGGGCAAAGGCAAATGACCATATTATAGTAGTAATAATGAGTATTCTTTTATCATTTCATAACAAAAGGGAGTTAAAAAGAGAGAGAAACAAGACAGACTTTAAAATATCAAAAAAATATATATATCAGGTAAAAGTTACATATATATCATGAGAGGACTAAATGGAGTTGAGTAGGCTATGGCCTGTACTTTACTTAAAGAAAAGATCATTTCTTTTTAAGTTCAACTTTTGCTACCAACCTTACATAGAGAAAAAAAAATGCAGAAAAAAGTTAGCCAATAGAAAAGAAAGATAAGAAAGCAGAAGTGGGAAAAGAGAAAATATGTATGACAAAGCTTGAAAGAAGATGGTGGAATGAATCTAAATATACTAACAATTACAGTAAATGTAAATGGAGTATATGTTCCAGGGAAAAGTCAAATTAGACTTTTTAAAATACTATATGATATTTACTTGACACAGATCTAAACATAAGGACAGAGAGATGTTGAAAGGAAAAGAATGAGAGAAGATGTATCAGGAAGCAAGCAGGTATGATTATATTAAGCTGGGATGAAACAGATCTTAAGACAAAAACATTACTAGAAAATAAAGGTCACTTCACAATGAGAAAAAGGTCAATTTCATAAAATGGCATAATAATTTTAAATTTGCATGCACCTAATAATATGGCTTCAAAATATATAAAACAAAAACTACAGAACTACACAAGAATAAACAAGTTCATAATAGCCTTAAAGGAGATTTAGAAACACTTCTCTTAGTAACTTCTAGGACAAACAGATAAAAATTAATAAAGATAGAAAAGATTTGAACAAGATAACTAATAAATTTAACCTAACAGACACATAACTGAATACTGCACCTAAGAATTGCAAAATACCTATTCTTTCCAAACACATACAGAACATCTACCAAAAAATTTTGTAATGGACTATGAAGCAAGTCTTAATAAATTTCAATAGACTGAAATTAGAATATTTCTCTAACTTCAATGCAATTAAGTCAGAAATCAATTATTAAAAAAACTAAAAAGTGCCCATATGTTTGAAAATTTATTTATCTTAATAACCCATGAATGAAAGCAAATATTTTAACTGAATGATACCAAAAATGCTACATACCAACACTTGTGGAATGCAGCTAAAGCAGTATTTAGGAGGGAGACACGATCTTCAATGCATATGTCAGAAGGGAAGAAATATTTTTAAAAATCAACTATTTATCTCAAAAAGTTAGAAAAAGAATGCAGAATAAATCCAAAGATAGGAGAAAGGAAGCAAACAGAACGGAAATTAACAAAATTAGAACAAAATTAAGCAAACAGAACAGAAATTAATAAAATAGAAAAGAAACATATAGTATGTAGGAGATTAGCAAAACCGAACACTGGCTGGCTCTTTGATAAAGTTAGTTAAAACTAAGAAACATCTAGTTAGATTGTTAAAGAAAAGAAAAAGAAGGAATAACAGTAAAGAGCAAATATTTTTAAAGGATATATTATTAAATTACACAAACACTAAGAAAAATTGGCAAGAAAATACTATGAACTTCTTTACGCCAATAAATTTGAAAAACTACACAAGAAAACCAAAATCTTAGAAAGACGTGGACAAGCACGTCATAAAAGATTATTCCCAAATGGCCAGTAAACATGTGAAAAACCACTCAGCCTCATAAGTAGTCTTGACTATACAATTTAAAACTATGGTGAAACATCACTATACACCCATTCATTTAAAAGGCTGAAATAACAAGAATTGGGAAGAGCGAGGACATGAGGTCCTGCAGTGCTGGTGTGAAAGTAAACTGGCACCACCTCTCTGGAAAACACAATGTCACTTTCTAGACAAACTGAGTTTGCATATTTCCTATAACCACTAATTCCGTTCCTATGTATGTACCCCAGAAATAATGCATGCTTATGTGGAGCAAAATACATAAACAAGAAAATCTATAGCAGTATTGTTTGTAAGTGCCAAATACTAGACATAGCCTAATGTCTATCAAGGATAAATAAGTAAACTGTGATATTTCATATACTCAGGTTTCTATAATGGGACACTATACACTCATGAAGAATAAAAGCACAGAGATACTTAACAACATGGATGTTACAAACACTGAGCAAAAAAACCCAAGTCACAAATGCATACATACGGTATTGAAACAAACAGCAAAAGCAGGCAAAACCAGCCTATATTGTTTAAGAATGCAGGCACAGGCCCACAAAGGAACGCACGGGCATGATTACTATGACAGTCAGGATAGTGGTCCCCTCTCCAGGGAGGAAAGGATTTGTGACTGAGGGGACTTCGGGGCTCAGAATGGTAACATTGTGTTTTGTTTTTCTTTTTTAACTGGGTGGTGATTTCTTGAGCGCTTGCTTTACAACTAGTCATCAAACTACACACACTTTAATACACTTTTCTGTATTTTATATTTTATAATAAAATATATTGAAAAGAGAACAACCATAAAGAGCTGGTAGACATTTCCTAGCCTCAAAAAATAATTATCCCGGGCTTCCCTGGTGGCGCAGTGGTTGAGAGTCCACCTGCCAATGCAGGGGACACGGGTTTGTGCCCCGGTCCGGGAAGATCCCACATGCCGCGGAAGAGCTGGGCCCATGAGCCATGGCCGCTGAGCCTGCGCGTCCGGAGCCTGTGCTTTGCGACAGAAGAGGCCACAACAGTGAGAGGCCTGCGTACCGCAAAAAAATAATAATAATTATTATTATTATAATTATCCCCTCTCTCTTGAGAATGCATCATTAAAGGCCTAAGCTGCCATGTAAGAAGTCGGGCCACCCTGAAGTCTCCCTGCTGGAGACACCCACAGAGATGGAGAGAGAGATGCCTGCAGAGTTCCAGCTGGAGGCAGACATGTGAGGGAGTGACCTTCAGATGATTCCAGCCCCAGGCACCACTGACTGGAACCTCTTGAAAGACCCTGACTGAGAACTGCCTTGCTGACCTAAGTCAACCCCTAGAACCAGGAGAATACGAAAATGATTGCTGTGGTCCTCGTCGTACCTGGCTCCTTTTCTTGAAGGCTTTCTGCTGATGAGAACGTAGTCACAAAACTTTCCTCCCTCCTCTAAAGTCATCACTCAGCTCACCTAAGGATCACCCTAAGGCACAGGTTCTCAAATGGGGGCAATTTCGCGGCCCAAAAGACATCTGGCAATGTGTAGAGACCCTTTTGGTTGTTGCAGCCGAGGGAGGCTGGACTGGGTGCTACCCTCATCTACTATGTATAGGCCAGGGATGCTGGTAAACATCCTACAATGCCCAGGACATGCCCCAAAGCAAGGAACTGTCCATCGCCAAATGCCCATAGTCCAAGGTTGAGAAACTCTGTTCTAAGAGTCTTCGCTGTTGGTTACAACCAATAATCAGGCAAGGAGTAAGAAGGAGCACGCTGGGGGTAAGGTGTGGACCAGAAGGGAAAGAGAATAATGAGCAAAGAACCACCAAAAACAAGTCAACAAGGAAGGAAGGGATTTCTTATGTTCATCCTGTCAAGGGGCAACTTTTCTCAATGGTTATTTCATGTGAGGAACATATATGAACCAAGCACATGTAAACTAGTCTCTTTATATGCGGAATTACCAAGTAAACAAAGAAGTATCTTTCTCCAAAGTCGCCAGAACTGACCGTAGAGCAATAGTCTTTCAATAAAACAGGATACTGTATCACTGCTTCAAAAGTCGACAGGGTGATCTTGATAAAGTCTTCTGATGCCATCGGTCCTACAAATACAGTTAATTATTATAGATGTTTATTTATATGTCCAAAATCATAATATCAGAATACCTCAAGTACAGATGTAAAATGTCCCATGGTCTACTCACCTATGGCTCCATCTATGTTAGTTTCTCCTGAGTCTACTGATTTAATATGACTCTGTAAAAAATAAAAACGTTAATAAATAGAGATTTTAAAATAGCTCTGATATAAGAATCATGCACAGAAAAAACTGAATATATGATCCTATACATGTTCACCATGATGAACTCCAGGCAGTAGGAATCAAGTGATTTTTATCTTCGCATTATATTTTTCTACAGTTTCTAAATTTCATGGGATAAGTAGGCATTAATTTCTTTATCCAGAAGCGGAAAGATAATATTTTTAGAAAGTCTCTTGATGGAGTTAACACACAAAAGTCATTAGAAATTTTTTTTAAAACTTGGATAATTCTACACTACACATGAATGGTAACTGCAAATAAATAATATTTATAAGACAGTCCTTAAAAAAACAGTAACATTTTGCCCAAAACTCTATCTATCATTCTTAATGAAATAACTCATGGAAGGCATTAAGTACTATATACATATTATGAACACTATAATCATAGCTTTGAAACATGATCATATGAATAGTATATATACACTATAAACTATAATCATTTTTAAATATACAAATCACTACCAGTGTGACGAAATGTTAAAATAAAATCAATAGCAATATAAGCACAGAAAGGTCAACCTGGTAAAGTGAGGATAATCCAGTTGACACATAAACCATTTCCAACGTGCCACACTTACTCACGCAGTACACTGGGACATTAGTGAGGATGGCACTGAATCAGGAGCAACAGTCATCTCAAAGGGAGGTCAAGCTTTAGCTACCCTGAGCATCAGTACTGCATCAAGATGCGGCAGGTAAAGGCCTGTCTTCAAAATTCACCACTGTTCTGAGACCGTCCTACATACTTTGTACCCCGACCCCAACTCCCTTAACTGTGCCCCACACACCATGCCCATGCCTCCCTGTGGGATGACCCCCAACAATGTTTCAGAGGCAGGCCTGAGCAGCTCAGCTCTGAACAACCTGGGGTGAACCTCCCAGACCCCAAGTGAGTGCTCCGAACAGAAGGGGTGCTCTGTGAACATGATGTGGATGAAACCATCACTGCCCCGGCTAATAACAGACGGAGCACCTGTGCTGGTGATGCACGGAGACACTGCAACTGAGTGCCTGCCCCTAGCTCACAAAATAATACATATATCATATTTTAGATATGATAACAAATAGCAAATAAAATATAAGATAGCCTTGGAATAAAAAATAATTATGTCAGCAATTAGCCTGGAGTGGAAAATATCAATAGATCTTATTTATTTCTTAAAATTTTTGGTAAATATAAAAGACTATAGAGTGTCCTTGTCCCCATGGTAAACCACAGCCACCCCCCTACTTCTGCAGGAGACCCTCCAACACGAGTAGTATGTGGGATCTTAGTTCCCAGACCAGGGATCGAACCTGCAGCGCCTGTATTGGAAGCGTAGAGTCTTAATCACTGGACTGTCAAGAACATGAGATTTTTTCCCAATCTTTAATGTGAGAACTACGTGGAGCTTCTGGAGGTAAAACCCACAAAGTGTCCCCTACCTTAGACTGAGCCCCCAGGAGTTTTCAACTCTCAAGCTAGTTCATGCTGACTCTCCAATAATTCATCACAATCACTGAAGTGTTCCTACCAGTTTATTATGAAACACACAATCAGGAAATATATCAGTTTGTTTCCTTTAAAAAATGAGCTAGAGATAGCCTCATCCACCAGAGGGCAGACAGCAGAAACAAGAAGAATGACAATCCTGCAGCCTGTGGAACGAAAACCACATTCACAGAAAGACAGACAGGATGAAAAGGCAGAGGGCTATGTACCAGATGAAGGAACAAGATAAAACTCCAGAAAAACAACTAAATGAAGTGGAGATAGGCAACCTTCCAGAAAAAGAATTCAGAATAAAGATAGTGAAGATGATCCAGGACCTCGGAAAAAGAATGGAGGCAAAGATCGACAAGATGCAAGAAATGTTTAACAAAGACCTAGAAGAATTAAAGAACAAACAAACAGAGATGAACAATACAATAACTGAAATGAAAACTACACTAGAAGGAATCAGTAGCAGAATAACTGAGGCAGAAGAACGGATAAGTGACCTGGAAGACAGAATGGTGGAATTCACTGCTGTGGAACAGAATAAAGAAAAAAGAATGAGAAGAAATGAAGACAGCCTAAGATAAGAGACCTCTGGGACAACATTAAACACAACAACACTGGCATCACAGGGGTCCCGGAAGGAGAAGAAAAAGAGAAAGGGCCCGAGGAAATACTTGAAGAGATTATAGTCAAAAACTTCCCTAACATGGGAAAGGAAATAGCCACCCAAGTCCAGGGAGCGCACAAAGTCCCATACAGGATAAACCCAAGGAGAAACACACCAAGACACATAGTAATCAAACTGGCAAAAATTAAAGATAAAGAAAAATTACTGAAAGCAGCAAGGGAAAAATGACAAATAACATACAAGGGAACTCCCATAAGGTTAACAGCTGATTTCTCAGCAGAAACTCTACAAGCCACAAGGGAGTGGCATGATATACTTAAAGTGATGAAAGGGAAGAACCTACAACCAAGATAACTCCACCCAGCAAGGATCTTATTCAGATTTGATGGAGAAATCAAAAGCTTTACAGACAAGCAAAAGCTAAGAGAATTAAGAAACACCAAACCAGCTCTACAACAAGTGCTAAAGGAACTTCTTTAAGTGGGAAACACAAGAGAAGAAAAGGACCTACGAAAACAAACCCCAGGGCTTCTCTGGTGGCTTAGTGGTTGAGAGGCCGCCTGCCGATGCAGGGGACACGGGTTCGTGACCCGGTCTGGGAAGATCCCACATGCCATGGAGCAGCTAGGTCCGTGAGCCATGGCCGCTGAGCCTGCGCGTCCAGAACCTGTGCTCCGCAACGGGAGAGGCCACAACAGTGAGAGGCCCGCGTACCACAAAACAAAAACAAAAACAAACCCCAAACAATTAAGAAAATGGTCATAGGAACATACATATCAATAATTACCTTAAACGTCAATGGATTAAATGTTCCAGCCAAAAGACACAGACTCACTGAATGGATAAAAAAATCAAGACCCATATATATGCTGGCTAAAAGAAACCTTCTTCAGACCTAGGGACACATACAGACTGAGAGTGAGGGGATGGAAAAAGATATTCCAAGCAAATGGAAATCAAAAGAAAGCTGCAGTAGCAATGCTCATATCAGATAAAACAGACCTTAAAATAAAGATTGTTACAAGAGACAAGGAAGGACACTACCTAATGATCAAGGGATCAATCCAAGAAGAAGATATAACAATCATAAACATTTATGCACCCAACATAGGAGCACCTCAATACATAAGGCAACTGATAACAGCTATAAAAGACGAAATCGAGAGTAATCTCCAAAATATATAAACAGCTCATGCAGCTCAATATTAAAGAAACAAACAACCCAATCCAAAAATGTGCAGAAGACCTAAATAGACATTTCTCCAAAGAAGACACACAGATGGCCAAGAAGCACATGAAAAGCTGCTCAACATCACGAATTATTAGAGAAATGCAAATCAACACTACAATGAGGTATCACCTCACACCAGTGAGAACAGGCATCACCAGAAAATCTACAAACAACAAATGCTGGAGAGGGTGTGGAGAAAAGAGAACCCTCTTGTACTGCTGGTTGGAATGTAAATTGATACAGCCACTATGGAGAACAGTATGGAGGTTCCTTAAAAAACTAAAAATAGAATTACCATGTGATCCAGCAATCCCACTACTGGGCATATACCCAGAGAAAACCATAATTCAAAAAGACACATGCACCCCAATGTTCACTGCAGCACTATTTACAATAGCCAGGTCATGGAAGCAACCTAAATGCCCATCGACAGACGAATGGATAAAGAAGATGTGGTGCATATATACAATGGAATATTACTCAGCCATAAAAAGGAACGAAATTGGGTCATTTGTTGAGACGTGGATGGATCCAGAGACTGTCATACAGAGTGAAGTAAGTCAGAAAGAGAAAAACAAATATCGTATATTAACGCATATATGTGGAACCTAGAAAAATGTTACAGATGAACCGGTTTGCAGGGCAGAAATTGAGACACAGATGTAGAGAACAAACGTATGGACACCAAGGGGGGAAAGCAGTGGGGGGTGGGGGGGTGGTGTGATGAATTGGGAGATTAGGATTGACATGTATACACTGATGTGGATAAAATGGATGACTAACAAGAAACTGCTGTATAAAAAAATAAGATAAAATTCAAACATTCAAAAACAAGACTATATATAACATACACAAAAGAAGATATACAGATAGATTTTATGTTATAAAGAATAAAGACTCTTAAACCTACCATTCGAGTTAAGAACTAAGATATTCCCAATTCTTTGCATGAGCTTCCCACATCCCACCTGCCTGTCATTCCTCCAGAGATAACCACTGCCATGAATTTATCATTTCCTCAGCATTTCTTAATAGTTTTACCACATATACATATGTCTCTAAATACTATTTTTGTTTCAGTATTTTTAAACTTTACTGAAATGATATCAAACTGTATACAGTTCATACAGATGGGACAGTATGTAGCCATTAAAA
Source organism: Monodon monoceros (assembly GCF_005190385.1). Taxonomy (NCBI): domain Eukaryota; kingdom Metazoa; phylum Chordata; class Mammalia; order Artiodactyla; family Monodontidae; genus Monodon; species Monodon monoceros. The sequence goes on along the minus strand of NW_021703780.1, from coordinate 58,307,739 downwards.
TGTGAAAAAAGGGCTTCCCTGGTGGCACAGTGGTTGAGAGTCCGCCTGCCGATGCAGGGGACACGGGTTCATGCCCCGGTCCGGGAAGATCCCACATGCCACGGAGCAGCTGGGCCCGTGAGCCATGGCCGCTGAGCCTGTGCGTCCGGAGCCCGTGCTCCGCAACGGGAGAGGCCACAACAGTGAGACGTCCACGTACCGCCAAAAAAAAAAAAAAAAAAAAGTGAAAAAAAAATTTAAGATACGGGAAAATAGTTATGATACAATGTTAAATGGAAAAAAGAATACAAATCTATATATACTCAACATAGTTTCAACCACATGTATTGGTATAAGTCATATACATATCTTATATATACATACGTAGATTTCTACACACAAATGCATATACATGAATTGAAAACACTAAGTAAACAACAATATGTTACCAATGGTTGTTAACGACTGATAGTCATAGGTGATATTTTTCTTCCAATATCACTATAATTTTCTACATTTTCTTTAATAAGCATATGTCTTATAAATGCTTGAATTCTCTTTTTCAGTCTATAACTAAAACAAAGAAGACTAACAACGAAATAACATAATAAGTAATAAAAAGAGGCACTGTAAGCTTTTCGTAATAATTTGGCTGAAATAATTTCATAAAATTTCAACATGGGCACATAACTTTGGCTGAATAAATATGGATTTGATGTTGAAAAGAGTTCATAAAAAGATGTCTTTTGACTTCAATAAATCTACTTAAATGTCAGTAGCTTACTTAAGTAAAGAAAGAAGAGGGAGAACAGTGTTTATAGTATGATCATTCTATATAATTTTTTAAAGAATATATAGATAATATACAAACATAGATGTGAACAAAAATTTTCGAGGAAGAAGTCACAGGAACCACTCACAGAGGCTCCCTTTGGGGAGGACTACTGGCCCAGGAGGTACACTTTCACTATTCATTTTCTGCTTTTCTGCACTGTTGGAATTTTCTAGCTATGCACATGCATTAATTTTTTTTCTGTTTTAACAGCGACAAGGGTTTTCTAGATGGTGAAACTATAGGGTTCTTTCAATTTATTTTCCTTATACTTCCCCAGTTTAATTAAAAAAAAATCCCTACTGAATGTTTCAATGATTTACCAATTTAAATCTCTTTGGATCTATTCTTTCTTCTTCATTCTCAGTGTAATAGGAATTAATCAGGTGAGAGTGAGGACAGGGCAGGAGGCATTGCAGATTCAAGGAGAGGAGGGAACGTATGAAGAGTCATCTAGGTGAGCGCGAAGGTGTATAAATTAGGAAAAGGAACTAGATGTCCCAGTCTGCAGAGAGGGCTTGTTTGAGAGGAGCAGTCATGAATTTAAAGTGAGACCAGCTATTTTCGTCGTGTTTTCCTCTAGCCATATTTAGTCACTCAAAGCAGGGGTGGGGTAGGTAGAGAATTAAACTGAACGAGGACTTGGGTTTGCCAGAGGAGGACAACGGAGGAAGAGACAGGAGAGGGATTCCGGGTGCGTGTGGCAGTGATAGGGGTTGAACCAGGGACTCTAAGGGGAGTAAAGAGAAAAGTCACTGGGCCCAGGGAGGGCAGGATGGTGAGTGCAAAGTGGTAAAAGGCCAATTTAAGTCTCAGAGGAATTAAACGGCTGTTGGAGATGGGGAGCAGGGCTAGAGAGCTGAAAATTAGGTGTGGGACCCAGAGAGCAGTGACGCTGAATATAAGGCCATGGGCGGAGGGAACTGAGGGAGGGAAAGACAAGCTCATGGGGAGAGAGGTGGTTGAGGAGCTGAGAGGCTGAGGTGTTGGAAGGATCCTGCCTAGGGATATCCGATTCTCTAAGAATGACAGTGAGCCCAGTGCTAAAAGACTCTGAGTGAGAAGCAATGACCCAGAAAAATCTGTAGGTGACCACAGTACATGGGGCATCTTCTAAGGGTGTGAGCTTCAAAGCTGGGAGTTTAGCAGGGGAACAAATAGGATGGGCACTTACTGTGGGGCAAAAAAATGGCCCTATCTAGAGAGAAAAAGGGAAAGCTGTGCCTCCAGGGCAGACCAGTGCCCTGCATTACTATTCAGTCCTTCAGAGAAGCTGAGAATAAGCTCTCAAAGCAAGGTGGGTATATCAATTCGGGGTCTGTATTAAAAAAAAAAAAAAAAAAGAAAGGAAGAAAAGAAAGAAAAGGAAAAAAAGGAAAAAACCTTACAACAAGAACATTCGTGTGGCAATGAGTAAGTATATAGTCAGCAGAAACTAACACACCATTGTAAAGCAATTATACTCCAATAAAGATGTTTAAAAAAATAATTATATAGTATATTTTTTAAAAATACAAGAGTACACTCTCTCTGCTTTATCTGCTACAAGTGAAGTCACAATCTATCAACAAAACAACATTCACTTAAAATAAAAATCTGCAGGGAATTCCCCGGCAGTCCAGTGGTTAGGACTCAGAGCTTCCACTGCAGGGGGCACGGGTTCAATCCCTGGTCAGTGAACTAAGAGCCCACAAGCTGCACAGTACAGCCAAAACAATAAAGTTAAATAAATAAATAAATAAAAATCTGTAGAGGGCAGGAGTATGTCTTTTAATAATCATCCCAATGCCCAGGATGAGTGAAGATTTCTCAATGACAGAGATTGTAATTATATTCTTATGTGAAAAATCACAATAATTTTATCATTTCTTTCATTTGAAAATTTGAATTTTGATGTCTTTTTGTAGAAAACTATAACCACCACACAACCACTGTACTTTTATCAACTGATGAGGCCAGAACTTAAGAACAAAGTCCTCTTCCTCAGCTCATTAATCAAGAGCACTTTCAGAAGGACACAAGAAACACAGTGAACATAAGGATAATACACATCATGAGTTCTCAAACAGATTTCCTTCCTGTTTCTCAGCCCAATTCAACGGAGGCTCGAAAGAACTATGGTGAAATTCACCGCAGAACTTCCTCATAGCACTTCCCTAGATGCTTCCCTGCTAAAAGTATCCCTAGGTACTTTCTTTTTAACTGGAGAGGGAGGCAGATACAATGGCACGTTGCTTCTGCCAATAAGAAGTGAAAATAGAAATTATCAGCTATGTAGTTCTCTTTGGCCTGGACCCTTTGAAAGCTTAATAATGGTTTAAAGGTGCCCTGTTAAATTGCTTCCAAACACTTGCCTCTTTAAAACATAAGGAGACCAAAACTTCATTTTACTTGGGGAAGAAGAAGTGTTTACAAAAAGTTAATTCCTCTACTCATACCTCCATCTAAGAAGTACCCTGAATTTTTCTACCAAAAAGATAAAAGATGTCTGTAGGTTAACAGGCAAACCATGCCTGGTGCCAGTAGGAAAACTGAAGCCAATGGGAAACACAATTCCAATGCCCCCTCCGGCCTGTGCCGTCAGGAGCCTTCTAATGAGGGGAGATCATACCACCTGAGGCAGGCCAGCAGTTCCTGGAGAGCTCCTTCAGCAGAAGTCCAAGTGTACAGCTACTAAAGGTGGACCAAGCTTGGATACCTCAAATTAAGGTGTATTTTTTAAATATAAAAGGACAACAGGCCTGCCATAATACAGTAGCTACTCAACCAGACACATTCTGAGAAACACTAAAACTAATAATTTACCTCCAGGTAGAACAACAGGGCTTTCACAACACCGTGCTAAGTGTATACACACGAATGGTCTGGTCCCTCAGACCACCAGGACGGGAGAAGCACTGTGCTCTGGCCAGTTCCACAAAGCCATTCTGCACACTGGCCTACAAACATTTATAACTGTGCAACCTTCCCACCACCACCACCCCCAGAAAAAACAAACCCAAAACCTCTCAAACAACTTCAGGAAAGCCTTGCCTATGCAAAATGTAAAGTTAATTCTTTTAAAGCAGAAAACTCAAGAGGCTTTACTGTGCAAATGAACACCATGAACTTCTAAGGGGCTGTAGGCTGCCGGGGAGCTGCCTATGCCTCCGGCACCAGAGGGGCACTGTGACTTCAACAGTATTTGTGGCATCTTCTGAGTAGACTGTGAATCAACTCACAGAAGCAACATCTAACTCTCAACGGTTCATCATAACGTACACTAGAGCTGGGTGGGTAACTAAATCCAGGTCCTTGATTTTAGCCAATACTATTCTCCCTGGACTAGTGTCTCATCAGTGCCATCAACACCGAGTAAAGAAAGATGAACACACAGCTAAGGCCAAATAACAGATGAGGTAAGAAAAATAACAAAAGATTTCTGGGACTGGCCATGACTCAAACCAGGAAAATGGTCCAAAGAGAGCCAAAAGACCTTTTTCATTATGTGTATGAACTCCCAGTACTTGAGCGACATTATCAGGGAAAAGACTGCTAAAGAATTTTCAGTATCACAATTACCTTTGAACTAGGCAAGTTATTTTCTATGCCCTGAAAGTGCTTTTGTTAAGAAAACCCATACAGAGCCCTACAGAACACCCCCAACCTTCAAAGGGTACACCCACCCCTGGGAGAAGAAGATGAGGAGGCCCTTTCTCAGTGGAAGCCGATGAGTTACATGGAGCAGATGAGGTCTCCCTAAAGCCCACAAAGACTTTTATATTGGAGGACTTTTATATTGGTAGTTCCTTGAAAACCTAAATTGTACTCAGTTAATGTAGGCCTAGAAAAGTACTACACATGAGAAAAAATAAAGAGAATGAACACAATTATATCTGTCCCAATCGATCACCGTGCCAAAATGTTCCAAGGTGGGCTACAAGGGCAAAATTACTCTTTTCAGGCATCAATATGTTAGCGCAGTGGAGTTACAAATATAGAATTATAGTTCTGCTAAAAATGATGCCCACATTGTCCTTTAAAACGATTAAAAAGCAAATTAAAGGAGGTGGCAGACAAAATTCTAATAATTTTCAAATTCATGAATGTACTAGGAAAATTATGTGCTTCGTAGAATTCAGGACTCAAGGATGATAACACTTTGAAAATGAGTACAAAAGGACCCGTACTGCACTGACTAAACACACTGCTTACAAAAATCAGTGACCTCTCTTCTCAACATTCATACTTCAAAACATCATACTTCACCGTATGATGACTCTTCTAGAAAACTATATTCTCACCTGTGGGTGGCAATCATTTTTTTTTATTCCAAACAAGCAATAAAATTGAGATGTTTACTTCATTTTAACTAGATACCTATATGACATGGCATTTTGAAAATCTCCGTTCACTGTTTATTATTAATATCAAAGTAAGACCGAAGATGCTGTGTGACCCTTTGTACAGCTCCCCATTTTATCAATAGTACATACTGTAACTATTCCAGGCAAGGGAAAAAGATAACATAATTCACGAGCCACAACTTGAACAAAGAGGCTATTTTTTGTGAGCAAAAATCAAAGTGAAAGATAATATGATGATTTGTTTTTCATTGTTACTCATCTCTTCAAAATTAAAGGCAAGGTTAAATTGAGCTCAAAAAAAAAAAAAAAAAAAATTGAGCTCAAGTTAGAGAAATACCATCACAAAGAGAGATACTGCACAAAACTCAACAATGCTAGCCAAAGTAAATGATGATGCTATATTCCCAGAATTCCATTTTTTATATATGTATAAATCTGTTCTCTTTCAGATTCTTTTCCATTATAGGTGATTATAAGATACTGAATACAGTTCCCTGTGCTATACAGTAGGCCCCTTCTGGTTATCTATTTTCTAAATATTAGTGTGTATATGTTAATCCCAAACTCCTGATTTATCCCTCCCCCATCTTCCCCTTTGGTAACTATAAATTTGTTTTCTATGTCTGTGATTCTGCTTCTGTTTTGTAAATAAGTCCATTTGTATCATTTTTTTAGATTCCACATATATGCAACATCATATGATATTTGTCTGTCTGGCTGACTTTGCTTAACATGATAATCTCTCTAGGTCCATCCCTGTTGCTGCAAATGACATTATTTCATTCTTTTTTATGGCTGAGTAACACTCCATTATATATATGTACCACATCTTCTTTATCCATTCTTCTGTCCGTGGACATTTAGGCTGTTTCTATGTCCTGGTTGTTGTAAATAGTGGTGCTATAAACGTAGGGGTGCACATATCAAAGTGTATCAAGTGCACACTTTAAATATAAATATATAAAAAATTTTTAATTTATTATTTTAAATTTTTTCATGATGTTTAATATCAAAATCTATGAAAATGTTTTCTATGGACTTATTTACGCTACTTGGGTCTGTCTCTGAACAAAGTGCATTATCAGAAGAGAATGTATTTTTCCTCCAAATGTCAAATTTTCTTACAGTCAACAGATAAAAATATAAAAAGGTCACTTCCCTAGAGACAAATAAATACCACTAAGACTTTAAAATTACCTCATTCTGACACCAAATCCCACAAACAGTAGAGACAGCCACATTTTTATTAGGAACGTGAAGAATTCAGCATTACTCACGAGAATAGTTCCGTAACTGAAAAGGAACTCTTCTGTTACAACCTGAGGTCGAAATACCTGTGTGATGAAAGTTTCCACAGATTAAATCCCGAAAGCCATGTACAAAAGAAAAATGAAAATGTTTTGTCTGAGTTGATGTTTCTCAGCTCCAGTTTACAAAGAAGGGAGTCACATTTATATACATTTTTTCCAAACAGGATGATACCTGAGACGTTACGAGGTGAAGCACTATAGGCATGAGGGGGAGACACATCTTCAGCTGCTTCGCTTGAACTGTGGATGGGTGTTTACGACCAGAAACGTTAGCCAAGGCGTTCAGAATGTCACCTGCGAAGCACACCCCAGAGCACACGTGAGGTTAGAGACCACAGATACGTAGGGACCACTGGCTGTGGGTTGAACACTAATGGGATTGCTGAGTGAGGCAATTAATCTCCAAATAAAAGAAGTGGGTAGAAGCTGCATTGTTTTATTCACAACTCTTGACATTACAACAGAAAGTTGTGGCCTCTGGGGTCAGGATGGATATAAAATTGATATCTCACCTAGAAATTTAAAATAGAAATGATTTTTTTCTTTTTTTTTTTTTGCACTTTCCGAATTTCAACCATGAGCACTCATTACTTATGTAAACAGAAAAAAGTTATTAAAAAATTACAAGTGAACAGATTATAGGTCAGAATTTTTTAACAATAGAACAGGATGGTAGTAATAAGATATCAATTCCTAATACTTCTCATTGGATGGCAAGTCCAATAATAAATAAAACTTGTTTGTTGGATACCTGAATCCCTCATCTCCTAAGATAGGACGAGTCAGGTAATAAGAAACTCAACTATCAATTGACCAGCTCATGGCCTTTGGTTTGCAGATTTTAAAAAGGTTACAATCCAAATAAATTTTGAAATGCTCTATTTTCAGTCATTAACAGGCAAAAATCTCCCACAGTATTAGTAAGGAGCAAAAAGTTACTGTCAAATCAGCCATGAAGATATTTTCATTACTTTGATTTAATATTCTGAATTTCTGCACCTAAATATCTTTTCCCATAATGGGTTGGGTCAAATTTAACATTTTAAACATTCCTGGTTTATAGCTACATCTGCTGGAAAAGCATGGAATGAGATTTAAACTAAACGTACGCGTACGCATTCCTTAGATTATTTTCATGTCTGTAAATAACAGTGGAATAACCAATTTTGTTAGCTGTAATAAACATCCTTTGCAAATCATTATTACTTTCATCGTTTATTCAGACCAAAGAAAATTTCAAACTTTGAACTTTAATATCAAAATTCTTTAATATTAAATGTTAATGCCTATGCATTTTAATTTTTTTTTAACAAAAAATAAATTTGTGGCTATAACCTGAAGGAAAAAGCTTTTCTTCAGAATTATGCAGAGAGAAATCTTGAGAAAAGTTACCTAAAATGATAGCCTAAGTCCAATTTTAACCAATTAAAATGCTTTCCTTCTATTTTCCAAAACTGCTAGATGACACTCAATGTAACCGTTAGCCTGCTCATTGCCTCATTCATGTCACTGATACAAAATAATTATGAAAACAGATAAGGCACATTCAAATTTTGAAACTACACATTCAAGAAAAAGTGTCATTGCACTCGCCTGAAAAAAAAAAAAACGGCAAGAACAAAAAAAGAAGGGATGCCTAAATGCCAAGTCACAGAAAGGTAAGCAGCAAGGGGCCTGAGGACGAGGCTCCAATTTACCCAGGATTCGCGGCAGTTCCTGCATGATGTGACAGGTGAGCAGGTCCAGGCATTTGGACAGGTACTCATTGCCGCTCTGCTGTTCCTTGCCTGGAGTGGTCTTTCTGCTGTCTCTCTCGATGTACATCACCAGTCTACACACAGCAAAATGCAAAAGATTACCTCTCATGATAAAACAGTTGATAGCACCTGCCCGAACATGCCACCAAGGCAAGTGTTTCCAGGGGGCACAGTCCCCATCTTGTTGACATTTAGATTTGGAGCAACTTGTCAAGCACAGTCTATTTTTGCCTTCGAAAAATCGAAACATTTATGCAGAGAGAAAATAAGGCAACTTTGAATCTCTCTGCCGATGTATTACAAAACAATGCCCTGACTTCATTTGCCTCCGGCCCATGAAAGGAAACCACATTCTTCAGATGACAGATGAAAGGCAAACAAAAGCGACTGGAGAGGAGAGGGCTTTGGTGTTCTAAAGATTCAAAGTAGAACCACAAGTTGTCTGCACTTGTGTTGGTCATCAGTCTTAAACTTGCTCTGAACCCCAGGCGAGTCATATAAATTCCAGTTCTTTCATTAAACTGTGTATATAAATCCAAAGAAAAAGTTTCATTTCAGCACTGGGTGATATAGATAGCAGACACTATCTGAACATCTGGATTTCACATGCCCTTTTGTCCACTGGTTTTATGAAATCTGTCTCAATAAACTTATTTCTTCTTCAAACAATTGGCATTTATTAAATATCAATCTCTGAACCAACTGCCTCCGATCCAGAACTAGGGGACATACTGAACCATCAGTCTCGTTACTTAGGGTATTGTTGAAAAGTTTTAGGCCCACGTTTCCTTCCCTTTGCTGGACCCACTCCCCAAGTTCCCAGTCCCCGAAACTCTCTAAAAGTCAATGAGTCCCCTGACTTCAAAGACCCCTTTACAGCAATCTCCCTTGCTGGACTCCCTTGCCATTATCCATCTCTCCAGCTCTGTTGCAATCACTCATCCCATCCAATTTCTACTTCTCAGAACTTCCAAAAACTCCCACTATAAACCGGAAAGGGGTGGTTCTGGACACAATACACACACGTAACGTACACTGAAATCTTAACACTTAGCATTTACGTGGTTCTCTTAGTAGATTTATGCAGCCTTTTGCCTTCCTGCTTATTATTATTTGGAGCCCTATTAGCAAACACCTGGGAATGAAACCAAATCAGAAGTTTGGTTAGTTGACACCTGTTCCATCAGCCCAGCTAAGGAGCGGGACCAGAAAATACCATCTTCCTTTTCGGTTCCCCAAGATGGGTCGCGATATCTCCCTGCCCAGTCTCGCCATCTGCTGAACAGCTTTTCCAACATTAAAGATTCCGGCATTTAACTGCATCCCCTCCAAGCTAAGTATTACAAACATGCCCTCTGACCATAATCTGCTCTTATTCCTACTTGCACAATCTTGCACTGTGACAGTTCTTCAGCCTGCTGGGAACTTCCACTAATTGAATCCATGACATCTTCTCCCAATCCATCAGAACTTCTTCACTTACACTCTTGCCCTCTTTCTTTTCTTTGCACCCAAGCAGCCAAACGATTTGGATGAATCCAATGATCTATATACTTTCTGTACATCTGCAGAGAGCCTGCTCAAGTTAAATATGGGGCAGATTCACTCTATTGTAAATGCATGTCACCAATACTCAGTGGCACTGGACAGTACCAGTGACCCAACTACATTTCACTGGTCGACTTATTCCCAGTCTATCTTCAAATTTTTCTTCTCTTTATACCCTGAAATTTCCATCCTCTCATGAGACTCTCAGTGAGTGCTTTTGCCTCCTACTGTAGAGAGAAAATAGAGAGCATAATGAAAAAAACTCTTCTTCCTAATTCTCAGTTTACTGTGCGTCCTATCCTAGGCTCCTTTCCTCCCATCACAACTGCAGACCTCTCTCTCCTTCCAACTGTGCTTTGGATCACATTCCCTTCCACTTTCTCAGAACCTTAAAACTGCCAATTACTCGTTTTCTGCTTTTATATATTCACACTCTCCCATTTAACAAAATGCTTTTCACGTCCTTCTACCAACTGCCCCATTGCCTCTCTCCTCCCTTTCTCGGTAAAACCTCTTAAAAGAGAAATCTACACCTTGTATCTCCAATTTTCCTCCTAACTTCCTCAACCCACCACAATGTGCTCTCATTCCCATCACTTGCTCTGAGGTCACCAACAACCTCCATGACATCAAAGCCAATGGACACCTGTCTGCCTTCACCTGTCTGAACAATTCACCAGGGTTCAATACACCTGCCACTCCTGCTCGTCTACACATCATGACAGCATACGGTTCTAGTTTCCTTCTCTGGTTTCTTTAGCTGTTCCTTCTCTGGGTCTTTTGTTGGTTCATGCTCCTAAATGCTCAAATCTATCAAAACTCAGTTCTGGGTCCACTACTCTTTCCTTTCTACCCATCTCACGCAGGTCATCTCATCCCCACCCATGATTTAATTTACCACCTACCTACACAGACATTTTCCAGTCACCTATGTACAGCCCAAACCTAGTGTCTCAAGCTACAGACCTGTACATTCAACTGCTGACTTGACTTGACATCTGCTTTTGCTTGTCTCAAAGGCATTCCTAACTCTACAGATCCCCAAAAAACACCATTATCATCCCAACAAAACTGGTTGTCTTTCAGAATATAATATTCCACCATACAGCGTCACTCTCTACCAGCCAGACACCCAAGAGTCATCCTTCTCACCGCCCTTTCTCTCACTTCCCACACCAAGTCAATCATTAAATACTCCTTAAACCATCACACTTTTCCACTCCTCACCAAATGGAAGCTTCCAAACTCCCTTCTCCTTCTTCTATGACCAGAGCCTCCTAGCTGGCCTACCTGCTTCTACTCTGTCTAACCCTTACACACTTTACATCTAAACTGATCTTGTCCACCACCTTGCTCCCGTGTTTAAAGCCCTTCAGTGGAACACCACTCTTCTTAACATGGGAGTTCTTAACACTCCTTATCATAACTTACAACACCCTCAACTATCTCTCCAGCTTCCACTTGCTTTCTCTCCCCGGCAGTCATACCGTTCTTCTTACAGTCCCTCAAACTCAATACCTCCCCCAGCAACAAGGTACTGCCTCTCTGCCTGCATGGCTTTTCTCTCCGCTCCTTGCCGGTGAACTCCTATACATATTCCATAATTCACTGCAGTTTTCACTGACTTCTTAAATTAAACCTATGACCTTGTCTCATAGCATTAAGGCCCTTACCTAACTGCAGTTTCTTGATATATTTTTTATTATCTGAGAATGTTTGTCATTCCAGTAAATTTAAAAATAGCCAAGGGCAAGGACTGTATCTGATTTTTCTCACCACAACATCATTGCACTTATGGGCATAGTTCCTGACACAAAATAAGGGCTCAATAAACATCAGCTGAATAGATACATATGGCTGTTGAGATTGCTGTAAGACTTTACCTAGTTCTCTACATCAATTCCTTGGTCCTTGTTTCCCCCAAGGCCTTTTTCTTAATTCTACTGTTTGATTATACTGCTGGATCACATAAGAAGTAAAAGAATCTTCTGCTTAGGAAAAGATACCATGAGCAAAACCAAGAGACAAATAAATTGGGGAAAAATACGTCCCCCATTTGGTCATCAATAGATAAATGGATAAAAAAAAGATGTGGTGTATACATGCAATGGAATTATCATTGCTTTGCAACACAAGGCTGGAACTTAAGGACATTATGCTAAGTTAAAATCAGCCAGACAGAGAAAGATAAACACTGCATGGTATTACTTATATGTGGAATCTAAAAAAAAAAGTCAAACTCAAAGGAAACTAAGAATAGAAAAGTGGTTGCCAGGGGTTGGGGTAAATAGTGAGAAGCTGGTATAAGGGTACAAAACTTTAAGCTACAAGATGAATAAGGTCTGAGGGTCTAACGTAAAACCTGGTGACTATAATTGAGAACACTGTATTATACGGTTCAAATTTGCTAAGAGTAAAACTTAAATGTTCTCACCAAACACAAAAACAGAAAATATGTGAAGTGACGGATGTGTTACCTAGATGGGAGGATCCTTTCACAATGTATGCATATATCAAAGCACCACGATGTACCCTTTAAAATCTTATAATTCTATATGTCAATTATATCTCAATAAAGCTAAAAAATTTTTAAGACAAATTGGGAAAAAGCATTTCCAATTCCTATTAAAATACCTGTATACATATGACACACAGCAAAAATTTGAGGCGGAAACTGTCCAGCAAAAGGGAACTGGTTAAATAAAATACAGTCCACTGTTACAATGAAGCTACCAAAAAAATGAGCAAGCTCTACATATATTTTGGGGGAAAAACGCAAGGTACGTTAAGTAAAACAAGCAAAGTTCAAAATAGTACGCTTTTGTGTAACAAGAGAGGAATATAATCTATACTCACTTTTGCTTGGATTTAAAAAAAAATTCTGGAAGGATGAATAAGCAAGTAATAATAACGCTTTATTTCGTATGGTGGTAATCTGGGGCTGTGGAGCATGACGTGTAATTTCTTACTTTTTGAATTTTTCTGGATTATGAACCATGAGTAGGAGTTACCTATTCAAAACTTAAGTTAAAATGTTTTGAAAACATGAAGTAGTATCATTGTTCTACACAGCCAATTTTTTAAAAAAAATTTTTAGGTGATGTAATGCTCAATTACACAGGATATGCTACCAGGTGATAAATGCTGTGTGCCCTGCAAACAGACTACCACTTTCTGTAAGAGCTATAGACCTCCATCTTCTCACTGTGTCAAGAGTCAGGCTGACTTTAGAAAAGGGGTAAATCAACAGCAATACCACACCAGTACCCCAAAACTTTATTACGGCCTGTGCCCCATTATGATTTCTAGATTATTTTTCTCCTTTCCTTCAGTAGGGTCATTCTTTTAACTTGATAATATTGACAGAGATTTCAACAAATCTGGCTATAATTCCCAGCCCTAGCACTTTCTAACAGCGTGATCTTGAACAAATCTCTTAAGCTCACACAGGCTCTGGGTGCGCAGGCCTGGCAGCCATGGCTCACGGGCCTAGCTGCTCCACGGCATGCGGGATCTTCCCGGACCGGGGCACGAACCCGTGTCCCCTGCATCGGCAGGCGGACTCTCAACCACTGTGCCACCAGAGAAGCCCAAATTTCTTAAGCTCTTTAAAGCTTCAGTTTTCTCATTATAAATGGGATGAACTTCTTTACAAAACAGAAACAGACTCACAGACATAGAAAACAAACTTACGGCTACCAAAGGGGGAAGGGGAGAGAGGGATAAATTGAGAGTATGGGATTAACAGATACACACTACTATGTATAAAACAGATAAACAACAAGGACTCACTGTGTAGCAGAGGGAACTATATTCAGTATCTTATAATAAACTACAGCAGAAAAGAATTGAAAAAATCTAGATATATATACATATATATGTATAACTCACTTTGCTGTACACCTGAAACTAACACAATACTGTAAATCAACTATACTTCAATTAAAAAAAAAAAAGAAATGGAACCTCAAATGTCCCACTTCACAGCACTGCCAAACGGTTTCCCAAAATGGTTGTCCCAATTACTCCCACCAGCAGTGTACAAGTCCCCCTGAGCAACCACCTCATCAATATCTAGTAGTATCCAATTTTTACTCATTTATATTTGTGGTGTTAATGCGAACTTTAGTAATTATTAACATGGTAAGCATATTCTGATATTTCTTTGTTGTTCATATTTTCTCTTTTGTGCAATACCTGTTCCGGTCTTTTGCACATTCTCCCACGGGTTATTGATCTTTTGTTATTGACTTGGAGGCATTATTTATATGATCCAGAACTGTCCCTCTTCCCCTTCCTTTTTTTTTTTTCCTTCTTTCTCTTTCTTCTCCTTTGAGTGTCTTTCACACGGAAGTCTTCAATCCACTGGAAACTGATTTATCATATGGATTTCAAAAGAATTCTAATTCCACTGTTTTTCCAAGTAGATAACCACTTGCCCTGGTACCATGCATTGAAAATATACTTCTAAAAATGAAGGGTGAAGGAAAGGGAGCAAAAGTACAAATATTTGGCAAAATCTGATTAAAAAGTGTTTGATTTGTAGATTACCTCCTCTACCCAATGAATCTAGGTGACTACTGCCAGACTTGCACACACGTGGAAGTCTGGAGATTTATTCTCTAAAGAAAGTCAAACAGAAAGTTTCTAGACTAGGAGAAAGCAAACCAAGTCAAAGAGGGAGCCACCGGGGGAGTTCCCCAGCGGTCCAGTGGTTAAGACTCTGTGTTTTCATTGCCGAGGGCACGGGTTCAATCCCTGGTAGAGGAACTAAGATTCCACAAGCCACATGGTACAGCCAAAAAAAAAAAAAAAAAAAAAAAAAGGAAGTGGCCACCAAACAAAACCAGGAGACTAGGTGAATTTCTGCACAATGAATACTAGAACTTCCAGCCGCCTTCCCCAGGGTGGCTCCCCAGACCCAGGCAGCCAGGTCCCTGCCCTCCAGGCTGACACCTGCAACGCACTCCGGCGAAACTAACTGGCCCAAGAGAAACACCCTAGAGATATTGATGCTAAAGTTCATGTCAAAATGCCCATAGAGATGATCTTGGTGTGAAGCTCAACATCAACAAAATCTGCCCATGCGCTGAGTACTTCTAGAACAGGTTGGCATTCCCTCAACTCTTCAACCACCAGACTAAATATTACCAGTTATCTGAGAGCATGTCTTCTTTGTTTGACATTATATTTGCAGACCTTCATCTACATTCTTTTTCCTTGCTGTGTGGTATTCCAGTGTGTGAATATACCACAGTTTATTCATTTTACTGTTGATGGACGTTGGGGCTATTTCAATTAATGAATATGGCCAAGCACTTCTTATGCTGAATGCATGGAAACATTTCTGTTGGATATGTGTTTGGAAGTGAAATTGCTGGATCATAAGGTATGCCTAGATTCAGATTAATAGGCATTGCTGATGATCAGTTTTCCAAAGTGATTAAGTCTATTCACACTGCAACAGGCAGGTATAAGAATTTCAGTTCCTCTACATCCTTGCCACAATTCTGCATTATGAGGCTTTTTAATTATAGCCATGCTTCAGGACATCCATTGGTATTTCATTGTGACCAAAGTGCATTTTCCTGATGATTATGAACATATCTTTTCAGGTATTAATTGGCCATTCAAAGAAAACCAATTCTGTAAAGTTCCTGTTCAAGTCTGTGCTCAGTTTTCTATCGGGTTATCTGCCCTTCAGTTGTTTATATATTTTAGTTAAGAGCCCATGTCGATTATGTGTATAGCAGATACTTTTCCCTACTCTATGGCTTGTCTTGTTACTTTCTTAGTGATGCATTCTGATGAAGAGAAGCTCTTAATTTTAAGGCAATCCAATTTATCAGTACTTTCCTTTATGACAGTGCTCTTGTGTCCTGCTAAAAACTCTTGGTCTAACTCCAAGGTAATGAAGAAATGTTCATGTGTCTGATCTACTGGAAACTTTATTGTTTTATCTTTTTACATTTCAATGTGCAATCTACATGAATTAACTCCTTTGTACAGTGTAATTTAGAGATAAAGCGTTTTTTTTATATTGATGCCAAAATGATCCAGCACCATTTATTGTTAAAAACCATCATTTCCCCACTGTTTTCTTCTGTCTCTTCTGCTCTTCTCCATATTTTCCATCCTTTTGTTGCTCTCCATTGATCCCAGATGATTTGAGTACAGTATATTAATTCTCTATTCAGCTGTGTCTAATCTGCAGTTAACCCAATCCACTGAGTTCTTCCTCTCAGTTACTGAACATCCACTTTGTTTGTCTTTATAGTTCTAATTGTCTACTGAAATTCTCCATCTTCCAAATTCTTTGAATATACTGATCGTAGTTATTTTAAGGTCTATACCTGATTAACTCCATTGTAACCCCTGGGGATACTGCAGTTTATCTCATTTGGTTTTTGTATCATATCATCTTATCTTCTCATACGCCTGAGTACTTTCTGATGAGCGTTAGACTCTATCCACAGTCTGTGAACAGTGGAAGGATATTTTGAGGCCTAGGGTTAGACTTCCCGAGACAGGATTTACATATAATCCTGGATCACCTTAACCCAACCAGAGACTGAGATGATTCAAAAGTGGTTCTTTCCCTATGCCTGGAAATCCTCCATATAAATAACAGGGTTGCCAGAAACAGAGGGCAGGGAAAATGGAAATGTTTATCTTTTGGAAATCAGAGAATACAAAAGAAATCCCATCAAAGTTTACAGAGTATAAAAAGTAAATTCACACTTGTCTCTAAGGAATCAATTTTTTCTAAAATCTGTATTATCTATTACAAAATTTAATAACGTGCTACTTAATTACGACAGTATGAAATACCATTTCTTTAAGGCAAAAACGACTCACTTTTCAACCACTAGCACAGACTGTTAACACATAAGAAAATATCTATTACCTCTGCTGGGAGAAATAAAAGACTGAAGGGATCCATATAATATATTATAAATAATATATTTATAAATAATATAAAACTCAGTCTAGAATGATGCTTCATTTCTTCATGCCCTCCCTGACGCCTTCACATTACAGGATGTGTTTACACAGGCTATAGTAGAATAAATTGACTTTACTGACAGCGGAACATTAGTTAGTAAAAGAATTCACATTCTACGAAGGAAATAAAATGTGGAAACATTTGAGGGTAGTGTCCATAAACACTTCAAAATTGTTCTACGATGGAACTGCAAATGTTACTTCTTAGTGGTCTACAAAGATATCAAGTTAAAAAGATAAACAATCTGAACAGTAATCCAAGTATTATTGAGATGGGGGGAGTCTGGCAGTGGAAGTGGACTTCGGGAACAGGTTTGGTTCGTTTATGGCAACTTGAAGATTCCTCTCGGGCATGCCATTGAATATGTTAAGATAATATAAGGCTGGAGTGTAGAGAGGTCATACAGGTGCATATCAATAAATAGATGGTATTTGAAGCCACTGGATTAGGTGAAATCACATTAGGATAGCAATGTAAGAGAAACAGAGGGCCCAGGAAGATGCAGAAGAGGGAGAACCAGCAAAGAAGAGACTGAGGTGGGACAAAAGCAAAGAATGTATGCTAACTTCCTACCATGAGCCCTGTAACTACAGAGGCAAATTCTGGTTCAAGTTGGCCAACTGAACCCAAATATTATACTTCCCTTTTTTTTTTTTTTTCTTCACATTCCCAAAGGAGATTCACATTATCCCGAAAAACAGGAAATTGCACCATTCACAGCCAGAACCTTCAAAGAATTTCCTAAGGATGATGGTGCAGATATAAGTGCATTAAGGGAAGGCCCAGGCTCACATGAAGGAAAAACGTGCCTGGGAAGCAAGGAGAACCCCAGCAGAACCCTAAGCTCTGAATGGCAGGGGAACAAGTTTACACTTCGAAGCTGATACAAAGAGGTGAGTTTCTCAACGCTATGAACCATTTTTAAAGGAACTAGTATCAGCAAACGTGGAACAAAGGCCATGGTAACTAAGAGGAGAGGGGTCACAGGGAGACTGAAGGAAAAAGCAAAGGAATGACGTCATGAAAGTGGCATTTGAGGAATATGAATCTGGCAATGGCACAGATAAAAGATGAGAGAGGAAGTCAGCCAGGCGGGCAATTAGGAGTTACGAGTATGCAGGTGAACAGGAGAAACAGAAGGGAGCTCAAGAGCAGAGAAGAGCTGGCTGCCTGGAAATGGTGTGAACCGCAGACAAGATTCCACTAGTCTCTTATTGAGAGGATGGCACATTCACATGGTGAGAAATCAATTATACGGGGTTTAAAAATGAAGAAGCCACACCCCCTGCTTTACCTTAATCCGGGTTCCTCCAGGATGCCCTCACCTCTGCCCCACCCCCATTCCTACCCCCCTGAGACATCCTCCCTCCCCTTCCGGTCCTACTGGGCTCGGTGCCCATCAATGGACTACTCCACTGTCTATTTCTACTGCAGATCTCCCCATGTGCAGTATGATGCTGACATGAGATGCAAACTGTGGCTAATCTATCCGACTTGGATTCACCCTGGACCACCTCACAAACAGTTCCTTGTTGAAACCATATACTATTCCAGAAAATCAAGACACCATGCTTTTCTTTGCTTCACTTCAATCTAAACACATTTTTATGTATCTACTGCATATCCTTTAACTTATAAGTGTATTTTCCCCCTTAAGGAAAAATTTGTAGTTTAAATATGGGATCTTGGGAGGGAGGGATAAATCTGGAATTAACAGATACAGACTACTACGTATAAAATAGATTAACAACAAGGACCTAATGCATAGTACAGGGAACTATATTCAATATCTTGTAATAACCTATAATGAAAAAGAATCTGAAAAAAATATATATGTATATATAAATGAATTACTTTGCTGTATACCTGAAACTTTGTAAATCAGCTCTACTTCAATAAATAAATAATAAAATATTAATAAAAAAATAAATATGGGATCTTCAACAAACTCATCATCCAACACTTCTGTTTGTAATGAAAGCTACCGTCTCTTGGGTTGCGATGGTCAGGCTATAGTCAGCTTTGGCCCAAATTCAAATTACACTGACACACCACATGTATGGACCTACTCCATGCTTATTTCTTTAGCTCCTAAATTTATAACTGGAATAGACATACTTGGCAACTAGCAGAATCCACACATTGGCCATCTGATCTGTGCGGTGAGGGCTATTATGGTAAAAAGGGACAAACAGAAGCCCCTGGCATGTCCCCTCTTTAAAAAAGATAGTAACCCATATCCATAGAAAACCAAATCATAGGAATGGATACCAACATCAAAAAAATGGAAAGGTATGGGGATGATAAAATCTATCATATCCCCATTCGCCTGTCTGGTCTGTGAACAATCTTAGAAAATGACTGTGTGGATTATCCAAAATATAAAGAGGTTGTGATTCCAACTGCAGCTGCAGTTTCAGGTCTGGTACCTCTACTGGAGCAAATCAACATCGCCCTGACGTGGTACTCGCTACCGACCTGGCAAAGGCTTTGTTCTACGTATGCATCTGGAAGAACTGCCAGCACGTGTTTGCTTCTTACTCGGGGCAAACAGTAAAGTTCACTGCCTTGCCTTTGAGCTATGCTAACGATCCTGCTCTTGGCCATCAAAACAGTCCGCAAAGATCTACATCCTCTTGATGGCCCACCAACATCACACCTGTACTTGCGCACTGGCACTTTGATGACATGAGGCTGACTGGATCTGAGAAACAGGTAGCAGCAAGCACTTCAGTTGGCTTAGTAAAACATGTGAGAGACAGATAAACCGCATAAAAATCCATGGTCTACTAGCCCTCAATGAAGTTCCTAGGGCTCAGTGGTCTACAGCATGTTGGGCTATCCCTCCAGGTCAAAGACAAGTTATTGCGTCTGCTACTGATTATGACCCAAAACGTAGGCTTTGTGAACTTAGGAGGCAATACATACATACCACCTTTGAATGTGTCCCTCGGACTCATTATCTGAGAGACTCATAAATTTAATAGTTTTTAATGGGATTGGAGTGAATAAAGGCTCTGCTGCAATTCCAACTTGCAGTGTAAGCTGCTTTGCCATACGCTGGGCCTTATGACCTAGCATGTCTACTGATGTTCTCGGTGCCTGGAAAATAGGGCTGATGCATGGCGCCCCAGGGAAGCATCAATAAGTGAATCACGACCCTGATCTTTGGGTCACTATATTCTGAAGATGTGTGTCCTCCCCAAAATGTACATTAGAATCCTAACACTCAATGTAAGGAATGCTCCTCATCAACGACGGCCTAGATTCTGCCGCTCCAGCCAACACGAGAAACCAGTGCTGAGCCCTCAGCCTGGCCCCATATCCTGGGGGGAACAGCCAGTCATCTAGCAACAGGTTGGTGTACAAAAGGGGCAGTAAACTCTCCTCGCTGGAATAGTTATACCCTGAATATGGACTCGCTGTCCTTGCCACATGCTTCTGCCAGTGCCACTAAGTACAGACTTAAGAAATACCTCATTTATCATCATGATAATCAATGTAACACTATATCTGATCAAGCAACTTATTAATAGCAAAAGAAAGGTGGTAATACGCTCAAGCCCACTAAACCTGCCCATCAGCAAGTACGCCATCACCCAGAGGCACCTGGCTTGACTGAAAGGAGGAATGGCCGACTGCGAACTCAGTCGTGCTGCCAGCTGGGAAACAACACAATGAAAAACTGGGTCCTACCTTACAACAACAAAGTGTATGCGTTGAACCAGTAAACAAAATATATGCTTTTGCCTTCCCCACAGTCAAAACACACAGGTCTGGTAATCAAGGGGCAGAAGCGGGAGTGACTGCCTCTCAGTATTATACCTAATAGCCCACTCACAAGATTTTTACTTCCAGTCTCCATGACCCTGAGCTCTGCTGGAAGGGGTCCAAGGAAGAAAGGTTTCCACCAGAGGACACAGCAAAAATTCCATTTTGGGGGATGAAGAGGATTACTCTACTGATGAAGAGTGAGTGATTCATCACCACCAAGGGAATATTACGTTGCTGTCAAACAGTGCAGACTGGGGCTACCCAGGAGATTCTCTGAAGAGCCTCACGGTACTTCCATATCTAAAAGCTAAAGTTAACAAAAATCTAAGCAACCAAGAAAAGGCTGGTTCAGATCCTTCAGGTACTTGACATCCCCAGAAAAGTACGAATCTGTGATTCAAGTTTATTTATAACAGTGTAACTTCTGAATCAGAAGGATTCATGATACACATTTTTAAATGCCCTCAAAAAGGTAACCTCACCTACTGGCTAAAAGTTGCCCCTGTAACTGTACTTTGGATATACGATAGTACTTTGGATATAAGACAGTGCAAGGTTTCTTCCCTTAATTTGACATTATGATGGATAGAAACAGTATTTGGTTATCATTTTAATTTGCATTTCTCTGATTAGACTTGAAGCTGAATATCTTTATGAATCTTTTTTACAGTACACAGATTAACTCTGTGTTATATATGATGCAATAATTCACAGATTTTCTTACCATGAAATTTTATTTATGATTTGCGGGGGATATAAAAGTTTCTAAACTACATATAGCTAAACTATCACTATCTCCTTTCATGGTTTCTTTCAATCCTTTTCTGCTCAGAAAAGCTCTCCTTGCCCATATGTAAACATATTTTCTTCCAGCTGTTTACAGTTTCTTTCTCATATATAATTCTTTAATACATCTGGAATTGACTTTTGTATGGTATAAGCTGAGAAAATATTTTCCCACACAGTTAACCAATTATACAAAGTAAACGTTTCTCTTTTTAAAAAAAAATCTTTTAAGATCAAAGCAGATTTTTTCCCCACTGATTACCATATTAATAGCAATGCTATGGGGAAACAAACAAAAAACCTCTAGGAAAACCTGATCCATCAGGAGGCATTGACATTGCTGGCTCACAGCAAACCTACACAATGAACTTACAAGACCATTCATCCCTCAGAGGGTTATCATTTCTAGAGACACACAAGACCCTGTTTTATCTCCTGTCATTTTCAATATGAGTATGAAATCGTTTGGAGAAATAGGTGAACACTTGGGGGCTATTATATCATTTTTATCTAACCCTGACAGCTCAATTTCACTGCCTGTTGTACGAGATAGATTTGAGAGCTGACATCATAGAAACCGTGCTGAAATTTAATCCAGAAAAGGCTGATGGTGATGATGGTAAGCAGGAAAAAATATCTACATAATGTAGCAAAGGTTATCGTGGGCTCCTGATATGAGGTTTCAGTTCTCCGGCAGACAGGCAGCATCACGGTTAGCTCGGAAACACAGGTGCTAGCGGAGTTTCAAGGCACAGGTGTGGAAGGGAGAAGAGTTTACTATACAAACTCATCACAGAGAATTTTAACATCTCGCTAACCTGAAGTCTGCCTCCCTTTCGCATACCTTTATATTCAACATTGCATTTTATATGCTCACTAGTGTAATACCTGGGCTGCAAAGCAAAAAGGAAAAAATACCAACCATTCTTCCATAGTCTGGACTGGCTACCTATGTGATTTTGAAAGTAATTTATATTATTAATTTTAATCTACAAAGCCTAAACAAATCTGAGTTTTGACACACATATATCCCCATATCTCCTCCCTCTTGCGTCTCCCTCCCACCCTCCCTATCCCACCCCTCTAGGTGGTCACAAAGCACTGAGCTGATCTCCCTGTGCTATGTGGCTGCTTCCCACTAGCTATCTATTTTACATTTGGTAGTATATACATGTCCATGCCACTCTCTCACTTCGTCCCAGCTTACCCTTCCCCCCACCCCGTGTCCTCAAGTCCATTCTCTACATCTGCGTCTTTATTCCTGTCCTGCTCCTAGGTTCTTCAGAACAATTTTTTTTTTTTTTTTTTTTAGATTACATATATATGTGTTAGCAATTTTGCTTCTTGACCCGTAAATCCTAAAACATTTACTCTCTGTTTCCAGGAGAAGTTTTCTAGTTCCTAACCTAGATCCATCTCAGCAATTCTAGGATCTCCCCAGTATCCTACAACAAGTAAAAAGCCAGATCGAGAAATAGGTGATAAACCGTATGTTCAAGAGCACGGACCAGACAGTTTCAAAAACGTTAATCGAGAAGCATCAAAGGATGAAGGGAGGGGCTTCCCTGGTGGCGCAGTGGTTGAGAGTCCGCCTGCCAATGCAGGGGACACGGGTTCGTGTTCCGGTCCGGGAAGATCCCACATGCCGCGGAGCGGCTGGGCCCGTGAACCATGGCCGCTGAGCCTGCGCGTCCGGAGCCTGTGCTCCGCAACGGGAGAGGCCACAACAGTGAGAGGCCCGTGTACCGCAAAAAAAAAAAAAAAAGGATGAAGGGAACCTGAGGTGCATCAGAACAGCTTCTCCTTTTAGAGGAAGGAGGTGAGACCCAGAGACAGTGAGAGATCTGCCTAGTCGAGAACCAGTCCATGTACTCCTGATCCTCGCCCTGCCTCTTCCTCCGCTTTTCTAGGCTGCTCCTCTGGGCTTTCAGCTACTCATTCCAGAAGCTCACACAAATCAGAACTATGACCAAACCACCAGTCAAGAACGCCTTGCAAAAATGTAAACCAAAACCAACTTTAACACCCTGCCTTGGACTGTACTCAGATCTAGGAAACTCCAAGCACTTCCCAACATCCTGCTTCAGTGTTTCCAAGCTGAGGTGACAAGTGAAACATTAAACCCTTGGAAAAATCTAGGAAAAAAATTTTGAATACCAGGTACATAGGGGCCAAAAAATACTACTAATAAAACTAATAAACAGGGGTCAAATTGACGTCATTGGTGAAACTGTCAGAGAAAATCTTACCGTGCTTGGCAGCTGAGCAGCAGCATCTCGTGGTTATGAATCAAAATATACAGAAGAACCAGGAAGGATTTTGCTCTGATGGATGTCGAGGGGCTGTCCAGTAAACGGATAATTGTAGAGACAAAATCCTGTGGGAGACATTAGAATATTTTTTGAGAAAACATGAAATAAATAGAGCAGTCAACTCTGAGGGTCAATAGACTGTAATAACCAAACAGATAGCAGAAAATAAAATAATATCAGCTATTGCTTTTGCATTTTTAATTTGTGCTGCTCCCTATACCAAGTTATTAATATGTATGATCTCATTTAAACCTGAAAAGAAGTTATGAAGAGTTGATAATATTATCCCTATTTTAAAGAGAAAAAGGAATCTTGAAAATTTAAGCACTTTGCCCCAATTCACAAAATTGAATTCAAATCCAGGCCAGGCAGATGACAAAGCCTGCTTCTTAACCCCTCCATCACACGACTAGAAGCGTAGCAATAAACAACTAGAACTGAAAGTCACAACTGCATGGAGGCATCAACTTCTGAGCAAACCTGCACACACAGAGATCACGTCTCCAGTCTACACAGCTGAGGTCCTACAGACATAAAATAAAAACAACAGCCAGGGCTTCCCTGATGGCGCAGTGGTTGAGAGTCCGCCTGCCGATGCAGGGGACACGGGTTCGTGCCCCGGTCCGGGAGGATTCCACATGCCGCAGAGCGGCTGGGCCCGTGAGCCGTGGCCGCTGAGCCTGCGCTCCACCACGGGAGGGGCCACAACAGTGAGAGGCCCGCATACAGCAAAAAAAAAAAAAAAAAAAAAAACAGCCAGTATGGGATACAAAAGAAAAACCTATATTTCTATAACATTCTTTAATTAAAGGTTTAATACAACACAGAGGAATAAGTGTTGACAAGTATTAGTGTCATTTTCTCTTCTAACAGACAGATTTGTACATCACTTCAGGTGCCTATTGATATGCAAAAAAATGGAATACACACACACAGCGTTCATGAATGTAAGTAGGCAGAAATATGGAATCGTACTGTTAGCAAGATGGCTACAGAGAGCAGGAACGTTAAGTTCCCTAGAGTCCTTGACAGAGGTAAGCACCTAGCAGTGACACTGTGTGTCCAACATAGATGTAAACAGCTCAATTTTTTGCCAAAGTTCTTTTACATTGAGTGCTATATTGTCAGGCAGGAAGAGCTTACACAGTCAGGTATATGCTTCTGTTTAAGGATGGAGATATATCTATACATCTATATAACTATTTATCTGTACCTCTGCATCAGGCTGACCTAGATCCGGAACCAAATAAACTAATTCATCAATTGGAGTAAAAAAACAGGATCAACACCAAGGTGCCTTTGAGTAATAGATCTGTTTCCACCTTTCCAGTCGACAGTAGAAAGCCCATTTCCCCACAGTCAGCTCCCAAGTTCTAATTTATACACTGTGGTCCAAGGACCAAAACCACAAATCTGTTTCCCGCATTAACATTGCTCCCACACATCCACGTGCCTAATTCCAAAACCATTCAAATACCCACTAGCCATGGACTTAAAAACTGTTCCAGATTATAGAAGACTAGAGAGTCATGATAACTGACTGCAATTCAAGATCTGGAAGTTTTATTTCACGTCAAAGAACATTACTGGGACAATTTCAAAATCTGAATACGGTCCAGATTAGCAATTTATGTTAAATAAATGTTAGCTTCTTGCTTTTTAAATTGATGGCTTATTTTTTGGGAATATTCAGTGAATTAGAGGTAAAGGAGCATCAGGTCTGTGACCTCATCTCAAATGAATAGAAATACACACACACACAGACACTCACTCACTCACATGGTAAAAGATAGAAGCTATAAAGCAAATAAGGTAAAACGTTAACATCTGGTGAACGTGGGTACAGGATATAGTGCAATTCTTTGTATTGCACATCCAACACTAAACTTGGCACCTACCCTAAGCATGATAACCCTACTATAAGGGTCATCAATGAGCACCCTCCTTGACTCTTCCTTCCTCTCTCAGGTGTCCAACTGATACCCACTTTCTATGAGAACAACACTCACACTGTCACTGCCCTATTTCAATGCATCCTTATATCTTTCTTGAATTACTGTAGCAGGCTTTGTCTAACTTTGCTTTCTTCCACCTATTCTACAAGTTGCAGCCACAGTGATCTTCCATAAAAGCAAATACATTATTCGCCTATAAAATATCCTCAGCAGTTGCTAAAACCCTTGAGAGAAGCTAAAATCCCTTATCGCGGCATACAAGGCCCTTCACAATCTGGCTTGTTATGACCTTTCCAAAATCGCTTATTGTACTACCACTCCTCTCATATACTCCCAACAGTCACCATGAGGAAATAAACCAAGGAAGCGGAGAACACAGGAAAGAGGCAAAAGGGATCCCAGGGTGATTCCAGGGTGATAGCTACTGTAACCAGCTACAGAGGCTGCCTATTCATAACAGAGTTGGTCAGAAGGCTCCAGGAGAGATCTCTTTAAGGAGAAAAAATTGACAGAATACCTGATGCATCTGAATGCAATTTGAAAACAAAAAGTGATGTAATAAAAGTTTGCTAAATGTTGATCTAACCAAAATCAATACACTGAGTCATGAGTGGTGGTTCTGTCCTACTTGAAAATAAGCCCTAGACAAATCTAAGATTTAAAAAATAAACACCAAATGATTAAAAGATCTAGAAGACGCCATGGAAGATACAGATACATATTTATACATATATAAAATCTCAGATTTGAGAGCTTTCCTGGTGGCGCAGTGGTTGAGAGTCCGCCTGCCGATGCAGGGGACACGAGTTTGTGCCCTGGTCCGGGAAGATCCCACGTGACGCGGAGCAGCTGGGCCCGTGAGCCATGGCTGCTGAGCCTGCGCGTCCGGAGCCTGTGCCCCGCAACGGGAGAGGCCACAACAGTGAGAGGCCCGCGTACCGCAAAAAAAAATAGATAAATAAAATCTCAGATTTGAGAAAATGTTCATAAATAATGTATTAGAAAGGAAGAAAACAAGCATGAGAAATGTGAATACCAAAAAATGTTAAATTCTATATGGAGATAAAACACTATAAATGAACAAAAAAGAATTGCATAAACAAGGTAAGATAATTGTAGCACATTTTATGGATAAATTGCTAAATTTCTTGATATATAAATATCACTAACAACAACACAAAAAGAACTAAGGGAAATAAAAATAACTAAGAGCCCTAGAAACAACTGAAACCTCTGATCTCTTCTACATGGAACATTATCCCAGAATAATTTAAGACATTTCAAAATGTACAGAACACAGGACGCAAGTTTCATATAAAGCTATTCTAAGGCAACAAAAAGTGAGAATTAAAGTACTTCAGCCAATGAAGAGTCTCCAACTCCACCCAAGCAAAACAAAAAAATGAAACAGAGGTAATCTGTAATATAACAGCTCAATCAGAAGGAAGTATCATTAAACAAGCATTTATAGACATAAAAAAGGTCCAAAACAGTTCGTTATATAAGAAAAGAAAGTATAGACACTATGCCTTAGGAACACAGATGCAAAAAAATCCTCAATAAAATATAAGTTGAATCCAGCAATATATTAAAAGTATAATACATTACACTCAAGTGGGATTTATCCCAGGAATTCAAGACTAGTTCGATATATGAAAATCAATCAGTGTAATTCACCATATTAATAGATTAAAAAAGGAAAACCACAGAATCACATCAGTTGATAACAAAAAAGCATCTGACAAAATTCAATATCCACTCATGATAAAATCTCTCACCAAACTAGGAACAGAAGGGAACTTCCCCCTTCTCAAAAACATCTAGAAAAAAACCTACAGCTAACTACTAAATGTTCAAAGACTTGATGCTTCCTCCCACCCTGAAACTGGGAATTAAGCAAGGCTGTCCCATCATTCATAATTCAATGTTTTGCTGAAAGTCATAGGCAGTGTACAATAAGGACAGAAAAGTAAAAGGTATTCAGATTGGAATGGAAGAAATAGTATCAGATATCAAGACAATATAGAAAAACCCAAATAATCTAAAAAAACAAACAAACAAACTTTTGAACTAATAAGTGAGTTTTAGCAAGATCTGATATATTTGTATACACTGGAATTTGTACATTCCAGTCATAATGAACAACTGGAAAACAATTTTTTTAAATCGCTACAACAACAAAAACAGAAGAAATATAGGTTATAAACCTTAAAAAGTATGCCAAGAATCTGTACACAGTAAACTACAAAACAGTAAGAAAAAAATTTTTAAGATATAAATAAAAGACATTTTCTGTTCATGTATTAAAGACTCAAGATAGTTAATATACATATCAATTCTCCCCAAACTGACTCAGATTTAATGCAATTCCAATCAAAATCCCAGTAGGATTTTTAGTAGATACAGACAAGCTAATTGTAAAATTTATATGTAAAGGCAAAGCAACTAGCATAAGCACAACAATTTGGGGGGAAAAAAGACAGGAGAATCACACAATGGTTTTAAGACATTTTAAAAACTACAGTAATCAAAACAATGTGGTATTGACAAAATGACAGACACACAGACTAAGGGGAAACAGTAGAGAGTTCAGAAATATTATAGTCAATTGGTTTATGACAAAAGTACAAAGGGAATTTTGGAAAAAAGTTTTTGCTATAAACAACTGGATATCCACATGCAAAAAACTAAACTTCAACTCACACCTTGCACCATATACAAAAACTAACCCAAAATGGATCATAGAACTGAATGTAAAATGTAAAACCACAAAATCTTAAAAAGAAACAGAGGAGAAAATCTTCATGACCTTAGGTTAGGAAGAATTCTTAGATATAAACCAAAATCGCAATCCATAAAAGAAATAATTGATGAACTCAACTTAAACTTAGAATGTCTCCTCTGGGCAGGACACTGTAAGAAAAGATAAGCCACATACTAGAAGAAAGTATTTGTTACCAGAATATATAAAGAACTCTCAAAACTCAACATTAAGAAAAGTATTTTTCAAGGACAAAATATTTAAACAGACATTTCACCAAAGAATGTACACAGATGTCAAATAAACGCATGAAAGGATGTTCAACATCATAATCATTATAGTAACACAAATTAAGATCACAAGACACCACAACATATTTATTAGAAGGACTAAAATTAAAAATGACAAGTATGTGGAGCAACTAGAATTCTACATACACTGCTTGTGGGAACGCAAAATGGCACAATCATTCTGGAAAATAGTTTAGCAGTTTCATAAAAATGTTAAACACAGGGACTTCCCTGGTGGCGCAGTGGTTAAGAATCCGCCTGACTATACAAGGGACACGGGTTTGAGCCCTGGTCCGGGAAGATCCCACATGCCACGGAGCAACTAGGCCCGTGCACCACAACTACTGAGCCTGCACTCTAGAGCCCGCAAGCCACAACTACTGAGCCCGCGTGCCACAACTCCTGAAGCCTGCATGCCTAGAGCCCATGCTCTGTGATGAGAAACCACTGCAACGAGAAGCCCATGCACTGCAACGAAGAGTAGCCCCCACTCACCACAACTAGAGAAAGCTCCGTGCAGCAACGAAGACCCAACGCAGCCAAAAAAAAAAGTTAAACACATATCTATCGTATATGCCCCAACCACTGCATATCATTTCACTTAATGAACACTTATGTTCACAGAAAAATCTACATGTAAAAGTTGATATTAACATTACTCATAAGAGTCAAAAATTGGAAACAATCCTTAAGTCCCTGAACAGGTACATGGATAAATAAACTGTGGTATATCCACATAAAGGAATAGTACTCAGCAATCAAAAGGAATGAACTAACGGTACACACAATAATACAGAGGCATCTCAACTGCATGATGTTAAGTAAAAGAAACCAGTCTCAAAAATTACATACTGGGCTTCCCTGGTGGCGCAGTGGTTGAGACTCCACCTGCTGATGCAGGGGACACGGGTTCGTGCCCTGGTCCAGGAAGATCCCACATGCCGTGGAGCGGCTGGGCCTGTGAGCCATGGCCGCCGAACCTGCGCGTCCAGAGCCTGTGCTCCGCAACGGGAGAGGCCACAACAGTGAGAGGCCCACATACTGCATATAGGATCCCACTTATATAACATTCTGGAAAAGGTAAAACCATACGAGCATCACTGAATGCCAGGAACTGGGATGGGACATGGTTTACCTAAACTGCCAGGAACTGGGATGGGACATGGTTTACCTAAAAAAGGGAGCAGCATGGTTTACCTAAAAAAGGGAGCAGCACAAGGTCATTCTTTGGGATGTTGGAATAGTTCTGTATCGTTCTTGTGATGGTGACAAGAGTCTATGCATGTGTTAATCCTCGTACAACTACACTCCAAAAAAATATGAATTGCATTGTGTATAAATTTTATATATAAATCAATACATATAAACATACAATCAGGCAAATTCAAGCAAAAACGAAAGCAGAAAGTTTGTTACTGATATACAAAGAATTACATAATGATTTTTCCTGATATATAGGATAGAATTTAGGCCAAAAAGAAGTAAACAACACTTTTTAATGCCAAAGGCCACCATTCACAACACACACACAACAGTATTGAATACAGTAATGAAGGTTATGCCTTACATAGTATAGTGAACACCTTTAAAAAGTGAAGACTACAGGAGATGGAAGAAGGAATAGAAGACTTAATCACAGTACTCTCAGTCCAAGACTGTCATGAGAACAAAAATAAGTAAGGATATAGAAGACCTAAATAACATAAGTAAAAGATTAGATATTATGGATAGATATTAAAATTTAGACTCAAATAATAGAAAATGTACCTTTTTCTTAAATATGAAATGTTCCTTTAAGGTACCTACATAATAGGTGATAAAGAAAACCTTAATAGAATCCATAAAGTAAAAAATAATAACTGTAATGATCACAGTGCTGTAGAAGTAGAAAGTAATAAAAAAAAATCAATAATACGAAAGGCCCTCCTGCCTGGAAAATTTTAAAACACTCTATTAAACAATCCTTGAGTAAAGGAAAAATGCAAACCAAAATTGTAGAACTTAAAAAAAATAACAGTAAAAACACTATATATAAGAATCTATAGGATACAATTAAAGCAGTCATCAGAAGAAAATGTGACCTGCAAATACATTTGTAAATTAAAATGAAAGAAGTGTGTGAACTAAATTCCCAACACAAAAAGCTGTAAAAAGAACAAGGTAAAGCAAAATGAAGCAAAGGGAGAAAATAAAGATGCAAGCAGAAACTAACAAGGTAAAAGGAAAAAAAGGGAAATGATAAATCAAAATGCTGCCTTTGATAAATATCAACAAAATAGATAAAGCACTCACTAAATTAATCAAGAAAAAGGGGAGACAGCAAAGATACACAAAAAGAAGAATTACCACTGCCTGAAAAAGAAGAATTACCACTGCCTGACCTCAATTTAATGGTGTAAAAGTCAGCTATGTTATGTATAGAAGTAGTTCATAATTTATTGCTGTATAATATTCCATGGTGTGAACACAGAAAAATGTATATACCCATTTTACTCTTGGACATTTGGGTTGTTTGGAGTTTGGAACCACAATGAGTAAAGCTGTTATGGACATTCTTATACGTGTCTTTTAGTAAACACATAAACATGCGTTCTGATTAAGGATGACAAAAATACAGAACAATTTAAGAAAACTTAAAAGAGAAATGTATGATTTACACAAAGAAAACTATCGCTTGTTATGGAGCGATAAGAAAACACTGGAAAAAATGAAGCAGCAGCTTAATATTGTGGTAAAGAACTTGTAATCTGGAGTCAAGAAACCTGAGTGCGAGAGCAACAGTGCCTGACAGAATAGCATGTAGGAGATGATCAAACACACACATTTCATAGCCTTGATATAATGGCTGAAGGTGTTTGTCCAACTAGATGCCAGAAAATATCATAAAGCATAAAGCTGCAAGAATTCCATTTTTGAAATTTGTATGGAAAATACAAATAAAACAAAAGAAAGAGCAAAACATTCACAAGGATATTTAAGACTTCAGCAAATGAAAAAGATAAAGGGCAGACGATTCATCTAATGATATCCTTACTTTACTACCTTTACCAGAAAGACTCTCAACAGGTTGTGAAAATTTTAAATAAAGGGGGAAAACAAACTTATGATACTATATACCTGTCAAAATAAATACGCAACCTTGGAAAAAGTATTTGAAATATTTGAAACTTTTTACAAAGAATCAATATCTTTAGGTATAAATAACTTTTACCAATATAACTTTTATGAACACTCTAGTGTAAAAAATTACAGAAACAAGCAAACAACTAATAAAAGAATTCTAAACTGCCTACAAGCAAATAAGTCATGTACCCTAACTAGTAGGCAAAGAAATGCAAATTTAGGAAGAAAAAGAATCTGTTTTAAAACAAAGCAGACTAGCAAAGATGAGCTGGCATGGTCATGGGTAAATGGATAAATCTCAAATGTAGCTCATATGAGAGTAAGTGTTCAACCTTTCCTCTAGCTGGTAGGAAAGTGAGTTGTTACTTCTCCAAAGCCTTAAAACTGTTATTTTCTTCTGACACAGTTGTTATATCTCAAGAATTTTAGCCTAACCAAGTGATGAACAAAAGAGCTTTGAGAAGAATGCTCATGGTAGTACTGTTTATAAGACAAACAAAAATAGAAACCACCTTAACATTCCCAAAATAGGGAATTTGTTAAATCCTAATTGTAGAAAAGATTGCATCTACCCATATCCAGTTTTACCTTCTTTCATTACAAACACTAATGATGCATGTGGGGAGGGCAGGTGGAGTAGGAAAGGGAAGTCACAGAAGTGACGCTACATGATTTCCAAAGCCAGCTCTGAAAGGCCATGTGGCTTCTGCCTGCTTCTCTTGGGACACTCTCTCTTGGACCCCAGCCACTACACTGTGAGGAAGCCCAAGCAGCCTTGAGGGGCCCATGTGGAAAGCAACTGAGGCTCCCAGCCCACAGCCCAGTAGGGTTCCCAGGGAACAGCGAGCACCAACTTCCCAGTCATCTGAGTGAGCCTTCTGGCAAGTTTATTCTCCAGCTCCCACTCAATCTCTCCCAACCTTGCCCAAATTACAGATTGGTGAGCAAAGTTAAATTACTGCTCTTGTTTAAGCCACTACATTTTGAAGTAGTTACACAGCAAAAGTGAAATATAGCTTAAGCATGTAACAAAAGAGGAAATTTTTCCAGGCGCAACAGAAGTTTCGTACAGCAACGGTCATAATTTTAAAAACACAGACATGTCACTAAGAAGTGATGATAAGGTCTACCGTATTTCTTATTGATGGAGCGTTATGCAGCCATTACTAACAATCTGGCAAAACTAAAATAATGCCTATTATTTTGAGTGAAACAAACTAGCACAGCAAATACCCTAAGATAAAAGAAACCGCATACAAGATTTGTTTCTAACATAGTAATTCCAAGTCCCTTAGAAGATACAATATATTACAGACTCTAACTTTGGATCTAAACCTACAAGCATCTTGTGCCCTAAATAAATTCTCACTTAGTCATTTCAGAAAAACTAAATGAACAGTACTGACTAACTCCCTAAAACTAACTGCCCAGGGCACCATATTTAATCTTAAGCAACATGCACCAGACCTCTAGAACAGTATTAATCTTACAACACTGAGGAGGGAAGATTACAGGCTGCAGGCAAAGCCTAGTGCCAAGGATGAATAATCAAAGCTACTTTAGAGGACCAAAAATGACCTCGGGTCACTTCAGTTTGCAATCCACTATGTACTCAGCTTTGATTTAAATTCATCTTGCCATTTGGCTCAACATAACTAAATTTTACACGTGGAGAAAAAAAAAAAAAAAACAGAAGCTGTTTAGCTCTACAGCCCAAACCACGGAACAACGAGTTCATGTCCAACATTCAAATGGTTCTTGGCAGTGATTTCAGAACGGACATACCTACGTAATGTAAAGATGGTGTGATGAAATGTTCACAATGTGAGGAACTGGTCGAAATATATGAAGCTTCCATCACAAAGAAAATGATATCTTGATCAAAAGTAAGCAAAAGGATAAAAACCCCTCCAGTACATATCATAAGGACAAAATTATGAGATAAATAAAAAATAATGATGATGTAGAGAACGTCCAAGTTATTTATTTCTCAAGAGGTAAAACTGATCTGTTTCAATCAACTGTCACAGGTGAAAATCAATGAGCACAGCCTGGCCACCAAATGATAATAGCCTCAAAAAAAAAAAAAAATCATGTGGATAATACACTGACACGATTTTCCCATTTAAGGTTGATGGAAGTGAAAAACGTACTGATTAAATCTAAAATTGTTTTTGGTTTACACTTTCCTTAAAGAAGTTTAGCCAAGTAGCTTAGTAAAATGTCTTATAGAACACATTTATTAACGTAGACAAAAGAATGTCAATACAAACACATGTTATTAAAATGCATAAACTAATTACCATATTTTAAATTAGCAACCACTGAGTCAGGATGCCTAGTGACTTTGTGAGAAAAAAAAACCTGAGCTGACTGAGCTTTCAAATTTTTCAAAGTTTTCTAAGCATGAAATTTCATAGTGATCTTCCATAGTACTTCCAAACAACACAAGCAGTCTGCACCTTCCGACTTATTATTAATCACTGTTGTGCTACTTGGTCACAACATGAAACCTGAAGCAACAACTTCAGTCAAACTAGACTGCTAAAATAAAAATGGACAGCAGCTCCTGTCAAAATTAGCAAAAAAGACAAAAATTAGAAAGGCAGTATCCGTAGTCAGCAACACCCAGGAGGAAATCATCTTATCAACGAGCATGAACAAACCCACCTGTGAAACACGGTATGACTTTAAAGAGTAATGTTTAAATTGTTAAGTGACCCCAAAGCATATGAAGTGCAATGTATGCATCACTGATTATGCAGTTACAAAGTACATTCAAGGTCACATACCTCAAAAAAAAAAAAAATGAGGCAGATGTTTGAATCCATGTAACTTGTAAAAAAGTTGATGTGAGTATACTATGCTCAATTAATTGAAATACAGCAGAGTAGGGCTCCCGGGGTTTTATATATTTTCAATTTTCTAACATCAAGAATCGGGCACTGGGTTGTTGTTTTTTTTGTTTTGTTTTGTTTCGTTTTCGGTACGTGGGCCTCTCACTGTTGTGGCCTCTCCCGTTGCGGGGCACAGGCTCCGGACGCGCAGGCCCAACGGCCGTGGCCCATGGGCCCAGCCGCTCCGCGGCATGTGGGATCTTCCCGGACCGGGGCACAAACCCGTGTCCCCTGCATCGGCAGGCGGACTCTCAACCACTGAGCCACCAAGGAAGCCCTGTTTTGTTTGTTTCTAATTTTTATTTTAATTTTATTTATTTATTTTTGGTTGTATTGGGTCTTCGCTGCCGCACGGCTTTCTCTAGTTGCAGCGATCAGGGGCTACTCTTCGTTGCGGTGCGTGGGCTTCTCACTGTGGTGGCTTCTCTTGTTGCAGAGCTCGGGCTCTAGGTGCACAGGCATCAGTAGTTGTGGCTCGCGGGCTCTAGAGCACAGGCTCAGTAGTTGTGGCACACGGGCTTAGTCACTCTGCGGCATGTGGGCTCTTCCCAGACCAGGAATCAAACCCATGTCCCCTGCATTGGCAGGTGGATTCTTAACCACTGCACCACCAGGGAAGTCCCACATTACTTGGTCTTCTTAACTTACTCAAACATTTCTTGGTTGTCTAAAGCTCATCCTCTGACACATTCCTCAGGAAGAGTTCATGGGAACTGATCTCTTCCATGTTCATACATCTACCTGTGGTCTCTGTAACAGAACACCCAAGATATTGAATATAAAATCCTTGATGAGAGACTCTGGGAGGACCAGCTAAGATAGTGCTTAATTTTACTTAAAAGTTTATCCTAAAGGAATAATTACAGATGTCCATGTGAAAGGATTTAGCCATAACAATGTTCTCCCTAGCAAAAAAAATGAAATTTTAAAATGTGCAGTAGTGAACTGCTGGAACGCATTGGGATACCTTCACATGATGGAACGTCATAACACTTTAAAAACAATATTGAAGAGTTATACTGAGTTAGACACACGTTCCCAACATCACTGAATAGGAAAACTATGAACAAACAGTATACAACTGATCCAATTACTGTAAAAAGATTCTAATAGCATGTGTATGTGGCAGCAGGGAGAAGGAAATTCGTGAAGGTCTGTGTATGTGTACACATATATGCACAATAAATATGAATTTGAAAGATATATATCAAGATTTTTAAAGAGATTATTTTGGGATGGTTAAGCAGTTTATTTTAGTCTTCTGTATTCTATATCTCATATATTCTGGATTTTCAATACTAAACTCAAATTCATAAAAGTTATAAACATAATCTGATAAAAAATAAATTAAAATGGCATTAGCTACTTTAAGTTTCTAGATATTATAATTAAGGGAAATTGCAATGACCTCATCCAATACCTGTCTTCCTAGTAAAACGGCAGGAAACACCTTTATGCACTCCCAAACTCGTCCAGCCCCAGATCTTCAAGATCGAATATTTGTAGGACACATTAATAAGCTTGGAAGAATGAGAAAAATAAAACTACAAAGTAAACCAGGAATTCTTTTTAAAAAATCAGTTTACAGGGCAAAGATTAGTAAATAAACTCACACCTAACTTACAAGGTTTTCTCTTATGCCTGGTCAGGCCTTCCAGAAGCTTCTCGCTGAGAGTCATTCAAGTATCTGAATTGTGAAAAGGTTATCAATTCCCTACATCTAGTGATGATGCAAGAATTACTTACAAAGGACCATCTACCACGGGTACATAAAGTATCCTTTTAAGAGTTTCATTTGTTTTTTCTTTTTTGAAAACAGGGTAGAAAAACAGTTTGTCACTTTTTGTTTTGCCCAATTTTTCTATTTACTTGAATATGCAGAACACATGATTTGTAACTCAAAAGAGTTCCCTTGTCACCATGGCTGTGAACACTTTTCACACCATCACAAGTAAATTGTACTCTCATCACCTACCTTTCTAGAGAACAATTTAGCATTGTTTATGCACAGCCTTCTAAGTGTGCATAACACCTGTGGTAATCTACTAGCAGCAGACACAAAGTTGTATGTAGGGCTTCCCTGGTGGTGCAGTGGTTGAGAGTCTGCCTGCCGATGCCTGGGACACGGGTTCGTGCCCCGGTCCAGGAAGATCCCACATGCCGCGGAGTAGCTGGGCCCGAGAGCCATGGCCGCTGAGCCTGCGCGTCCGGAGCCTGTGCTCCACAACGGGAGAGGCCACAACAGTGAGAGGCCCGCGTACCGCAAAAAAAAAAAAAAAAAAAAAAAGTTGTATGTAAACAAGATGCTCAGTGCATCAGGGTGAGTGCAAACCAAAAAGTCAGAGGCAAACAGGTCAACAGTGGGAGAAGGGTTAAGTTACCATAGTGGCACAAAATGAAAAATTATATAGTAATTTTTTAAATGTTCCTACGGGATATTTAATGACATATTCATGAAAATGATAAATCGACACATTTTTATCGTAATTGTATAAATGTATGCATAAAATTCATAGACATACGGACCAAAGGCTAAAAAGAGATAAACCCACATGGCAATGGTAATTAGCTCTGGGTGGTGAGATTACAGTCGATTTTGTTTTCTTCTTTAGGTTCTACTACATTTTCTGCAGTAAATAGTAATTTCTCTTATTTAAAAGGAATGGCATGGGCCTCTTTTGGGGACTGAATTTCAACAACAAAAAAATATCACCATAGAGAGGCATCACTCCCCCAAAAAGAACAGGTGCAGTTCTTTCTCCCTGTCCAGCAGGAAGCAATAAGCGTGGTATTTGTTCCTGGGTCCCTTCCTCTTTCACTCATTCTAGCCCATTAACAACCAAGCACTTGAAAAAACACAATTAGCAATACTAAGATTGGTAAACCTGCCCCTAAAACACACACCTATATACAAATATTTGTACTTTTCTTTAAGTAAAAATAAAACAATGGCCATTGTGTCGAAACCCCTAAGGAAGGCCAGTATCACAGCCGTACATGAGCCGGGTCTTCTTCCTACTGCTCAGCCTCTTTCTATGTCCCCTCCTCACAGCTCACTCCGTTCAGCACTGCTGGCCTTCCTTCTCCTCCCGGGTCTCCCCATGACACCTCACACCTCAGGGAAGCTGAACTACAAAGTTCTTCCTGCAGAGGTTCACACAGCACACTCCTTCTTGTCACTGAGGGCTCAGCTGGAACCTCACCCCCTCAGAGAGGCCCTCCCTGACTTCCCTCCCAGCAAATGGTGTCTGGCTCCACTCCCTGCACACTTCCCCTTGCAAGACACTCTATCAACATCATCCTGTGTAATGCTCTTCAGAGCACTAACACTATCCAAAGTAATTCTGTTTCCTTGTTTACTGCCTGGCCTGAGCATCAGCTTTAGCATTTATAAACTCCATGAACTTGACAAAATCACTCAACACACTAAGTCTCATTTGAGAATAACCCAGGGTTATAAGTCACTAAGTGTCTGGCCTATAATAAATGTTCGTTATAAATTGTTTTAATTTAAAAAAATAGAACCTTACCTTTTAAATGACAATTCACTGTATATTACTCAGTGGCCGTAGATACATTTTAAAGATTATAGGACGAGACAGAAAAGATGCAGAATGGTTAGAGGCCTCAGCACCTGAGGATCAATATATCACTGAGTTTGCTAGGTTTTCTCTCTGCCTCATACATCCCAGATTGGGTGCTGGATAATCCAGGAGCCAAACAGCACAGAAACACAAATACACAGGAAAAATCAGCTCTCTCAAGCCAAAGGATCAGGAAAGGGGCAGCGTGGAAAGACCAAAAACATTAAGACAATAGCTACTCTACTCTAGCCGAACACCACGGAAAGACGATGGCCCCTTCAGCAAGGGGCAAGAAGAGAGACTAGCCTCCTACCCTCAAGTGACCATAACAAGGCACCCCAACACTCTTTCCTGCCAGGGAAATAGAAAGGACCAAGAGAGAGCTGGGACTTTCATCCCAACCCAGCAATAACAAGGCCCCCTGGCCCCAACCATGGTATCAGTAGAGATACTGATGGGACGCCTGGACCTCCACGCATTTATAGCAGTAATCACGTTCCCCTCCTTCTTTCTGCTGGGATGGCATCAGAGGAGGCAAGTGGGAAGCCTTCAACTTTACCACCTTCCACCACGAATGGGGCGCCCACCCCTACCCAACCAGTGTCAGTGGAGGAATAATGAGGAGCCCTCCCCCTACCAGCCAGGGGGGCATAGGAAGAAGCCCAGTGGAAAGCCTGGATTTCCACCCTTGCCCAGCAGTAAGGAGGGGCTCTACCACACCCCTCGGGTGTCAAGAGAAGTCTACAGGGGAACCTGGACTTTCACCCCAACCTGGAAGGAACAAAGCATCACCATCCTTCCTCTGCCAGTTCGGTGTCAGAGGAGGCCTACTAAAACAGAAGATTTAAATAAAATCCAGAGTCTTAAAACATACCACCCAAAATATACAATGGATATACAGCTTCTGTTAAACAAGTTGACAGAGTTCTGGAGCTCTGTTTCACAACAATGTGAATCTACTTAACACTCCTAACTGTACACTTAAGAATGGTTAACAGGGCTTCCCTGGTGGCGCAGTAGTTGAGAGTCCACCTGCCGATGCAGGGGACACGGGTTTGTGCCCCAGTCCGGGAAGATCCCACATGCCGCGGAGCGGCTGGGCCCGTGACCTATGGCCACTGAGCCTGCGCTCCGCAACGGGAGAGGCCACAGCAGTGAGAGGCCGCGTACCACAAAAAAAAAAAAAAAAAAAGAATGGTTAACAGTAAATTTTATGTTTTTAACCACAATTTAAAAAAAATTTTTAAGTGCCAATATTAGTTAAAATCAAAAGATTATTTCTCATTTAACACATGTAATTATTCAATCATTTATTTAAGATACATGGGACATTAAACATTATAAAACAATTACAAAGTCATATTAATTAGTGCATATTATTTTACTACCTTTGTGAAATATCTTAAACTCAATAAATCCGAGAAAAATAAAACTCTCAGCCTCTCTTACCACAATTTACATAGCAAAACTACTCAAGTGGTACTTTTTCTAATACAATGACTTGGAAAATTTAATAGCAAAAAATTAGACACAGACTATACTTTCTCTGAGGCTCAAATTTCTTCACAGAATTAAATCAGATTAATTAAAGGCAAAAAATGGATTGCTTTCTATTTTGACTTTCAAGATCAAGTTTATTATGTAAGCCTGACAATTATTAATTACTGAAATTTTTAGTTTTATAAAAAACCAAATTTAACGTGTTGCATTTCATGCAGGAGAAACATGGCAAACACTATATTTAAGTGGCCCCATTCCATACTTCCTAGCAGTGTTACCTTCACCATGTTGTACAAAACTCCAATTTGACAGTTATCTCCCCTCAGAAAAAGGGTAATTGCTCCAATAAGTATAAAGAATACTGCATACTACACTACCCTCATGAAGATTCATAATATACATGAGCACATGAAAAAGTGGAAAATGTTGTACAACTGAAAATATGTCTGACTCATTGCTTTCCAAATGTGTATATAACCATGGTCCACTTTTTTTCACCTGTTAACACCTCACTGAACACTAATGTTCAAGGGCAGGGCTTCTCCAACCATAAATTTCCAACAAATCTGCAAAAGACCTCATTAAAATGTCAATTCTGATTCAGCAGGTGTGGGTGGGGCCTGAGGGTCTGTGTATCCAACACGCTCCCAGGTGATGCAATGTTTCTGGTCCAGGGATCACTCCTTAGCAGGCGCTAGAGAAGACACTTTGAGGAAAGCTACTACAGGGACTTCTTTGTAGCTATGTAGTTTTCTGATACGAATTGAATACTTACAAACTCTACACTCCATAAAATAAAGGAATATCAAAGAATTGGAAGGAGACTAAGTTAAAAACAAGAGAAAGGGAGCTCTGAAGGTTATGTGTACTGGCAGGGTATTAGGACAAGGAAAGGAATAAAAATGAATCAGGGTAAGCAGAGAATATAAAAGGACCCCTCCTTAAGGCAGGCAAGGGATATGGGAAAAGAGATGAGGGCTGACGACAAGGAGGCATAAGAAATATTAGCATGTAAGAAGGACTCATAAATTTTCTAACTTTTCATTACTAAAATGGGACAAGCAGACAGATTTCTATTTCAATCACTAAAAGACTTTATAACATCTTCAGATGAATGTCCTGTGGTACAGAGGTCTGGCAAAGTTCAAAAGGGCCCCTTGAGATGAAAAATAAATTCTACAGAGATACATTGCTTATTGAGCCACTAAAATTGTAGGAGAACACAACAATTTTTAAAGTAGAGTAATAGGTCAAACCTTTTCTTGGATTAGCCTCTGAAGATGAATCCCACAGGACAGCATAGCACTGAATAAGGTCAACAGGTACTGCTGGACTCTGCAGATGGCAGAGGCCAGGGAGTTTATTACTGAGGTCAGTCCCACCTTCTCAATAACATTCTGGAAGGCAGTAGGAGAATGGCGAGTGACTCTACACAAGGCCTGCAGGGACAGAAGAACAGATCCATCAGACTACTCCAAGCCCATGAACCAGTCCCCCAAAAGAGAACAAATACTTCTGTGGAAAGGAGTAGAAGGTG
This sequence comes from Monodon monoceros, assembly GCF_005190385.1. Taxonomy (NCBI): domain Eukaryota; kingdom Metazoa; phylum Chordata; class Mammalia; order Artiodactyla; family Monodontidae; genus Monodon; species Monodon monoceros. The sequence continues at coordinate 58,266,442 of NW_021703780.1, read as the reverse complement.
TTTACCTTGCTCCTTCATTACTTACCTTGGCATAAGAAATTTGGGCAATTTCAACACATGTAAAATTAAAACAATAATCCAGCTACCAATAAATACTTAAGTTGCTGTAAAACATTAGAAACTCTTACAATGATCATATGCATTATGAGTTAACTAAAATGAGAAAATAATTCATGAGTCTACACAGAAAAACTTTAATAAAAAACATTAAGATAAGCCTTCTTTGTGCAGACACTAAGCTAAGGGTTGAAAAATAGTCATAAAAGTAAGTATTTGTTTATTGTTTAGTATGTGAAAAACATGATCTGAGAATATCTGAAGACTACCTCATTTAATCCTTCCAAATAACATATATGAAAGGTATTATTATTAACCCCATTTTATAGGTGATAAAACTAAGGCACAGAATATTTAAGTAATTTGCTCAAAGGCATATAGCTAGTAAATGGCAAAGCTAGAATTCAAACCAAGGTAATCAGACCCCTGAGCTACTCCTCAACTGTTCATAGAGTATCAAAGGTGAAACTTAAAATAAATAAACTCATAGAATTTAATGTGTTGTAATAGAAATGGGCTCAATTATGCTTGGAAAGGCAGGAAAAGCAAGTCAACAAAAGCTACATAAGGAAAATGATAATTGAGTCGGTTTTTGAAGGTGAGTGGGAAAGTAAGGTGAAAAAGTAAGTAAAGAAAATTCTAGTCAGAGAGAAGAGGACACGTATTCACACGGAGACATGAAGAGCAGAGCAGGTTCTCGGAAGGGAAATTTGTCTGGTGCATCTCTCAGGTGAAGGACAGAGAAGGTAGTAAAGAAGGGAAAATGAAGACCCATCTATTGAAGAGACTGTCTTTTCCCCATTGTATATTCTTACCTCCTTTGTTGAAGATTGATTGACCATAGGTGCATAGGTTTATTTCCAGGCTCTCTATTCTGTTCCACTGATCTGTTTTTGTGCCAGTACCATACTGGTTTTTTTGTTTTGTTTTGTTTTGTTTTTGCGGTACACAGGCCTCTCACTGTTGTGGCCTCTCTCGTTGCAGAGCACAGGCTCCAGACGCGCAGGCTCAGCAGCCATGGCTCACGGGCCCAGCCGCTCTGCAGCATGTGGGATCTTCTCGGACCGGGGCACAAACCCGTGTCCCCTGCATTGGCAGGTGGACTCTCAACCACTGCGCCACCAGGGAAGCCCACCGTACTGTTTTGATTACTGTAGCTCTGTAGTATAGTCTGAAGCCTGGGAGTGTGGTGACACCAGCTTCATTCCTTTTTCTCAAGATTGCTTTGGCAATTAGGGATCTTTTGTGGTTCCACACAAATTTTAGAATTATTTGTTCTAATTCTCTGAAAAATGTTGTATTTTGATAGGAATTGCATTAAATCTAATAGATTGCTTTAGACAGTATGGTCATTTTGATATTAATTCTTCCAATCCAAGAGCATGGGATACCTTTCCATTTCTTTGAATCATCTTAAATTTCCTTCATCAGTGTTTATACTTTTCAGAGTATAGGTCTTTCACCTCCGTGGTTAAGTTTATTCCTAGGTATTTTAGTATTTTTGATGTGATTTTATTTTATTTTTTAATTTTTTGGCCACATGACATGCAGGATCTTAGTTCCCCAACCAGGGATCAAACCTGCATCTGCTGCAGTGGAAGTTTGGAGTCTCAACCACTAGACAACCAAGGAAGTCCCTTGATGTGATTTTTTTTTAATTTCTCCTTCTGATAGTTCATTATTAGTGTATAGAGAAGCAACAAATTTCTGTATATTAATCTTGTATCCTGAATCTTTACTGAGTTCACTTATTACTGCTAACAGTTTTTTTGGTGAAGACTTTAGGTTTTTCTATGTAAAGTATCATGTCACCTGCAAATAGTGACAATTTACTTCTTCCCTTCCAATTTAGATGATGCCTTTTATTTATTTTTCTTGCCTGACTGCTATGGCTAGGACCTCCAATACAGTGTTAAATAGAGGTGTTGAGAGTGAACATCCTTGTCTTATTTCTGAATTTAGAGGAAAAGCTTTCAGCTTTTCACCACTGAGTATAATGGCAGTGTGAATTTGTCATAAATGGCCTTTATAATGTCGAGATATGTTCCCTCTATACCCACTTTAATGAAAGTTTTTAGCATGAAGGGATGTTGAATTTTGTCAAATGGTTTTTCTGCATCCACTGAGATTATCGTGTGATTTTTATTCTTCCTTTTGTTAATGTGGTGCACCTTACTGATTGATGTGCAAATGTTGAACCATCCTTGCATCCCTAGAATAAATCCAACTTGATTATGGTGTATGATCCTTTTTTCATACTGTTGGTTTGTTCTGCGAATATTTTGCCGAGAATTTCTGCACCTATATTCATCAAAGATATTGGCCTGTTATTTTTTGTAGTGTCTTTGTCTGATTTTGGTACCAGGCTAATGGTGGCCTCACACCTGTCAGAATGTCTATCATCAAAATGTGTACAGGGACTTCCCTGGTGGCACAGTGATTAAGAATCCGCCTGCCAATGCAGGGGACATGGGTTCGAGCCCTGGTCCAGGAAGATCCCACATGCCATGGAGCAACTAAGCCCGTGCGCCACAACTACTGAGCCTGCGCTCTAGAGCCCTCAGGCCACAGCTACTGAGCCTGCGTACCACAAATACTGAGGCCCGCGCACCCTAGAGCCCATGCTCCACAACAAAAGAAGCCACCGCGATGAGAAGTCTGCACACCTCAACAAACAGTAGGCCCCACTCGCCACAACTAGAGAAAGCCTGTGCGCAGCAACGAAGACCCAACGCAGCCAAAGAAATAATTTTAAAAAAAGGTCTACAAATAACAAATGTTGGAGAAGATGCAGAGAAAAGGGAACCCTTGTATATTATTGGTGGAAATGTAAATTGGTGCATCCACTATGGATGTTCCTCAAAACTCTAAAAATAGGACTACCACATGACTCAGGAACTCCACTACTGGGTATATATCTAGAAAAAAATGAGAACACTAATTCGAAAACATAGATGCACCCCAATGTTCACAGCACCACTATTTATAATACCCAAGATATGAAAGAAACCTAAACAACAGATGAGTGGATAAAGAATATGTAGTACATATACACAATGGAATACTACTCAGCCATAAAAAAGAAGGAAACTCTGCCATTTGCAGCAATGTGGATGGACCTAGAGAATATTATGCTTAGTGAAATAAATCAAAGACAAACACTGTATGATATGACTTACACGTGGAATTTTTAAAAGTAATACAAACAAATGTGTATAGGAAAACAGAAACAGACTCACAGATACTGAAAACAAACTAGTGGTTACCAGAGGGGAGAGAAAAAGGGGAAGGGGCAAGTCATGGATATGGGATTAAGAGATACAAACTTATGTATAAAATAGATAAGCAACAAGGATACAGAATATAGCACAGGAAATGATAGCATTATCTTGTAATAGCATTTAATGGAGTATCATCTGTAAAAATACTGAACCACTATGCTGTACACCTAAAACTAATAACATTGTAAATCAATTATATTTCAATTAAGAAAACAGATTTATTTCATTATTTCAGTCAGTATTATTTCAAAGATTATTCAATCCCTGGGTTAAAAAAAAATAAGAGCAGTCTAAATAGAGCCCCTAAAGATCATGCTACGATTAGAATTTTTCAAGGATATTTAGGGGTCTCCCTTAAACTGGCTTCGAGACAATGAACAGTAAGTCTCATTAGCACTGTAACAATTCTTAGAGAGGCTTTCACAGCAAAACTGACTTCCTATTGACATAAAATCCCTACGCAATCATAATGGGGATGTTTCTTGATACAAGATTTGTCCAGACTGCTTCTAAGTGTATTCAAAGCAATATGAGGGCAACTGGAAGTTCTCCTCTACAGAAAGCTGCTCAAAAGCCTAACCTACCTTCCATTTTGAAGAGCTCATGCAGCAAATAACTTTTAACCCGTCACTTCTGGATATCAAACACAGTTGAAAGCTCACAGAAGCTTAAGAGCACATGAGGGCTTGTATTTTCCAAATCCAAAAAAAAATCAAATCTCAACATAGATCTTCAGTGATTAGGTTTTGAAATATTTACTTAATAAAATAGAGCTTGAGACTACATTTTAAAACTGGAAAGTACACTTCCAGTTCAAAATTCACTTCAAAATTTGCCTCCAAAAGGACATTGTGTTACCTCCAGAATCTGTGACCATCTATTTATTAAAAGCAATGTCTAAGAAAGAGATTAATTCAAAACTGAAGGCGGCATATCTATTAGAAACATGAACACAGTCACCATGGAATAAGTCTAAGAACCATTTCTTTTCTGTCTTTTGAATGATTTTTTCATGTCATATGAAAATTACATTGGGAACTTTTTCAAACTAGACACACTCTCACCTGACCTCTGAGATCTTAAGACACATCAGAACAGGGGCAGGGGGCGGAGAGAGAGGAGGAAGCAGTCAGTGTTGTTGAAAAGCTCCCCTCCAACCCCAGCGAGAACCACTGCCCCAAAAAACTCTTCACTTTGTCACCTTTCCTCTCAGCACTTCAGTAATTCTAATTAGCCCAGTAACCTCCCTCATAGGAGCCATTCTACTCAATCTAACTCTAAAAGTTTCTCTCGTTCCCACTGTGGCTCATACAGAGATTCCCTGTAATCCTAATAATTCTAGGAACCCTTTTATGCATTCAATACACTTCCCAAGTCAGGTCCGCTCCCTTCAACAACTAATCCCTAAGCAATGGATGCCACCACTCCTGAGCGGGAAGGATTAATTAGCCATCTTTCACTCCAAGCCAGGCCAGTGTTCTTCAAGAGCTCCAAGGTCTAGGGCACTGGTTCTCGAACTTCAGCAGGCATCAGAAGCACCTGGAGGCTTGTCAGAATGCAGATTACTGGGCCTCTCCCTGCAGAGATTCTGAGTCAGCAGGTCTGGGTCAGGGTCCAGAAACCTGTGTTTCTAACAAGTTCCCAGGTGATGTTAATGCTGCTCATCTGCATCACACTGGTCCAGGGGGACTCTATGGGGCCAAGAGATGACGAGGAGAAACGGGTCAGAAAATCAGTGACACGGGCAGGAGGCACAGACTGTTAACACGCGGAACAAGGAGCAAGATGGTGACTCAGCACTGATGACACCATCCTCCAGCCTTGCTCTTGCAGCCATCAAGTCAACGGATATCCACCGGGCACCTACCACACGTGTTCAGGAGGGAACAACGGCAACAGGGTCCCTGCCTTCCTAGAACTGACCTCCTAACAGAATGTATGATGATGTGCATACATAGGTTGCATAAATACAGCTGTGTTGACTGCTATGACAGAAAATACAAAGAGACACGAGGGGCAAGAAACATCCTGATGAAAGAGGTAACATTTAAGCTGAGAACTAGAAGATGAAGAATCGGCCATGTGAAAAGCCGGAGGAAGGCATCCTGGGCACAGGGAATAGCAAGGGGAAAAGTCCTGAGGCCGAAGAGTGCTTGGAAATTCTTGAAAATATCAGAACATGTGTGTCATTGAAGCACAGTAAGTGAGGGAATGAGTGTTAGGAGATGTGACAAAAGAGGTAGGCAGAGGCAAAAATCACCCAACATCTTGAAAGTCATGTGAAGAATTCTGATCTTTATCACTAAATGGGTACGTTAACCTCCAGAGCACATTCCTGAGAGGTTGTTATCGGAAAAGAAACCAAAAAAGAAGTTCAGCTCTGTAGGACGTGCTGGGGAAAATTCAACTGTCATCCCTCTAGGAATCTGTGTAAAGTGTCGTCAGGATGCGTATTTTCAGTTTCTATATCCTCAACCTTTAATGAATCTTCTTAAGGCAGGTGAAATTTTCTTAAGATTATGATGTTAGAATAACTTTGTTTTAGGATCCCCAAACAATGATCTCATACTGTATTCCCCATTCTATTATTAGCAGGACCTCTGTGGCCTATTTCCCCTTGTAGCCCAAGTAAAGAAGAACGTTTAATGTTATCAACCTCCTGCCCTCCACTCATGACGTGAGACAAGAGGCTCCATATCAACCTTTGCAGGGAAAGTCCAAACCTGCAACCAAAGACCTGGCTTCAAACTGATAGAAAGATGAACAAAACACAGTCCTGGCTTTCCAGGAGTTTACAATCTATAAGGGATTATAGTAAAATAAGCTAGCATAACTAATTTACCCCACAAAATGTGCTAATTGCTTTAAACATTAAATTTTATCCTGAAACTCAAAGCACTTGCCAATTCTTAACTTCTACCTAGTACTCTGTAGTATTTATCTAGTATTATCGTCCTTTAAAAAAAAATTTTAAGATGCTGAAAAGTTTTAGCAGAGCAGTAAGAAGAGGAGATGTGATTTTATGAAGTTCACCCTGTATGGAAAATGGAACTAGTGGAGCAGCAAACTGGCCGTGGGAGACCAGTTAAGGCCACTCCACTGGTCTCAGTGAGAGATGGTGGTGGCCTGGATTATGGAGGCAGCAGCAGAGCTGCAGAGAGAGGCAGACAGATCTGAGCAGTATCTATGAATTAGAGTCAGAGTACAGGTCGACTGGCTGGATGTAAACAGCTAAGGGGAAGGAATTAGGGAAGATAAAGCATCAAAAATGATACCTAACCCTTTGTTTTCCTTAGTCTATCTTCCCTTACCTTCCCCTCCCAAGGGCAATACATCAGATTCTGAGGAAAGAGGTCAGAGGGGAATGGGAGCACTGAGCACAAGTGGCTCAGGACACACTCGGCAGTGACACGGGAGAAAGGGAATGACATAGAGGCAGCGGCCAGAGTGGATGGAGTCTGTTATGCTGAATGAATAAATTAACTGATTGAACAGATCAGTAAATATACTGAGAATAACTGAAACCAGGTTTCTGCATGAGATTAGATTTACAAACACAGAAAATGGGAAGGCTGAAAAGAATCCTAAGTATGGGATTCAAATTGGAAGTGTCAATATGAATGCATGAGTTTTGTTCCAAATACCCACAATGATAGATATAAGAACAATTCTATATGCGTGTGTATTATGAGTACATATACTTTTTTCTAGCTCTGAATACTAAGAAGGCCTGAAAACAATAACACCCCATAGCAATAAGCACAGCACTCTGATCGTGGTTTCTAAATACCAAAGGTCCCTTGGGGAAATGATTGGTTCCAGGGCTGGCAGAGCAAGTACAAAAGTAGCCCAGAAACTGCATGGTGTCAGAAAGTAAGGAAGTGATCAATGATAGAAATAGGTCAATGGGGGCTTCCCTGGTGGCACAGTGGTTAAAAATCCACCTGCCAATGAAGAGAACACGGGTTCGAGCCCTGGTGCAGGAAGATCTCACATGCCGTGGAGCAACTAAGCCCATGTGCCACAACTGCTGAGCCTGTACGCCACAACTACTGAAGCCTGTGTGCCCAGAGCCCATGCTCCACAACAAGTGAAGCCACCTCAATAAGAAGCCTGCGCACCACAATGAAGAGTAGCCCCTGCTGGCTGCAACTAGAGAAACCCCGCGCACAGCAACGAAGACCCAATGCAGCAAAAATAAAATAAATAAATAAATTTATTTAAAAAAAAAAGAAATAGGTCAATGGGACACAAAAGCCAGCTTGTAAGGCTTCTAGGATGATCTGAGCATCCAAACAATAAATAATAATAGTGGTAATAGTAGTATCACATTACAATTCTTTGAATAAAATAGGTATCCATGGGGCTTCCCTGGTGGTGCAGTGGTTGGGAGTCTGCCTGCCGATGCAGGGGACACGGGTTCATGCCCCAGTCCGGGAAGATCCCACATGCCGCCGAGTGGCTGGGCCCGTAAGCCATGGCCGCTGAGCCTGCGCATCCGGAGCCTGTGCTCCGCAACGGTAGAGGCCACAGCAGTGAGAGGCCCGCGTACCACAAAAAAAAAAAAAAAAAAAAAAAAAAAAAAAAAGGTATCCATGATCATAAGGATATAAATACACACATACGTGTGGGAGAAGGGAAAGAGCTTCTTTAAAATAGAATTCCAACCAATACCAAAGGCCTGATTTTGTACAGCTCATGAGAACAATGTACAATGGTTTTTACATTTTTAAAGTGTTAAAGAAAACAAACAAATATGGAACACAGACCATATGTGGCCATCAAAGCTCAAGATACATATCATCTGGCCCTTTATAGAAAGTATTTGCCAATCTCTGATATAAAAGGAATGAAACAGATGGTCATCATATGGCAACGATCACAGAGGCATATGCTACAGGTAAGGGTCCTCAGTGATGTTAAGGAGGTTTAATGGGAAAACACTATATAGACCCAAGTCGAGCCTTGCCCTACAAAATACAAGCCCTGTGTCCTTTAAACCTGTAAATGACATGAAGTTCCCAGAAATACTGGGGAATTGTTTCAAACTGAAGGAGACTAAAGAAATATGAAAAGAATATATAACATATGATACTGAACATGATCCTGGAGCAGAAAAGAAGAGACAATTTGGAGGAAATCGGAAAAATTACAGTGAAAAATTAATAAATTAGATGAACACTAAGAACAAAATATAAAAAGCCCAAGATCAAAGAGTGAAGCTTAATGTGTCAAACGAAGAAAGAGCTAGAAGGTATGAGAGTTTGGTGGGAACAAGTGGAAAAAAATCTCTGCCAAGAAAAGAAATCATGCTGAGCATAAAAATGAAAATGGTAATACAAACCCAATTAAAGCAAGGTTTTTTTTTATTAAAGGCCCAGGATTAAAACGAATGCCTTAAGATGTGACTCAAAGATGGCTTGAGAAAGTTCACTAGTGTTTTTAGGACAGATACCAGATAGGGTTGAAGAGAAAACAGGCCAGAAAGGAGCAAGCTTGTGGCAATAACCCTTTAAAGAAGTATGGCTGGGGTGGGGTGCGGGGGAGAGGGGGAGGAGGGATGGAGGTACCTCCTAAGAAACTCTGGATATGTTTTTATGTGTGTCTTTTTATTTTTAATGTGGTAAAGAATACCTGAACACTGATTAGAAAGATCTAGTACACAAGGAGAGGGTAAAGATTTAGGAAAGAGCAAAAATAACCATTTGAGTTGAGATTCTCAAAAAAAGAAGAGATAGAAGAATCATGGACATGTTTGTCTCTGACAGGAGAAGGGACAGTTGGTCAGCTGTAACAGGAGAGAAAGAACTGAGGCAGGATAGTTGTGGATGCAAATAGGTCCAAAGATGTGTAAGAAAGACACTGGGATAATTCCCGCTGGATGTCTCCATTTTTCTCTGGGAAGTATTTACTGAGGGGGAAGCCATTTACTGAGGAGGCAGGAGGGAAAACATGGGATTGGAGGGTTAAGGAAAGAGGATAAGGTCTGAAATTGGCACAGTGAGAAGCACAAGAATGAGGAGACTAGAGAAATACAGGGAGGGTACCAGATAACGTTGAGAGTCCAGATAAGACTGGTGATCAAAAAGAATATATAAATAAATCATATGAGAAAGGCCTGTGTCTGTTCAACCGACTATTAAATTGATACAACCAGGTTAACACATCTTCATACATAATTATCCTTTACATCAAGTCATTATAACCATGGAAGCAAAGCAGTAGACAACCAATCAAAATACAGAAACTGCAAAATCACAGATGCTTGAACATTAATATGAATTCATTTGAACCACATGATAAACCCATTTAACGTTAAGTGTGAAAGAGGGAGCTAACAGGAAAAGTCAAGGGACACTAGAAATATACCAAACCAAATCCTGCACCCTAACCACTGCCATGGTTTTCCACTATCACCTCCAAATAGTTTTTGAAACTGTAATTCATGGTCACACAAGATCCTACTGGAATTTCCTGACAGTCCTCCTGCTTCAGGAGAAAATCAAATTACTGTTCTCACCAACTGTTACTCTGAGATTTCTACCTATCCAATGAAATTTACTCTGTATCTAGCACAGTTCTTCAAGCTTGGTATTTAAATACATGCAAATATATCCCCAAAAGATGCTCCATCTTACCGATATTGCAGTTATCCTAAGAGAATCAATGGTAGAATGTTTGAATAGGTACCATAAAACAGGCCCAGTTTCTCCTGTAATAAAGCCCTGGGCCTGAGCAGAAAAGGTAGTGCAGACATTTTCAATAATCTTTGCTGCCATGTGATTCACAACACGTTCTTCCTAGAGAGAGAGAAGGAGTAGAAAACAATGAGAAAATTAAATAGGTATTATTTAGGATGAGAAATATATACACATCATTTCTTCATAATCACTGCTTTATAAATAAAGCCCTAATACCAAGAGCGCCCCTGGACGTGTTAGGTGTTTTAGGAGGTGTGGTCATTTTTTCAGGCTATTATAAAACTATTACATTTGGTTAATCACTAAACCTAGCATAACATAATTCTCCACGTATTTCAATAAAAAGGCTGAAATAATCTGGAAAATACACAATTATAGCTTACAGCATAACATAAAAACTGGAAGATAATTTTAAAATCATAAGGAGTATGCAGAACAATCTTTAGAAATTACTCAGGGCTGGAAATGACTAGTGTACCAATAAGCTAAAGACCACCTAAATACAGGGCATCAAGGAAAGCCCGAAGAAAGAGACTGCACCAGTGGTGTGACCAAATTAACCCTTAGACTAAAGGCTGTTCTGGATTGTTCTAAGAATGCTTAAAAGTCTCAAAAAGGATCAAGCTGTTTCCAGGTAACTTAAATGAGTCCAAGAAAAAGCACAAAAGTACTTAAAAGGCTATAAAGAAACAAAAGTGCCCAACATAAAAATCATGACGTCTGACATCCAATTAAATTCACACACACTAAAAAGTAGGAAAATATGACTCATACAAAGAAAATTTAATTAAGGGAAATGACACAGGTGACAGAATAAGAAAAAAGTATTTAAATGGCTACTATAAATACAGTCCATACACTCAAGAAGAAAGAAAGAAGAAAGAAGCATAAGGAAAGAAATAGAAAATTTTAAATGACCTAAATCCAAGGGCTAGAGATTATAATGTCTTATATGAAAAATACACTGAAATGGATTAACATATTAGACTCTGCAGACTCAATGATTAGTGAAGATTAGTGAAGACACAACACTCAGCAAAAAAAAAAAAAAAGAAGAAGAAAGATAAAAAAAAGAAACAACTATCCAAAATAAACACAGAAAGAAATAAGACTGGGTAAAAAAGAAAAAAGCATTGGAACATCAGTGAACTGTGGGACAACTTCAAACAACCTGGTTATGTATGTGCAATGAGAATCCCAAAAGGGGGCAGAGGGAGGCAGAAAAAATATTTGTTTGAAGAACTACTGGCTGAAATTTTTTCAAATTTATGAAAATTAATAATTCACACTCTAAGAAACTCAATGAACCTCAAGTAGAAAAAAGAAAACTCACACCAAGGTACATCATCATCGAACTGCTAAAAACCAGCAATAAGAAGAAATCTGTAAAAGCAGCTAGAGTAAAAAGACACATTATGTAGAGATTATCTAACACATAACCTAACAAAAATAAGGATGACAGGAGACTTCTCATCAGAAACAATGCAAACCAGAAAACAGCGGAACAATCTTTAAAGTACCAAAAGAAAAAAGATAACTGTCAACCTATAAATCTATATCCAACAATAACACCCTTCAAAAACAAAGGTAAAGGGCTTCCCTGGTGGCGCAGTGGTTGAGAGTCCGCCTGCCGATGCAGGGGACGCGGGTTCGTGCCCCGGTCCGGGAGGATCCCACGTGCCGCGGAGCGGCTGGGCCCGTGGGCCGTGGCTGCTGAGCCTGCGCGTCCGGAGCCTGTGCTCCGCAACGGGAGAGGCCGCAGCGGCGAGAGGCCCGCGTACCGCAAAAAACAAACAAACAAAAAAAACAAAGGTAAGGGACTTCCCTGGTGGCACAGTGGTTAAGAATCCACCAGGGGACACGGGTTCAAGCCCTGGTCTCGGAAGATCCCACATGCCACGGAGCAACTAAGCCCATGTGCCACAACTACTGAACCTGCGCTCTAGAGCCCACGAGACACAACTACTGAAGCCAACGCGCCTAGAGCCTGTGCTCCACAACAAGAGGAGCCACCACGATGAGAAGCCCTAACACCACAATGAGAAGTCCTAGCACCACAACAAAGGTTAGCCCCCGCTGGCCGCAACTAGAGAAAGTCCATACACAGCAACAAAGACCCAATGCAGCCAAAAGTAAAAATAAATAAATAAATATTAAAAAGTAAATTTAAGAAAGAAAGAAAAGGGACATTCTTAAAAAAAAAAAAAACAAAGGTTAAAGTGAGGAAAATAGGGACACGTTGGTAAAAAGGTACAAATTTTCACCTGTAAGATGAATAAAGTCTGGGGATCTAATGTAAAACAATGTGACTCTAGTTGATAACACAATATAGTATAATTGAAATTTGCTAAAAGAGAAGAATTTAAATGTTCTCACCCCAACCCCAAAAAAAGATTAACGGGACAAAATATGAGACGACTGATGTGTTAGCTCAGTGGGGGAATCCTTTCACAATGTATGCATATATCAAATCATCACTTTGTACACTTCAAATATCTTACAATTTTATGTCAATCATACCTCAATAAAGCTGAAAAACAATTTAAATCCCTATCTCTGATAAAAAAGACAAAAAACAATCAGCATGAACATAGATTTATATCTATATCTATCTATCACATTAACAAGCTTGAGCTACTATAAGAAAAAAAGCACATCACCCAACAATGGCAGAATTCACCTTTCTTTCCCCCTAAGTACATATACATACTGAGTCATGAGAGAAGTATCCACAAATACCAAAGATTTAAAATCATACATATACCACTCCCTCTAAACACAATACCATTAGATAATAAAAAGATAAATAGAAAAAACATAAAAGCAGGTATTAAATGAGAAAGAAACAAAAGAGGTGTAGAATTTGTTAAGTTTACAAAGCATGTAATGGGATAAAACAGTTAAAGGAACATGAAAACTTACAGAGAAACCGAACCAATATAAATCGTAGAACCCTGTGGAGCTTCCCCCTGAAGATTATCTGCTGCAGGAGAAGAGGAGGTATAAACCTCACCCTAGCAGTGAACATACCATACTTTGTGCCTCTTACCCCACCAAGTCTCTGGAAGCTGGTCTACTCCCTACTCAGTGCAAACTCAGGATCGCTTCTTTGTGCCATTCTCAAAGGTTTGCTTCAAGACACATTAGGTAACTCCATACTTAGTATTGCGTCCTACTAATAACAGCATTCCAAATACTATGAATAGTGATATTAAAAGGAAAAACACAAGAAACCCTGCATCATTCCTATTCCACATACGTGTTGCTCACTTTCACTACATAAAGGCGAGGAGAACTGTGCGTACCCGCAGAGAACCCAATGTTGATGGCACACACATTCTTTATTAGGAAGATTAAACTTAAACTGTGACAGTTACAAAAACAGAAAATACAGCTGTACATTTTCACTTTTATCCAGTATCAAGAATTTTAACTTCTCTCTCATTTTCGTTAACTAGTGTCTAAAAACACTTCAAAGGTAATACATATAATGGCTAACACCTCTATACATTCTAATTCAAGCCCCATCTTTTCCTAATTAAATACAAGCAATTTACCAATAGTTTTCTTTTTTAAAAAGCACTAAAACTGAAAATTCAATTTCCTCTTAAAAGAATTTTGTTACATCAAAATTATCTAATAAGCTATTGTTCAGAAATGAATAATAAAGCCAACCATTTATGTTTTGAACCTCACATTTTAACATATGCCAGGTGTCAGTTCAGCACCCATAATTATATACAGACTATTATGCAAGCTATAAAAAAAAGGTGGTTGATTAGATACAAATGCATAAATTAATCTCCTCTAAACACGTGGAAACACTCTAGGTACTATTTCCAGCTTCTGTGCGCACTGTACAGTAGGTTGCTACCTACCCAGATAAAAATAACTACCTTCAAGAAAAGCCAGCTTTCTCAGCCTCCCTATTCCATGCACATACAGAACATATGCCATCTAAGTTCAATGCCAAATATTCCTGAGATCAATACAGCAATGATACCAAGGGGAGAACTGCTCTTTGCTATTGTCTACAGTAGGTCAAAGCAATGGAATGGAAAGCTGTCAAAGAGGGCCCAAGTCAGAAGCATGTGGAAGATCAACCAACACAGGTACCTTTCCTTATACAAAACATCAGCTGGGGCCCCAGGGCTTGGCCAGTATCAAACTACTCAAGAGTGGCACACCTGGGACTGAAATCCACATCCTCTGACTCCCGGCTCAAGGTCTCCGAAATGCCAGCCCCAACTCTGAAACGATGACTCAGTGTCATCATGGGTACCTTTTCTTCTATACTGCCACACTCTTTTTAAAACAGTTATACCAAATCTTCCTTTTTTTTTTTTTTTTTTTGCGTGTTCCACCTTAAGTCTCTCACTCTAAATACTTCCCCTCTTTCCACCTGAGCGTTTACATCTGTAACAAGATCAAAGGCATTTGACTCACATCTCTATTACCATTGTTAAAATGATGATCACCTCTGAATTTATTTAATAGGGACAATATTAGTGTACATGCTGCCAAAGCATACACTTAAATGCTTTCCAAACATATAAAATTTTCATAAATTAGAGAGTTCTGGACTTTTCTCCCTCTTAATGAAAAGTATACAAGACTTGTCATACATACCAAGACAAAAGGCAAGTGTGTATATTCATTAACTATATCATTAGCTACATCGCTATTTTACAGTTATTATTTGTTAACAATACACATGTATATCAAACACTATTCTTTTTTTTTTTTTTTTTGCGGTACGCGGGCCTCTCACCATTGTGGCCTCCCCGTTGCGGAGCACAGGCTCCGGACGCGCAGGCTCAGCGGCCATGGCTCACGGGCCCAGCCGCTCCGCGGCATGTGGGATCCTCCCACACCGGGCACGAACCCGTGTCCCCTGCATCGGCAGGCGGACTCTCAACCACTGTGCCACCGGGGAAGCCCTCAAACTCTATTCTTTACAGTATGTACTCAATGAAAACACAGGAGGGGGTGGGGAGGATATATTTAATAAAGGATACCACCTCATGGATTAGAATTGATCATCTTTTACTAGGCATTAATCTAAGTTTTATAAATTAAAGACACAAAGTTTTTAAAATTTCTTTACACCATTTAAAAAATTTCTAGAAGACTCCTTTCTCCTTTGAGCTCCTGTATTTTATTCTTTTGCATGAATGTACTTGACAGATTCCACTTTATATTTTTATCTTAGCTCCCACAACAGGTAGGATCTGTGCATGAATAGAAATTCCACCTTCTTCATCCATGTGCCCCCAGGTGTGCCTAGCTTGAGGCCTTGAATGATAAATCCAAACATGTCTTTTGACTACAGATAAAAATAACTTAATTCTCATATTGTTGATAAAGTAAAGAACACTGGCTTCATTCACATCCCACAGTGACAACTGACTACATAGTTAACCCTACAGGCGGGTAAGTGTTCACACCTCCTTTCTGGATCACCAGGGGAAAACCTTGCAGAGATTTTTCTACACTTGGGACATCATTCCATTACCATATAACGCATGAAGTAATGAACTCAAAAGAAAGATGTTTATTCTGACATGTGTTTTTTTCATTCCTTAAGGAATGTTTTTAGCTTATGGCTCTGCCTTGGGTGAAACAATGTCAAGGTTTAAAGCAAACAGAAAAATGCCAACCTTCTAGGTCAGTTACTAAATCCTCTACACAATTACACACAGGAGCTACGTATTCAGGTTGGTTGTTTGGCCAGCTGGCTGGTTTTCAGCCATTAACAATAGCATGAGAAGGGATGTGAATAAACTGAAAAAAAAAAAAACCCACATCACATAATAATTACTACTTAATATTAAAATCAACAGATACTAGTGGCAGCTTCCCCGTTTCTGAACCACAAAATGGCAACCTGACAAGATAATCACAAGGATGTTGAGGTTCGCAGAAAATTCTCTGCATACACCTTGCCTGTTAAACTGTTGTATTGATAACTTTAAAAGAGAGGGGACGATTAAGTATATGTTATTGAGAACTAGTTAGGTTGTTTATATTTGCTATCACCTCTTAAAAAGCAAGACATTTAAACAAGTGAATGAGAGTTAGTTCGTTTTTACACTTGATCCACTGTAGGTCCCTGGCTCACAGTGGCTTGTCGGCATTACTTAAATTCAGGAGCAATACAGTGCTTGGTTGACAGGCTCCTGCACTGCTGCAGGCTACAATCCTCACACAGTGCCTGAAGGGTTATTACAATTGCAAGCGTCTACAGAGGACAACAAAGGGGGCTTACCCCTTCCCGAAGGCACCTCATTAGCACCGTGTATGCAGCCGAGGGAACAGCCCAGCATTCTCGGGGCTTCTTTTTTTTTTCTTCCTAAAATGAAGTGGAAGGAAAGGCAGTGAAGCTAATAGCACAAAAGATATTAACCCTTTCAAGAAAAAGGCTCGGTTTCATATATACAAACTACCTAAAACTTCTTAACATTCTATTGAAAGTACAGCCTGACAATTATGACCTGGTACATACAAGGTATTTCTTCTGTTTCTCATTATGTTGTATATGATGTTGATAAGATCCCCTCAGCAGTAGCTAGATGGAAAGAACTAAGAAATGACAGTATGACCTGGTCAATAGAGAAACCATTCCACTGATAACTGTAGGTGATGATACAGCTACTCCTACCTAAAAGGTATGACATTATCTGTAACGATTTGAAAGCACAGAGCACACAGCTTTGAGTAATATCTCCGGATAATCCATAGGAACTAGTAAAACTCAGGATGCTACCCAGCAAGACAAAGCTCAATAAAAGTCAGCAATTATGATTAGCGGGTACGCTGATTTTAATGACATCAGGAAAAATTCTTTAACAGAAGAACCAAATTAGAGAGATAACCGCTAGAACACTCCTGGAACCTATCAAATGAAATCACAAACTAAACCAGGGGCCACAGAGAAAGGTGAAAAACAATAATCTTTTTATAGCAGAAGAAATTCAGCTCTGCTTAGAATGTTTCTTTAAGATTGTCCAAATGTTAGAACTGGTACCTTACTGATCCAAAAGTATTTAATACCCATGATGAGAATTGTGACCCATTAAAACTGTACCCTTAATCATGGAATTGCACATAGGGTCATAATCTAGACATTACCATCCAGAGCTGCTCCAGCCCAAAAATCGCGAATTCAGCACCCAATTCAACTTCCAAACACAACTTTCCTCCCTTCCAGCTCATTTATTCAAGAGGTCCACCACAACCCCTCCTTAACGTCACTGGACTCTGCTCCCCGTCTCCCCTCCCCCACCCCTTCTCTTCCCCCCAGTCTATCCCCAACCCTCCCTGACAGCCATTTAGATTCCTGGTCTATCATTTAATCACTCTTGCCAAAGGCCTGAATGACCTCACCCTCTGGAGTGCCCTTGTCCTGGGCCCGGGGAAACTCGACCTTAGAGGGAGCCAGTGGCTTGTTTTCTCCAGGCCTGCGCTCAGACAGCTGGGCTCTTGGAAGGGTGACACCAAGAACACAGAGTCCACAAAGGACCTAGGATCAGTAAGCCCAGGGACCTTCCACGTCACTCTCCAGGCCCATCTCTCTCTCCGACCAATTCCCTCTCCTAAAGGACCACAGTACTTCAATCCCGCGGCCCTGCCATCACTTCACCTACTTTTCCTCCTCCGCGGAGACCATGGAAGTGATGAGAGAGGAACTACGACCTCACCTCCACCTGCAGCGAGCTGCCGCTCATACCCAGTGGTTACAGCAGGACAGGCTCCTCCACCCCTTCCACGTGGGCTCACAAGCCCATTCCCACCCTGCTTTCTTCAGGGTCACTAGGGTCTGGACCATCCCTTATTTCTCCTAAGTGCTCGATGCCCTATCTCCACGGGACCCCTTCCATTTCCACTAGAACAGACTCACTGTCATCTCCCATTTTCAGATGTGCTGTGAGAACTACATGTAGATGTTTTTCTTTTTTTTTTTGGCTGGGCCACGTGGCATGTGAGATCTTAGTTCCCCGACCAGGGATCAAACCCGTGCCCCCGGCAGTGGAAGTCCCCTGGAGGTGTATTTTTGATGTCTTTGTGGGAGAAGGTGAGCTCCACGTCCTTCTATTCCGCCAGCTTGATCTGGCCCCCTGTTGTCTCCCATTCTCACAACAGCCCCTCGCCCCTCCGCTCTTTCCCACAACCATCCTAAGCTTTACGTTCACTTCCTCAAGTGTCCTCACCTCCCCCTAAATCCTCAACACGCTGCCGTCTGACTTCTTCGGCCTCACTCACTCCACATTAAACAAATAAATACACGAAACAGCTCTTTTTGGGTTACCGGTGACTTTCGTGTCACTCAAGCCAGGGGACTCTGTGGTCCTCTTTCTTGGACATTCAGCCCTATCGACATTCTCTTTTCTGAAATGCCCACTCCTCTCCTAAGTTTGCTCCTGCTTCACTTACTGTCCGTTAGGATCCAGAAGCCTCTCTTACCATCCTCCAATCTATTCTCCACTTATAAAGCAGAGTCATCTTTGTGGCACTTAAATCAGATGACACCCTTACCCTTCTTAAAACTTTATCGGCTTCCCCTTGCTCTCAGGATGAAGACCCAGGCATCCGACTTGGCCGAGGAGCCCTCCATGGTCACGTCCCTGCCAGTCTCTGCAGCCCTGCTTCCTGCTCATTCCCCTCCAGTCCCATTGGCCTTGGTGCAGTTCATGAGTGGAAAAAAGCACCTACTGTGTGCCAGGAACTCTTCTAAACAATAGCCACACAGCTGTGAGCAAGAAAGATAAACGTTCTGTCTTAATGGTATTTAGTGGGGGACAAAGTTTTTTTTTAATTAAACAAAATAAAGTCAAGATAGTGATGAGCGCTATAAAGAAAAGCATAGCAATGGATAAACAAGGTCTTACTGTATAGCACAGGGAACTATATTCAATATCCTGTTATAAACCATAATGGAAAAGAATATTAAAAAGAATATATATATATATTTAAAAAACTGAGTCACTTTGCTGTACAGCAGAAATTAAACACAACATTGTACATCAACTATACCTCAACAAAAAACTTTTTTAGTTAAAAAAAAAAAAAGGAAGAAAAGCACAGCAGGCTAAGGGGTTAGAGGAAGACTGTAGTCAGAGAGGCTCCATCTCACATTGCTCAGGGCCAGGAGAAGGCTCTCTGCAGGGATCCACGTGAGCAGAGAGAAACTGTAAACATCTAGGGGGAAAACAATGCAAGCAAGAGGAACAGCAAATGCAAAGGTGTGGAGGCAGGATCAGGGTACGAAGGGTTTCAGGGAACTGTGGGGAGGGCAGTGCGCCTGGGAGGAGGAAACAAGTAAGAGGGTCGTGAGGGCAGAGGTCATATGCGGACTGGGGAGGCAGCTCACAAGAGCCCAGAAGGTAACTGGAGATTTAGCTGTGACAACCGGGAAGACAGGAAGCATGGGAGGGCTCTGAGGAGTGACAACGGCAGAGTCTCATGGGTTTAACAGGCTCACTCTGGCTGATGTCTGGGGAAGACTTCAATGGACACAAGAGTGAAGCAAGGAGATCATCTGGAAATGATTATGGGCTGGACAAAAAGGACAAAATATAAGAATACCTGGCCTCAATGTGATATGTATCCTTGACAAAAGTCAGGAAAAAAAATACGTAAACTATAAATGTGCTGCCTCATAATATCCTCGTCAGAATCACAGTCTGGTCTTCTGTTCTCATGCTTATAACCTTAGGGTGTTACCAGAAAATCAAAAGGACAGGACTTAGGTGTCTACATTATATACGATATGCATGTATGTACGTACGTGTGTGTGCGTATACATATATCACTTCAGGTCAGTCTCACTACGTCAGCACTGACCTGAGATGTTAAGGTTTACCTATACGCTAAGTGACAACGCCACAAACAGCCTCATCTCATGAAATGTTAGTGATTTGTGTGGGTCCAGGGACATAACTTCCTTTTCTGGTTTGCTATCATAAAATGTGGTCAAATGTCATGGCCACAGAATCATCCCTTTATTAAAACAGCCTAGCTTACATCCAATTAAAGTGAGAACGAAGGGAAATGATTCTCTAGATCTACTTTTAGAAACAAACAGAAATATGATTCTGCATTATTCCATTTATATAAGACTCTACAAAATGCAAACTAGTCTATATGACAGAAGGCAATCAGCGGTTGCCTGGGGGTGGGGAGAGGGGCAGGAGGGAGGGGTAACAAACGGTGCTGAGAAAACTTCTGGAGGCGATAGATATTTTCATTATCTTGACTGTGGTGATGGTTTCACAGATGTATACATATATTAGCACTGATCAAATTTTAATCTTTAAACGTGTGCAGTTTATGGTATGCCAATTATACCTCAATTAAGCTGGGGGGAAAGGTAAAAAAAAAAATGGGACACATGCCCCCCCCCAAAAAAAAATTGGACTAGACTCCCACCCATGATAAGATGGCAGACCACACTTCCTGTGGTCTGACATACCTGACCTTTCTTCTAAGGAAAGCAGTTTTATTCTGTATCCTTAAAATGCCTCAGAGAGCTGACAAGAAAACAAAGAATAATCAAGCCACAAATTAGCTGCAAGCATGAAGGGATAAACAGAGCACTGAAGTTTGCTTTTATTCTGAGGGCCTGCAGAACTTGGTAAATTTGAGCTTTGATGTCAAGGCCTCCAGGGCCCAAGGTAAGAGTAAAATCAATATAAACTCTCCAGCCCCACCCCCGAAGAACTGCAAGGAAAACTGTCTTTCACAAAACTTAGCACACAAGAGAATGTTCCAGTGCAAGAGGAGGAGGGAGGGAGCTCTAAGTACTAACTGAGAAAGACATCCATATTAATTATTAAGAAATAGCTCCAGCGTATGTATCGCCATACACTGTTTTTAATACTGTGTAACTATTAAGTGAAAAATGTTGCTCTACTTGCTATATAAAATGAGACAAAGTAAGAATCTACATTTCTAATCACTCATTTGTGCAAAACTAATGCTGTAAATATAAGAAAGTAATCGTAATGGTTATTTATTGGGGAACTACACAGATGGGGGACAAAAATAGAAAAGAGACCCTTCTCTGTATACCTTTCTATACTTCCAAGTTTTCTAGTTTCATGAGTGTGTTATCTCTTCAAAATATAAAATTACCTGAGAATAAACTCAACCAAGCCAAATGTACAAAAGCTTTATGAGTGAAATATATTGGGTTGGCCAAAAAGTTCATTTGGGTTTTTCTGTTAAGATGACGAACTTTTTGGCCAACCCAATAATTTAAATGACTTAAATGAAAAATCTTTTAATATAAATATATGAAATCACCATTTCTGTGTGCATTAAAGGACAACATATCATAAATGTGGTAATACTTTCCTCATAGATGCAGTACAATCCCGAACATGCATTAGGAGACTCAAAATCACAAAGGCAGCAGTATTTCTGTAGAGTCAATGCAGGGTTCAAAAGATGATTTCAGAACTGGACAATCTGATTCTAGAATTTATTCTGACATGTAAAGGGCCAGGAATAGCCAAGACATTTATGAAAACGAAGACTAAGGAGGTGAGATTTGCGGTACAGGCTATCAATACTACGCATGGAACTAAATGATTTTAAATACTGATGTTTTATAGTAATTAAGTTAATTGCCTTAAAATGATGATCATCCAGAAAGTCAATTTAGATACTAAGGATACTCAGGTTATATAACATTTAAGCAAGTTCTAGAAGCAAAACATAAGTACAAGGAGAGAACTTTTGATTAACTTGTAACTTACTGGTGCTCATTAAAACACTCAGAGCATCACATGAAATGAATAACTCATAATTTATCTATATCTATTCAGTATATTCCCAAATATAAGAGGTCAAATTCTGCAGTCACAAATTCTCATGCCATGTTAAGAGCTATATTTACACATAGTGTTGTAAATAATAATGGCGCTTTTACACTGGGAGAACCAACAGGACCCTCTTGCATGAAGGAGTCAAAGATGGCAGCAACCTAGGAAGTACTTCGGGGACTCTGGTCCACTGGTTTTAAAATACAGCCTTAGAATCTCCTACACTTTAAAGAAAAAGAGGCACTGGGGGAGAGGGAAGACAGACAAGGAGAGATAGAAGAAGAGTCAGAAAGACACTGAGAGCCTTTCTCCTCCAGAGGTAAAAATTTTCCTAAATTCCTTAGGTGTGCTCAAAGGGGCAAAATTAAAAAACTTTGATTTTGATATCCGCCATGATATGTCAGAACACATCAAAGAACAACAGAGTTAACCAGACAATCTTACCTGGGTGGCTATAAGATAGATCAGCTCCCCCAGGGTTGGTAAAAGGCACTGTTTTAATTTGCTGTTCCTGAAGTTTTCCCTAATTAATTCGGTTAAGAGAGTAACTGCCTGAAAAGAGAGGGAAAAAGTATATTATTTCATGTGTATCTCTTGGTTCTTTAGCCTATATGTAACAGGCAAGACACTCTACAAAATTCACCCTGCATTTTTAAGAACTGGTTTCCAAATTATTTTCAATATACGGGCCTTATTCCTGAAGGGAAAAAACAGTAACTCTCCCAGACGAAGATACAAATACACCCAGTGAAATAAACTTACCGACTTACAGCACTTATCAGGTACCAAGCATTTTCACTATATCGCCAATCTTCTGTGAGGGAACCGTTGCTCTATCTTTAAAGCCAAAAAACCTAGGCTGAGAGTTGCAGCAGCTTGCCCCCATGCCATCCAGTCCACTTGGAAACCAGAACCTGAACACAGATTTTCCCATGCCAGATCCCTGGGATGCTCCAGCACACCCCAGTTTGAAAAATTCTTACACTGCATGAAACTTTTAAATGATTCCTTCAAAAATACAAGTGGGGCAACATTATACCAACATCCCACTATAATCCACTTTGAAATCCGGCAGCATGTTTTATCAGATCTAGTTAATTTCCTAGGACTCACGCTGAGAAAATCCCATGTGCTCCATGCCAGGATGTATACCCCAGAACACAGGCTAATCAAATGATACTGTGACCATGAAGCAGGGTACAACGGTTTCAGAATGATACATACAGAATGAGATGGGAAAAAACTGCATATAAATAGTGTGAAGCATTGCTCCGAAACAGTGCGTGCAACTGAAAACATGCTGCACAAACAAGATGATTTCTTACTGTGACAAGATATAACTTTTTAAATTGAACATATATCAAAACATTAGGTCGTACAGCTAAAACTAATACAATGTTATATGTCAATTATATCTCACTTTAAAAACTAATTAAGGCTGCCCTGTTGGAGCAGTGGTTAAGAATCCGCCTGTCAATGCAGGGGACACGGGTTCAAGCACTGGTCTGGGAAGATCCCACATGCCACGGAGCAACTAAGCCTGTGAGCCACAACTACTGAGCCCGCACACCTAGAGCCCGTGCTCCGCAACAAGAGAAGCCACGGCAATGAGAAGCCCGCGCACCGCAACGAAGAGTAGTCCTCGCTCACCACAACTAGAGAAAAAAACCCGTGCGCAGCAATGAAGACCCAATGCAGCCAAAAATAAATAAACAAAAAATAAATTTTTTAAAAAATTAAAAAGTTTAAAAACTGAAACTGAGCACTTAAAAACTTTCAGAGCAATTTGACGATGCTACAACATCCCAGCATGTAATCACTGGTCCCGTATTGTAAAACAAGAGTGTGGACAAGTTGGAGTTGCACATCAGGGAGCTGCACAATAGTCATGCATGGGAGGAACACTTGTTGATGTGGGTTTTTCTGAACAGCTTTATTGAGTTACAACTGACCTACAATGTGCTGCATTTTTTTTGGCCATCCGTGAGGCTTGCAGGATCTTAGTTCCCTGACCAGGGATTGAACCCAGGGCCACGGCAGTGAAAGTGCCGACTCCTAACCACTGGACCGCCAGGGAATTTCCAGAGCTGCGTATATTTAAAGTGTGCAATTAGATATGTTTGACATACGCACGTCCCAGTGAAATCACCACCACAATCAACACAGCAACACCCCCAAGTGTTTCCTCAAGTTCCCTTGGTTATCCGTCAATTTCACTACCTTTCTCTCCTCCCACTGATTTACTTTCTGTCATTAGTTGGCATTTTCTAGAGTTTACGTTAATGGAATCATATACTATGTATTCTTATTTGTCTGGCTTCTTTCACTTAGCATAATGCATTTGAGATTCTTCCACGTTGTTATGTTTATACATAGTCCATTCTTGTTCGTTGCTGAGTAGTATTCCCCTGTACACGGATACCACCTTGTGTAACTCCCACCACCCACTGCCTTACACACAGTGAATCCCCCATATAAAGTGGTTGAGGAGGAAAAAGGAATCATATACATCACTTTAGCCCTTGCAGGTCACTTCTACACACAGTTTTCCTTTTCTTTCAACCCGTACTGATCATCCACTAGTATTACCTTGAACCCATCTGAAATTAACAATGTTGAGCCTTTTCTTTTCACCTACAAAAACAGCAATTTGTCACCAGCATACCTATCATAAAAGAACAGATAAAGGAAGTATTCTAAAGAGAAAGGACATTATTAAAAAAAAGAAAAAAAAAGAACCTTGGAAAATCAGGAAGGAAGCAAAAACATGGGAGGCAAAAATACAGGTAAATACAATAGGCTTTCCGCCTCCTATTAAGTTTTCTAAATTATGTTGGATGGTTGCAGTAAATGTTAGGAAAATGCTTGATTTGGTTCTAAATGTATTTAGAGGATATATTTAAGACAACTATATAAAAATGAGGGAGGTTAAATGTTGAAAAGGGAGATAAGTTTTCTATACTTCACTTGAACGGGTAAAATGATGACACCACTAGACTGATAAAGTTATGTATAATATAAATATAAACAATGTTGTTTTTTAAAAAATCAAAGCTAAATAAATGAAAAGATGTATTTGTGTGTGTGTGTGTGTGCGCGCGTGTGTGTGTGTGTGTCTGTGTATTTTATTTTCTGTACAATATGATGCTTTGACATCTTAAAAAAACCTTTCTGGCTGGGGAGAGAATGACCCTACCCTCCCAGGGCCAGCCAATTCTTAGAGGTAGCAAAGGCCCAGGAGATCATGTCTTTAATATGCAAACTCGCCAATCCAGAGCCATACCTCCTCTATCTGGCCCTTATACCTCAGGAGGCAATATTCTTCCCCTTCATCATCCCAGGACCAGGTACCACGCAACGAGAGACTCTTCCTATAGCCCAAAGCCTGCTGAAATTATTCAGACTAGCCAATTCCAAGGTGTTTATCCTGCCTCGCCTTTCCCGTGCAAACCCCAATAAAGGCTATGGCTTAAGCACTCCCCTTTTCTGCCTCCTGACTACCTTGGGGTTTTTCCATATGGCCCTGTATGCCATGCCTGTCTCTAGGACCTGTAAACATAATAAACTTTATTTTCCTGAGCCTCTCCTCTCTCTCCTCTTGTGGCGGCTCCTGACTAACCATCTCATAAATGAATACAAAAAGGAGATATACTATGTTCATATATAGTAAGACTCACGGTAAAGATGTCAATTTCCCCCAAACTGACAGCTTGGTTTATTGAAATTCCTATCAAAATCCTAGCAAGATTTTTTTGATAGATATCAATAAGATTATCCTACAGTTCATGTGGAAAGCAGAAGTGTCAGAAGAGCCAAAACAATTTTGAAAAAGGAGAATAAGGTGGTTGAAACTGTTCCACCTGATTTCAAGACTTATTATACAGCTACAGTAATCAAGGCTGTGTGGCATTGTCAGAGAAACAGGCACTCGGATCAACGGACCAGAACAGAGAATCCAGAACTAGCTCCATACAAGTATGGCCCACTGACTTTTGACAAAGGTGCAAAGGCAATACAACAGAGGGAAGTCAATCTTTTCAAGAAATGTTGCTGGAGCAAATGGCTCTCCACAGGAAAAACAAAAAGGAAACATCAACCTAAGTCATCTGACACTTTATACAAAATATCAACTCAAAATGGATCATGGATTTAAATGTAAAACAGAAAACTAGTAGTAAAAAAATAAGATAAAGTCTTCAGAATCTAGGTAAAGAGTAGATCTGATACCAAAAGCACAGAGACATTGTACCAAAGAAGCTATACAACTGGCCGATAAGCAAATGAAAAGATGTTCAACATCACTGGCTATCAGGGAAATGCAAATTAAAACCACAATGAGACATCACTACACACCTATCAGAATCGCAAAAATAAAACAGAGTGACACCGCCACCTGCTGCTGAGGATGGAGAGAAACTGGATCACTCATACCATTGCAGGTGGGGATGTAAAATGGTACAGGTAGTTCGGCAGTTTCTCTACAACACAAATGAACCACTGAACATGCAGCTTACCAGAGAACCCAGAAACTCATCAGCATTTATCCCAGAGAAATGAAGACTTTCATCCACACACAAATCTGTACATCAATTTTACAACAGCTTTATTTGTAACTAACCAAACTGGAAATGATCCAGGTATCTTTCATCAGGTAAATGGTTAAATAAACCGTGGTACAGCCATACTAAGGAATACTATTAAGCAATAAAAAGTAACACACTGTTGGGACTTCCCTGGCAGTCTAGCGGTTGGGACTTTGCCTACCAATGCAGGGGGTGCGGGTTCAATCCCCGGTCGGGGAGCTGGGGTCCCACATGGCTCGCAGCCAGAGGGCCGTGACATAAAACAGAAGCAATGTTGTAACAGGTTCAGTAAAGACTTTAAAAATGGTCCACGTCAAAAAAAATCATAAAAAAAAAGTAACAAACTGTTAACACGTGCAACAACCAGGATGAATAGCCAGAGAATTACGTTAAGTGAAAAGAAGCCAACTCTGAAAGGTTACAGACCACACAATTCCATTCATACATCCTCAAAATGACAGAAGTACAGAACTGGAGAACAGATTAGTGGTCGCCAGGGGTTGGAAGGAGGGGCATGAGACAGAGGGAAGAGGGTGTGGTTATAAAGGGCAATAAGGGTGATCCTTGTGGGGATGAAACTGTTCTCTTCATTAACTATCTCAGCGTCAATATTCTGGCTGTGATATTGCACGATAGTTCTCCAAGATGTCACTATCGGGGAAAACTGGATGAAGTATACCCAGTGTCTCTCTGTACTATTTCTTACAACTGCATGTGAATCTACAATTATCTCAGACTAAAAGGTTTACTTCTTTTCAAGTCAACCTCATACCAAATTCAAAATCCAGATCCAACTTTCTGCTTCACAAAATTCATAGCAGGGACATATAGCCTTTCTCCATTTTATCATCCACCGGCATTTTGTATCAGTAAGCATCACAGGAAATTAAAAACATTTTAATGCTGCAGACCCTTAAAGAGATAAAACTGAACTGCCTCCAGCATAAAAGAAATTGCTTTGGAGCTCGGTGTCCTGTAAATTGACAAACATCATATAATCTATGCCAGTAATGCCACAGCAACATGACATCTCACTTGCAAAAATTAACTTTGGATACCACTAAACAATACACAACAAATAATGTTTCCCTGCAATGTTATTTGTATAGATTTTCCACTTGTTCTATAAAAATTTAAAGAAATATTAATATTAAAAAGGAAAACTGTGGGCTTCCCTGGTGGCGCAGTGGTTGAGAGTCCGCCTGCCGATGCAGGGGACGTGGGTTCGTGCCCCGGTCCGGGAAGATCCCACATGCCGCAGAGAGGCTGGGTCCGTGAGCCATGGCCGCTGGGCCTGTGCGTCCGGAGCCTGTGCTCCGCAACGGGAGAGGCCACAACAGTGAGAGGCCCGCGTACCGCAAAAAAAAAAAAAAAAAAAAAAATCCACCTGCCAATGCAGGGGACATGGGTTTGAGCCCTGGTCCAGGAAGATTCCCACATGCTGAGGAGCAACTAAGCCTGTGCGCCACAACTACTGAGTCCGCGTGCCACAACTACTGAAGCCTGTGCTCCGCAACAAGAGAAGCCCACACACCGCAACGAAGAGTAGCCCCCGCTCTCTGCAACTAGAGAAAGCCCTTGCATAGTAACAAAGACCCAGTGCAACCAAAAATAAATTTATAAAAAAAAATTTGCCTGGCCTTCTAACATTGAAACTCAAAGAGATAAAAAATGGGATATTCAAGTATTGTGCTACTATTGTGTGCATTTTTGGAAAACCTAAGGAAAATGAGGGGGTTGGTGGGGGGACTCTTATTTCTAGTATCATTATGCTTTGAGGCATATCTACACCATCACTGGTTCTATTACCCTAATAGAAACTATCCTTCTGCGACCACGGGCATGATGGGTTGCTTATTTCTAGTAATAATTTAAGATTGTAATGCTATTTCCTAAACTATTTTGAAATCAAAACCCATTTTACAACAACTCTGACAAAGTGAAGCCAGGCCTCTTTTGGCTTTATCTGAAATCATCAGATTGACATTAAAAGGTCAAATGTGCTTCAATCTCACATACCCTGGACTGAGTCTCTTAGGCAGAAAGACAGGAAGATCAAGAAGTAAGAAGTTCTGCAGTTATAAAACTAATATTCTGAACTTGCAGAAAGAGTTTGCTTGCTCTTGACTCTCAAATTATAGTTTTTAAATGTCCATGTTAACAGGTATACAATTAACAGCTACAAACAGAAACTGAATTAAACTCCAGGCCAAAGGGACATTTTTGAAACCCTATACAACTATTCCCAAAGGGAGATAAAGCAGCAGCCATCACAACAACGTAGTCTTCTAAATTAGATACTATTCAGTATTCCTCCCCAATCCCTGAAGTAAGAGGCATTCCACAATCTCAAAGGAACAGAGAATTCCAATTGATACCACTTTGCCCAGCCCTTTTCTTTCTTAGAACACCATTTTCAATGTCCCAAACACAGCTTGGGCACATAAAGGGGGAGCCCATAATTCTTTCTTCAATTTTATGAAATCTTAGATTTCTTTGGGTATTGCATTTCAGATCTGTAGACTTGAAACTTCAAGTTCTCATTTTCACAAGTGTTGGTTTAAAAAGTTTGAGAGAGAGAAAACACACTAGACAGATAGGAGAAGGCTGAAGAGGCAGGAACAGAAAGATGGTAAGCCTGTTGGAAGAAAAAAAAATTCTGTATCTAATAATTTAAAATGTTGTTGCAATGTGGCAACACTAAGAAGTTCTCCTTGGTGATGTCTGGACATCAAAGTTTTAACATTAGCGTCTATACGAAAAGACAACCCTCAGAATGGGAGAAAATATTTGCAAATGAAGCAGCTGACAAAGGATTAATCTCCAAAATATACAAGCAGCTCATGCAGCTCAATGTCAAAAAAAAAACAACCCAATCCAAAAATGCGCAGAAGACCTAAACAGACATTTCTCCAAAGAAGACATACAGATTGCCAACAAACACATGAAAGGATGCTCAACATCACTAACCATCAGAGAAATGCAAATCAAAACTACAATGAGGTATCACCTCACACCGGTCAGAATGGCCATCATCAAAAAATCTACAAACAATAAATGCTGGAGAGGGTGTGGAGAAAAGGGAATCCTCTTGCACTGTTGGTGGGAATGTAAATTGATGCAGCCACTATGGAGAACAGTATGGAGGTTCCTTAAAAAACTAAAAATAGAACTACCATATGACCCAGCAATCCCACTACTGGGCATATACCCTGAGAAAACCATAATTCAAAAAGACTCATGTACCACAATGTTCATTGCAGCTCTATTTACAATAGCCAGGACATGGAAGCAACCTAAGTGTCCATCGACAGATGAACGGATAAAGAAGATGTGGCACATATATACAATGGAATATTACTCAGCCATAAAAATAAACGAAACTGAGTTATTTGTAGTGAGGTGGATGGACCTAGGGTCTGTCATACAGAGTGAAGTAAGACAGAAAGAGAAAAACTAATACCGTATGCTAATGCATATATACGGAATCTAAAAAAAAAGATGGTTCTTACGAACCCAGGGGCAGGACAGGAATAAAGACACAGACGTAGAGAATGGACTTGAGGACACGGGGAGAGGGAAGGGTAAGCTGTGACAAAGTGAGAGAGTAGCGCTGGCATATCTACACTACCAAATGTAAAATAGATAGCTAGTGGGAAGCAGCTGCATAGCACAGGGAGATCAGCTCAGTGCTTTGCGACCACCTCGAGGGGTGGGATAGGGAGGGTGGGAGGGAGGCGCAAGAGGGAGGGGATATGGGGATATATGTATACATATAGCTGATTCTCTTTGTTTTACAGCAGAAACTAACAACATTGTAAAGCAATTATACTCCAATAAAGATGTTTTAAAAAAATAGCGTCTATGGATGTAAACTTTAATCCCTAATTCTCTGCATGTTAATTGGGTAACTACATGGCATCGAACTCCTAAAAGTAAATAATCAGGGAGATGTAAGGACTGCTATCTTGTCACTTCCCTATCAAGGCCTAAATGTAAACAAACAACCTGTAACTGGTGGATTTTTTTCTCTTAAAGATTATGAACTGTCAGGAAAAGCAAATAAAATGCATAGTAAATTTCTCAGTCTTTTACAGCCGTAGAAAAAGTTTGGAAGTAGTAGGTACACAAACTTTATCAAGTTCCTGGATTTTTTCTTTTAATTAGATGTCAACAAATTCCAACTGCAAAAGAATGTGTCATTTTTTTGGTCAACAGTCACCCAATCGCTCTTCCTAACATCACCCAACTTCCTTTTGAAGAAATACCTCTCCTGTACTGTGCTTGGTCTGTGGGATGACAAAGCAGGCACTGTGTGGGAAGCCCTCCAAACATGGAACCTGCAAGGGCCCCTGGCTCCCTTCAGAAACATCTTTCCTCCCACAGCCAAGGCTCTTGCTCAGAAATCTGAACCTTGAGTCGGGTGACAGAGAATAAAGGAACAGCTGAAGTTCACTCATTCCTTCTAGCAATGGTCCCAAGCAAGACTCCAAGAGGGTCCTGCTCCAAAGGCCCTCTGGAGCTCCCAGGTCCTGACTGTTCCAGACCTCCTCTTGGAGTCTCTGACCTTGCTCATTTCCCCTAATAAATACCCTTTATGCTTAAGTTAGGCAGAGTCAACCTGCAAAAGCGGTAAACAGTACTTGCGCCGCCCAGTTCCCATCCCTTCCTGGACACACAAAAATACTTCCCAGCTCCCCTGGAGTTGGGTGGGGCCTGTGAGTAGTTCTGACCAACTGGCTGGGTAGAAATGATGTATGTACACCTACGTGCAATTTTCCCTACTCTATTCCCCTGCCCCAGGAAACATGAAAGCATCCTGCTGAATGGAGGTGCCACGTGAGCTGGAAGCAGCCTGGAATGCTGAGGGCAGCTGCCCTCAGAGCCACCTAGGCCTGCAGCAAGAGAATTTGAAGCCTCTGAGATTTTGATGGTCTCCATTACCATATCTTTAGCTAGTCATATCCTGACTGAGACACAGCGCTAATCATCCAATTCACAGAGACCACTCTAATGATACATAGGAATGATGAAGTTTTCCCATTTTAAAAGAATCACTGACAAAACAAGTCATTAAACTGCTGCACCCATATCTTAGGGTACAAGATCATTTGTGCGGCAGCTAAGATCTGCCGTGAACATTTATATCATGGAACTGACACCAGTGTCGCAAAGCACCAATCACCAGAAAAGCTGTGAATGAGAAGTATACTGAGAAATCTTGCTATACAGGTTAAGAAATTCAATGTCAAACTGCAATAACTCTGTAATAAATCTGTAGTTCAAAACCTGATTAATCATTAAAATTCTTTTGTCCATTTCTGGCAGATGGCAGACAAAATATCCT
This sequence comes from Monodon monoceros, assembly GCF_005190385.1. Classification (NCBI taxonomy): domain Eukaryota; kingdom Metazoa; phylum Chordata; class Mammalia; order Artiodactyla; family Monodontidae; genus Monodon; species Monodon monoceros. The sequence continues at coordinate 58,234,648 of NW_021703780.1, read as the reverse complement.
AAAGATTCCTCCCATGGAAAGTAACTGTAAAATGCCAGATAAAATATTTTCAAATATCCTTACAAAATGCATAGCTGAACTGGCAAGAAATTAAGGAAATCTCAAAGACAGAAACTTAAAAAATATTCAAACAGAGAGAAAACAAGAAAATAAAGAAATAGGTAAGCATTCAAGACACTAACCCTGCAGGCGTGTGGGTGAATCTTTGTGACCTTGAAATGACCTTTTGAAATGGAACAAGACACAAACTCTAGGGCTTACCCATGGTGTGCTATCACACAGGAAACCATTCACATTATGTTGGTACCCCAAGGATGTACGAATAAGAAGTGAACCAGCCTGCAAGAGAGGGCAGTAAGGAACCTCAAGACCTTGGTACTGAATGAAACGGTGGGGAAAAAAAAAAAATCTTCCCTGAGAATCAAAAAAAAAGCAGGTCTGCAGGGCTTCCCTGGTGGTACAGGGGTTAAGGATCCACCTGCTAATGCAGGGGACAGGGGTTCGAGCCCTGGTCCGGGAAGATCCCACATGCCGAGGGGCAACTAAGCCCGTGCGCCGCAACTACCGAGCCTGCGCTCTAGAGCCCGCGAGCCACAACTACTGAGCCCATGTGCCACAACTACTGAAGCCCACACGCCTAGAGCCCTGCTCCACAACAAGAGAAGCCACCGCAATGAGAAGCCCGCGCACCGCAACGAAGAGTAGCCCCCTCTCACCGCAACTAGAGAAAGCTCGCGCTCAGCAACAAAGACCCAATGCAGCCAAAAATAAACAAAATAAATTAATTTTTTAAAAAAAGCAGGTCTGCAGCTCACAGTCACAATGCCTCTCACCTTGGAGGCCAGAGGTTCAAACACCTGGGAGTTTCCTAGCTTGACCAACTGAAATGTGGCCTTAATGATGGCCTTTAATTAATGAGGTCAAAACGCTAGGATTTCACCAGCACACTGCAGAGCACTGGTTCTCAAATTTTAGTATGCAACGGAATCGCTGAAGAATCTGTAAAAACACAGAAAGCTGGGCCCTGCCCTCAGAGCTTCTCACGCAGTGGGCCTGGGGTGGGCACTAAGAATGTGCAACTCTAAAGAGCTGCCAAGAGATGCTAATGCTGATGGCCTCAACCACACTGAGAATCACTACTGCGGGACTCCAGTGTCTGCACATTCGAATCACCTGTGAAGCTTTAAAAACTACGGCTATCTGCATCCACCCCCAGAGATTCTGGTTTAACTGGTCTGGGGTATAGCCTGGACATGAGAATTTTTAAAGCCCCCTGGGAATTCTTATGAGCCACTAAAGTTGAGAACCACTGCTACAGCGGACAGAGTCTGAAAGCTCAGGGAACTGGAAACATTGGAATGGTTCTGCAAAGTGCAATCTGCCCAGCCATCCCCCTAAACCACCCCTCCTGGGAGGACCTAAGAAACATGGCTTGGTGAGGGGGGGCACCAGCGCCTCTGAGCAGCTCTGCAGCGGGATCCTTTATAGGTCAGAAACGACAGTGGGAAGACACACTGACGATGGAATTGGGTTCTCTGATCACAGAGGGAGCAAAGGAATTTAGGGATAGCAAAGACCAATGGCAGCACTTAACCGTACAAGTGCCACAGTGAGTCACAGGGCAATTTGGTGATCAGAGTATTCTGACCCATTAGAATCTGAGTCGTTGGTCAACTGACCATCAAATCAGCCTACAAAGGTGATACTTGACATACAGTAAGAAAACGTCTGGGTCTATTTGGGCAGAGACCTAACAAAAATCACCGTAACAAGGACTCACAGCCTCTTATCCAGATCCCACGCCCAAGCTGGTTCACAGACCCAGAGCTCCTGGACCAAGCTGAAGTCCCCGTGAAAGAGACACCTACAAATTGGCCACAGGTAAATGCTGTGAATCTGTTCCAGCACTCTGCTTCCCCAGAGGGTCCTCAGCCATTTACCATGACTGAGCACTGGGCAAAGGGAAATGCTCAGACTCTCTGAACTTATTAGATACTGGCTCTGAACGAGGGTTGACCTCTGAAGCCCTAAGGTGTCACTATACTCCAGGAGTCAGAGGAGGAGCTTATTAAGGCCAGGGGCTGCGTGGAGTCTTAACCAAATCCATCTCACATCTGTCCAGTGGGCCCACACACCTAGCCCTTGTTATTTTCCTAGCCCTAGAACATACAGTGAAAAAAGATACTAATTAGAAGGATTCCCACAACAGATCCCTATTTAGAGTAGGAAGGACCAAAGTGGCAGCAACTGAACTAGAAAACCTACCCCAGGGCTTCCCTGGTGGCGCAGTGGTTGGGAGTCTGCCTGCCGATGCAGGGGACGCGGGTTCGTGCCCCGGTCCGGTAGGATCCCACATGCCGCGGAGCGGCTGGGCCCGTGAGCCATGGCCGCGGAACCTGCGCGTCCGGAGCCTGTGCTCCACAACGGGAGAGGCCACAACAGTGAGAGGCTCGCGTACCGCAAAAAAAAAAAAAAAAAAAAAAAATAGAAAACCTACCCTGCCTGCCCACCTGATGACAGTAAACCAAAAGCAAATCATATCCATGGAGATCAACGATTAGGGATCAGTGCCATTAAAGACCTGAGAGGTGTCGGGGCAGTGATTTCTACCACATGCCCACTGAACTTCCTGTTAGGCCAGTGCAGAATCCACTTGGGTCATGCAGAATGACTACAGCTTTCGCAAATCGAATCAGATGACGATGCTGATTGTAGCTGCAATTTCAGATATGGCATCTTTACAGAAGCAAATCAATACAGCCCCTGGCACTTTCTTTTCTATGCCAATCAGTGTAAAAAAAAAAAAAAATCAAAAGTTGTTTCTACTTGCTGAATTGCCCCTATATCAAGTCTCCCACTCTGTCATAATACAGTCCAGAGGGACCCTGATCATCTTGTTACTCTGCGGGACAACATGCTATTCCATTACACCGACGATATTATGCTAACTGGACCTAGTGAGCAGCACCCTAACTTACATGCCAGAGGGTAGGAGATAAATCCTGCCAAAAGTTCACGGTCTATTAACATTGGTGAAGTTCCTAGGAATCCAGGGGTCCTGGAGCATGCGATTACATTCCTTCTAAAGTGAGACAGAATTTGCTACACCTGGCACTACCCACCAAGATTAGGAGGTCCAATGATTAGCGAGCCCATCTGGATTTCAGAGGCTCCAACCATTTAGTGATCATTGATAAGGCTGCCAGTTTTGAGAGAGGCCCAAGAAGGAGTTCTGCAGCAGGTCCAGGCTTGTCTGCCAGACCCAGCAGACGTGTCGTATCACTGTCAGAACTGACTGTGGCAGAAAGGGATGCTATAGAAAGCCCGTGGCAAGCTCCTGTAGCAGACTCATAGCACAGATGCCCCAGATTTTGGAATAAGTCTTGCCCTCCCCTCTGCCAACCGTCATTCTCCATTTGAAAAGCCATTCCTGGCTTGTTGCTGGGCCCTGGCTGAGACTGAATGCCTGCCTCCAGATACTTCGGGACCTGATCTGCCCATCATGAACCGGATGTTACCACAAAATTGGTTATGCACAGTAGCATCTTATTTTAAAATTGAAATGGTACATATGAGCCCAAGCCAAGCAGATTCACTCATTCACATTCCATATGCAGGCAGCTCAGACTCCCATGGTATCCGCTGTCACTGCTCGGCTGCCTCTCCCTTCCTCAGCCCATCCCTGTGACTTTCTAGGGAGTTCTACCATTTCCTCCCTGCCAGGACGAAAAAGCATAAATAGACCTGGTACACACATGGATCTGCATGGTACTTCGGCACCAGTACAAAGTGGATGGCCACTTCAGTGCAATCCCACCCAAAGGTGGCCCAGAAGGACAGCGGTGAAAGGAAATCCTCTGAGTGGGCAGGACTTTGTTTATGGTAAATGTACATGCACTGCCCAGAGAGAGATGGACTTAGGGATGCATCTGTACCAGCTGAGAAAGCAGTAGCTAACAGGCTTGCCAGGGGGTCAAATACTTAGAAAGAAAACAACTGTACTAAAAAAAAAAAAAAGTCTGGGGGAGAGAGGCATAGATGGGCTCTTGGGACAGGAACAGAGTGTGAGGACATCCACAGTCCACCATATAAGTGCCCACAAGAGGGCATCACCAGCCAGCTGGAACAGCAGAACGATCCCGCGGATGCCAGGCAGCATCTTTCACCAGCTACACTGGTGCTCGCTCAACGAGGCCATGTACAAAGAACGTGGGGGGAAGGATGGAGGCAATACATAGGCTCAACAACAGGGGCTTCTGCTCCCCAAGGCTGACCTGCCTACTGCCACTGCTGGGTGCCCAACCTGCCATGAACAGAGGCCAATACTGAGCCATCATACAGCTCCATTCCCTGGAGGGCCTGGCCGGCCAGCCAGCAGCAAGTTGACTACACTAGAACTCTCTGATCATGGAGGGGACAGCACTGTGCCCTCACAGGAAGAGATGCCCATTCCAGGTATGGATCAGCCATCCTTGCCCCTGCACCCGTGCCAACTCCACCATCCACGGTCCTGCCCCTTTCAATCAGCCTCCCAAACGCATCTCCTTCTGGGCTCCAGGACCCACATTCATCCCAACCCACTTTTTTTCTTTTTCTTTTTTTTTGTTTGGTCACACCACACAGCATTCGGGATCCTAGTTCCCTGGCCAGGGATTGAACCCAGGCCACAGCAGTGAAAGTGCCAAGTCCTAACCGCTGGTCCGCCAGGGAACTCCCCAACCCACTTATTCCTTTGGGACCGAAAGGTGAGAACAATTCTACTATTACCAACCCTGGAAAATGGCACCATCCCTTGTACTCAATCACCCCTCTGTAAATAAACCATCATTGAATTATCCCAATTTGAGTGTGCCACAGGTTAGGGAGGGTGAATGGTAGTCCCCTTTGAAAAGCTTCACTTTCCAGTTTTTCCTTATCACCTTGTGAAATCAATTAATACTGAAAATGACAGGTTCACCCCAATAGCTGGATTCATCCTTTCCACCTTGGAAAAGAATGGTGGAACCCCATATCGTACACTTAGACTGACCAATTAATAAGTTGTCGGGCTTCATTTTGAGCAATGGCCTTCTAAGCCTTCATAAACTACTGGTTTTATAGTTTTGAGTTAGTCTTACTCAAATTTTTTAAAAAGGGAAAGAAACTGCTGGAATCACCAGGGACACAGAATTCATATGTCATCTCAGTATCAGAGAATCAGCCTCTGAATCCCACTTCTTGACTACTCATCAAGCATCGATGTACACAGATGGCAACTGGGTGGCAGAGGCTAAGGAGAGGGGTGCAAAGTAGACACTGGCAGCCTGCAGAGGCCTCCAGCGAGAATCTACCTACGGTGACGAGAACAGCAATGCTGTCCTAACACGTGCCTTTTTACCAACATAGGGTACTATAGTCACAATTCTTGGCAGCCATACCAGAAAGAGATGCATATACCCTCCTTCCACTCTTCTCTGCTTCCTTCTGGCGCCCACAAACTAAACCTGACACAGACAGAGGAAGAGGCCATTCCAGGCCAGGCAGAAGAAACCAAGCCAGACATATATTCCAGGTATGGCCACACGGTGGCAGGTCCCCTCTTCTGTATCTAATGTAAGCATCTACTGGGGGGCAAAGTATATATATATATATATATATATATATATATATATATATTTACTGAGGGTTAAATGACATTTTACTTGGGAAGAGCAGAAGACAATCATGCTCACGACATAAATGTTTCCTTAAGAGGTCAAGTTACCATTGTCCTTTATTAAAATTCTTTTCGATGTATAATAATTTAAAAGTTATGGCACAAAGACATAGCTCCAATACTGTAGTTCTGAGCTTGCTATATACAACTAGTATTATTTACTTGTCACTATATTCTTTTTTTTTTTTTTTTTTGCGGTACGCGGGCCTCTCACTGTTGTGGCCTCTCCCGTTGCGGAGCACAGGCTCCGGACGCGCAGGCTCAGCGGCCATGGCTCACGGGCCCAGCCGCTCCGCGGCATGTGGGATCTTCCCGGACCGGGGCACGAACCCGTGTCCCCTGCATCGGCAGGCGGACTCTCAACCACTGCGCCACCAGGGAAGCCCATCACTATATTCTTAATGTCATCTTTTCCACACTCCTCAAATAGAAATATAAGGGAAGCCCATTTTTAAATTGCATTTTTCTGCTTCAGGAATCAGCTCTCATTTTGTGCTCTCTGCAATTCCTTCCATCACCAATTCTCTTCCCATGTTTCTTTCATCTAACAGAAAATTAAATGTGATGCTTTGCTAGGTTCCCAAGGATTACTAAATTATATCACATTCAAATATATAAGCCTCACAACTGCTGTCCTAAAAATATTATAACAAAGGTATGTTCACAGCCCAGGTAAAATGAGCATAAAAATTAGTCAGAGCAGCAAACACAGAGGCTGAAAATTGTTCTACAAGATGTCAGGTAAGAAATTAAATGAATTCTATCATTATAAGAAATTAGGAAGCATGCCTTTTAAATATTCTTTGATGTGAGATGTTTAATTTGTATGCAAAAGTGATTCAAATATGGCAATTCCCCAAACGATACGCACTTCAGCATCATGGCTTAATATAATAAACCCAGAACGTTTCACTTCGTTCTACACAAAGGTACGAATATTATTCAAGCCTTGCTTTATTATTTAACAAATTTGTCTCTCATGCTGTCCATAAAGTAACAGAAAAAGAAGTTTGTTTAGCAGAAAGTTACAAGGGCAAATTCACTGAAACTAACCATGAGGAAGAATTATAAATGAGAATCAGTCCCAGCTCAGGCCCTCAAACAAGCCAGAAACGGTCGCGCAGTGCCTGGTGTGAAAGATGGCGTCTTACAGCCCCTCAGCACAGAAACTGCTAGTGATGCTACACTGAGGCAGCAGTGGGGTACAAAGCACCCTGCGGGGCCATCTGATGCCTGTGAAAAGGGGGGAATATAAGCCCAACAAGGTAGAGGTAGTTTTTTCAGGAAAGCACCTAGCACCATTTTCATAAATTACCATCAACAAGAAAATCCTGCTCAAATCCAGGTTTTAGAAAGAAAAGTATTCACAAAAACATGGTTAACTAATCCATTAAGAGCTCTTCCCACCGGCAACATTTTGACTAGTGCTCTGTGTTTGGCTATAACACAGACCCTCACACAGGCGGCACTGCTGTTCAGCGAGTCCTTATGGTGGGCCAAATTTATCAATAGCACTTTAGCCAAAGAAGAGAGAGACCGTTTTCCCTGAGATTTACGTGGAAAACCTACGTCTCTCTATGTTTCCTGTTGCCCTGCCAAGCAGCAAACATCCTTAGCCGAACTCAAAGTGTATCCTGAGGCTGGGTGAGGCTGCGTTCCTCCTCACTCCGGCTGATGCTCTCAAAACCTCTGTCCTGACCAAGGGCCTGTGATTCTGAGTCTCCCATCATCTTATCACACTGTCCTCTCTCCTCAGTGCCCTTGGCTGCTGACCCCCCTGCTCATGCTTCTTGTCCACTGAGGACACGGCTTCCTTCCTGGCTCACCACCTTCCTCCCTACCTATACTCCTGCCCTCACTTTCAGCCAGGTGGATGTCCCTATGGGAGGCACACTGGAACCCTGACCACGCAACGGTCCCTTGAGCTCGTAACACTTGGTCCCTTGACCTGTTCCTCTACCCCGACTCATCCAGTCACACCCAGAACCCTCACAGTATCCCCAATACTTCTCCAATTCACACACCCTCTCACCTTCACTCACACCTCTCTCAAGCTTCCTTATTCAAAGCCCTTCCGCAATATTCCTTTAAACACCCAAGCCAATGATCCCACCACCTTCTCACAGTCTTTCTTTACATGCTTTCCTACATAGACTGGGTTCTGAACAGAAAAGACCTAAAACTGTAAGGCCTTAGGCAAGAGGGTTTGGAAATGACCACTCTCTCCCCTCGACAGACTCAAGTCCTCCCTTGAATAAAGACCCAGTTATCTTCTGGAGAACATCACACAACTAGGCAGATTGTGATAAACAATTTAAGGTGAAACAAACCAAACTTGGTTTCTGTGCAGCTTTATTCTCTGTCCCATTCTCTGAAATGACAACTTCATATTTTTTCCTCCACCTCCTTCTGGTGGTTACCTTGAGATACTCCATTGTCAGAAGCCATTAGATACAAGATCCCTCATTCTCCCACCACCAAATCAAACCCCCCACTCCACCTCCATTTATTAATCCTTTCTTCCTGTGACAGTGAATCGTGTCCCTTCTGATTTAAGGACAATTACCCGGTTATCATTCATGCTATGTTGCCCGTCTTGTACCTTCTCATAAAGGTAAGTAAACGTGATGTTGAGTAAATATAAACATATATCAGTGTATATACTGTTACATATGTGTATATACACACATACACACACACACACACACAAATATATGGGCAGGGTGGTGGTTGAATTCACCAATGAACTCACAGAAGCCCAGAGCTGTTTAGAGCGGAAGGTTTTTTATTAATGTATTCACACACATAGGGTTCTCCAAATTTTTCTGTCTTCTATCAGTTCCAGAAAGTTGTGATATTCGGACAACTTGTCCATTTAAGCTGTCAAGTAAGTAGGCATAAAGCTATTCAGATTACCCCCTTAGTACCCTGAGTGCTGGATCTACTCCCTTGCTGTCTCCCTTTTAGTCCTGACATGGCTTATTTGTATTTTCTCTTTATTTTCTTTTGATCAATCTGGCTACAAGTTTAATAAGTTTATCAACATATGAACTACCAGTTTTACTGGTTTTTATATACTTTTACTTTTACAGTTCATTGACTTCAGCTCTTATTTTTTAGTATTTCCTTTATTTTAATTGCACTGGGTTGAATTTGCTTTCCTTTTCCTAAACATTTTTTTTTTTTAATAAATGTATTTATTTTATTTATTTATTTTTGGCTGCATTGGGTCTTTGTTGCTGCACACGGACTTTCTCTAGTTGCAGTGAGCGGGGGCTACTCTTCATTGTGGTGCACGGTCTTCTCATTGCAGTGGCTTCTCTTGTTGCAGAGCATGGGCTCTAGGTGCGTGGGCTTCATTAGTTGTGGCATGCAGGCTCAGCAGTTGTGGCTCACGGGCTCTAGAGCGCAGGCTCAGTAGTTGTGGCGCATGGGCTTAGCTGCTCTGCGGCATGTGGGATCTTCCCAGACCAGGGCTCGAACCTGTGTCCCCTCATGGGCAGGTGGATTCTTAACCACTGCGCCACCAGGGAAGCCCTAAGCTTCCTAAATTGGAACTTAGAACATTCTTGATTTCTCATATAGTGGTTCTCAAAGTACAGTCCTGGAACCAGCAGCAGTACAAAGTCATCTAGGAATCTATTAAGATACAAAGTGTGCCCCCACTCCAGTCCTACTGAATGAGAAACTCTGTAGGTGAGGTCCAACAATCTGCATTCTAACAAGCCTTCCAGGCAACTGGGATATGTGTTTGGCTTTTCATAGCTAGTGCTCTACTCTGAGCATTTAAAGCTGTGGACTATTTCCCTCTCGCTCCCACTTCAACAGCATCACAAAACTCTTGACGTGGTAGGCGTCCATTATCATTCAGTTTAAAATTTACCTAAACCCTCTTCAGAGTTTTTCATTCACACATGAGTTACTGCTGGTGGGAATGTAAACTGGAACAGCCACTATGGAGGAGAGTATGGAGGGTCCTTGAAAAACTAAAATTAGAGTTACCACTGTGATCCAGCAATCCCACTCCTGGGCGTGTATCTGGAGAAAACTAATTCAAAAAGACACATGCAGCGCTATTACAATTCACTGCAGTGCTGCTTACAATAGCCAAGACATGGAAACTACCTAAATGCCCATCAACAGAAGAAGAACGGATAAAGAAGATGTGGAATGTGTATACAATGGAATATTACTCAGCCACGAAAAAAGAATGAAATAATGCCATTTGCACCAACAGAGATGGACCTAGAGATGATCAGACTAAGTGAAAGACAGATATGATATCGCTCATACATGGAATTTTAAAAAAAAGATACAAATGAACTTATTTGCAAAACAGAAAGAGACTCACAGACATAGAAAACAAACTTATGCTTACCAAAGGGGAAAGGGGCGGGGGATAATTTAGGAGTCTGGGACTAGCATATATACACTCCTACATATAAAATAGATAACCATCAAGGACCAGTACAGCACAGGGAACTATACTCAATATTTTGTAATAACCTATGAGAAAAGAATCTGACAAAGAATAGATATATATTATGTATAACTGAATCACTGTGCTGTACACCTGAAACAACAGTGTCAATCAACTATACTTCAGTAAAAATAAATAAATCATGCAACTGATGAAAAAAGAGGAAAAAAAAACATGAGTTACTTAAAAGTATTTTGCTTAATTTCTAAATATTTCAGGAATTTTCTAGATTTCCTCTTATTAACTTCTAAATTCCATCGTCGTCAGAGAATATATTCTAAATGATTTTAATCCTTTGTTGTTAAGATATATTTTATAGCTGACAATATGGTCTTAGTGAATATTCAGTGTACATTTTAAATGAATGTAAATATTTTACAGTTGTTCAAATTAGTATTCTATAAATGTCAATTATTTCAATTTCATTCATATCATTCAAATCTGCTGTGTTCTGACTTTGTCTTGCTTGTTTAAAAATTACCCAACAATAACAGATTTGTCTACTTCTTTTAGTTCTGTCAATTTTCCCTTCATTTATTTTAAAGTGCTCTTGGTTGGTGCCTACAAATTCAGGATTGTTAATGTTTTCTAATAAATTGAAACTCTCATTATGAAACACCCATCTTTATCTCTAGTGTAACTCCCTTACTATATACTTTGTTATTAACATAACCATGCAGCTTTCTTGTTATCAGTGTTTCCATGGTATATGTTTTTCCATGTTGTTAGTCTATCTTCATGTTTAAAGTATGGCTTATGTAACTAGATATAGCTAGGCTTCTCTTTGTAATCCAGTATGACAATCTGTGCCTTTTGACTCAAGTATCTAGGCCACTGAACTTTAATGTAATTATTAATGTGGTATGGTTTAAGTCTATCATCTTGCTATTTGCTTTCTATTTGTCCCATTTGATCTTTCTCCCTTTAATCTTCCTTTCCCGACTTATTTTTGATTGAGTATTAATTTAGAATTGCATTTCATTTCTTCTACTGACCAAATTAACTATAGCTCTTTGTTTACGTTTTTACTGGATACTCTTCAGGTTATGACAGCATCCGTTAAGTAATCACATTTCACCTTAAATCAACATTACCTATTTCACATACAATGCAAAAACACATACAATGTGTACATACAACATAATATACACATAAAATATAGAATGAGATAGAAAAAAATTTTGATGGGATAATTGTGGAAAATTTTCCAAAAGTTTCTGAGGTCCTTGGCTAACTTGGAGGCTGTGTGTGTGCATTGAGTGAAACTCCCCGGACCCCAGCAGAAAGCAGTGAGTGAGAGGTCAAAGAGGAGTAGAAATTTCAACAGTTGCTCAGTGTGCTGGGGAGATGGAGTTTGGAGGTCAAGTCCCACCAAGTTAAGTGGTGGGACTCAGTTCCTTGATCCAGGAAGACTGTTGGGTTCTACGTGAACTCTGTTCCCCTGTGTGAACTCAGAGCACCTGCCTGAGGATAAGCCAGTTAAAAACACAGCTCACACAGATTCCTTTCTTTCAAGTTGTGGGTCCCCTCTAGGTTCTACCTACCTCCGTTTTTATATTCTGTCCAGATTTATCATTATTGGCAGAAGCTTCTCAACCATTACCAGAACCAGAACTCCAACCCAGGTCTGATTTTTATGTTAATTTCTCAGTTGGGAAGAAGTATAAATGCATACTCCAAACATTAATGAACTCAAAAAACTGTGGTTACAAACTTATATGAAAACTTTTTTTAACCTTTCTAAAGCTGAAGATAAAATCAACAAGCTTGCTTGTTATCTCCCCGTGTAGATAAATGGATTGCTCCTTTTTTTATTCTCCCTGCAAAATTCCCCTTTTACTACAGGGATAGCTCTTCAAGAGCCTTAGTTCCAACTAACTGCCACTGGGGAAACTAAGGCCTCATCTACTGTTCTTAGGTTCTACCAGATCTCAAAATTAACAGCAATAACCACCACCCTACCTCAGAGTCTTACCATTTCAGATTTCAGCTCCCCATTTCTGACTTTTGAGAATTTCCCTTTCTTGCGCATCTAAGTATTTTACAGATCTTTTTGTTACATTTTATCCTGCATTTCTAGATATTTCTTTTGCTGTGGGAGGATTTCCAGGTAATCTAAGTAGCTAACTTGTCATAATTAGGAAACCAAAGATTTCCCTTGTGGTCCAGTGGCTAAGACTCCGCACTCCCAAAGCAGGGGGCCAGGGTTTGATCCCTGGTCAGGGAACTAGATCATGCCGCACGTAAAGACCCCGTGTGCCACAACTAAGACCCGGCTCAGAAAAATAAATAAATAAATGAAATATTTTTTAAAGAAGAAAACCATACGTTATTTTATAATTAGAAAAAAGCATAATAAATGCTACATGGGGAAAACGCTAGGTAAAAACAATTTCATTTATGTACATAAAATATGTACATCCCCAAAAGTGAAACAAGTATCATTTGTTCTTCAAAAAAGCTATAAGTTGGAAATGAGGACTGTGGAAAATAAGGACCATGACTGAGCTTGCCATGTGCAGTTTGTTCCAGTAATGAAAAGCTACAGCATGCAAGGCACCGGGAGAGCGGAGGAAGCGGTGCAATTGTGCAGCTTAATAGAGAGCAAGAGGCCAAAGGAAAGGAAAGCAAAGGAAAAAGATGTAACTTCACAATGGAGATATATGGCATCACCTCTTTAATCACGTGACCCAAGTAAGTACAATTAATAGGGTACAAACACCATATGCTTCCTGATATGATGAAATATGAAGCACCCAACATCACCTATGATATAGTCTTACAAAAAGAAAAACTTTAACCTGAATCTAATCAAGCCTCCAAACCTAACTTACAGTTTATAGGAAATGTAGGGACTAGAAAATCAAGTTTCATGATACTAAGAAAAAGCAAGTAGACAAATGTGGAACATTCTACAAGACAACTGGCTTGGGCTTTTCAAGAACTCAATGTCATGGGGGGAAAAATGGGGAGACAAATCCAGAAGAAATATTAGCAAAAAGAATCCAACAGTGCATTATAAAGATGTTACTACATCATGACTCAAGTAGAGTTACTTTGAAAAATGCTAGGGTGGTTTAATTTTAGGGTTGCCACTGATATAATCCACCTATTAACAGAGATAGGAATAAAACCCATCAATCACCTCTATAGATATCATATAACCAATTCAATACTCATTCATGTTAAAAATAAAGAACTTGGTAGATACTAATTTAATGTGATTTTATACCAAAACCAAGTACTAATGAGAATACAAATCACTGAAAATTCTCTTTCATTGGTGAAAGGATTTTAAGTTTATGTAACTGTTTTGGAAGACAGCTTAGATTACCCTCTAAAGTTGAACATACACATACCCTATGACCTAGCAATTCTAACTCCTAGGTTTATCTAACAGAAAGTTCACATAAGTGCATCAAAATGTTTTTACAAGATTTATTTATAATAGCCAAATATGGCAAACAACCCAAATGTCCATCACTAGTGGTGTGATACTGTAAAGGAACTAGACACCTAAAACAAGGATGAATTTCACACATGACACGTAACAAAATAAGCCAGATACCAAAGAATACGTCATATGATTCAATTTAAATAAATTTCAAAACAGGCAAAGTAATCACAGTACCAGAAGGTATGGTAGTAGATACCTTTAGAGCAAAGGGAGAGACTAGCGATCGAGACAGGGCACACGGGGTGTGCTCGTGAGCTGGCAATGTTCTATTTCTTGAACCAGTGGCAGCTTCCTGGGTTTTCACTTTGTGACAATTCAGTGAGCATGAAATTTATGTTTTGTACACATTTCTGTATATTTGTAACTCTTCAGTAAAAAAAAAAGCATTACCATCTTTGATTCAAAAAGAAAGCACAAAGCAATCCCTAAATCTCTAATGCCAAAATATGTAATACAAATTGAAAAATATATATAATTATTTATCATACCGGTGACAGAAGTACAAAGTGAAGAATTATTTGAATTGACCTGAAAACTCAGTATTTTGACGGTATATATCACCTAGTGGATTGTATCCCAAGGACCAAAAACACCAAAACAAAACAAAAATATCTTAAACAGCACTTTGTAGTTTTACTGTTAGGAATAATATGGTTATTATTTTTAAACTATTTAATCTAAATTATAGGTTAAAGAAAATAGGCATGTTAATGTCATTAGCAGCTAAGACTTGCAGTTTATGAGAAATTAAAATTTTAAATAAAAAGGTAAAAAACATAATTTTAAATGTGAACTGGAAGTACAGGTATGAAAGAACTTGTGACTTTTCTCTTTAAGAAATATTTCCTAGCTCTCACCCGTGAAAAGTTCTAAAAGAAACGACAATCCCAGCAGCAGTGAGCACCCCTACCCAGACTGCATTCTCGAAGCACCATTTTCAGCTAAAATTAAACAAGGTTCCTTATAGAATTGACTTCAGAACTAGGGCTGACTTTTCCCAAGAACAGTGAAATCTTGTTGACAGAAAGCAAGGAAGGTATCAGACACAGTAGTAGGCTCATGTAGAAAGTAGAGAGGAGCAAACTAGAACGGTCTCCTATTGGCCTGAGATGGAACAACTTAAGCATCTAAAAGACTAATGACTGCAACAGACTGAAATAAACATACATATGTAAATCCATAATTTCTTAATACAAAGAAAATCTCATTGGACAGATTAAGACTACTAAGGCACCAACTTATTATTCTGAATATTGGTCTATAAAGGGCAACAATCATTTATCCTGCCTTCTCTAAACAAACTATATTTTAGGATAACCAATTAGCTGATATGGGAAAGCTCTTATGTAAGGAAAACTCCCAGCCGTAAATGAGAAAGGAATTACAGAACGAGAAAATTATCATTTTTGCAACCCTAAAGGACTAATGCAGCTAAGCAATGGTCATCAATGGATGCTAAAACTACTAAGTATGAGAGTGTGATGGGCAAGTTCATAATCACAGGGCTGACCACACCTGAAGCCAGTGAGCAATCACAACACCAGTAACAAGGAGGCAACCAGACATTATTATACACACCTCCCTATGAGGCAACAGGAAATACACAGCACCAGGCAGGGGGAATTCCTACCCTTCCTCCATAAAGCAACTTGAATCTAATCAAGGCTCTACACCTAACTAGCAGTTCACAGGAAATACAGGTGAGAGAGAACCACGGCACCAAAAGGACAGAAGAAAGTTTCCAACATTGCAGCTTTGGCTAAAACAAATGACAATTTGTCTTTGATAAATACATGGCACTAAAAAATAACAGGAAAATGTTTGAAATTAAGGGACTTAAGAGTCAACGTTATCTAAATGCAATACACTGCATTTGTTTCAATCCTGGTTCAATGATAAAATACAAAATGACAGGTATGAGGGACTTCCCTGGTAGTCCAGTGGTTAAGAATCTGCCTTCCAATGCAGGGGACGCTAGTTCAATCCCTGGTCAGGGAACTAAGCTCCCACATGCCATGGGGCAACTAAGCCTGTGTGCTGCAACTACTGAGCCCACGCGCTCTGGAGCCCACGCGCTCTGGAGCCCACGAGCCACAACTAGAGAGAAGTCCACGCGCCGCAACAAAGAGCCCGGGTGCCACAACTAAGACGCGACACACACACACAAAAAAATGACATGTATAAGACCATCATAAAAACATGAACACTGGGTATTAGATGATATTAAGACACCACTGTCGATTTTGTCGGGTGTGATAATGGTATTGTGATTGTATTTTTTAAAAACCTTTTCTGTTAGATATATGTACTAGAGTATTTAAGAGTATAATACGATGTCTGGAATTTTTTTTAAAAATACTATAGCAAGGTGGTGGTAGAATTCCCTGCCAGCCCAGGGGTTAGGACTCCACAGTTCCACTGCAGGGGGCACACGTTCAATCCCTGATTGGGGAAATAAGATCCCGCACACCATTATAGCAAGGGGAAGGGAAAGGAGGAGGGAGAAGACAGAGGGAAGAGAACAGAGAGAAGGAATGGGATAGGGAGGGTGAGTGAGAGAGAGATAAGACAACAGACGAACAATATTGGTAAAATTCTAATAATCGTTGGAATTGATAGCTCATTATTTCAGTCTACTTTTATGTATGTTGACATTTTCCATAATAAAAATGTTTAATGAAGGGATCAAACTAGAGTGTCTATTAATATTCCTTCCAGTTCTAAATTTTAAGGCTCTATATTTAATTTCATAAAATATATCCACTGCATGCTTAAGACTACATATATGTAGGATAATATAATATTTACTATAAATTATTACACATAAGAACCACAACAAATCACAACAGGGTGGTAAATGTGATATCTAGGAAGAAAAGTTTAAGAAGCTGGCAATATTTTTCTGTAGAAAAGTCAAAGAAGAATTGAATAAATGCTTCTAAATATTCAATATATACAAGAGATCATGACCAACTCTTTTCTGTAGCCATTGATGATAGAATAGGATGGAAGGGACCTGAATTGTATCATAAGAATAGTAAAATAGATTTTTCTCCATCTCTTCTTGTCTCTTTGTAACAAATTATACTGCCACACTTTCCCACCATTCTTATAATCATTCATTAAATCCTTTAACACTGACTGAATACCAGAAATACACGTTACTCGGCTGGCTAGGCACTGTGGATTACAGTGATGAATAATAAAATGAGGTCCTAGGGCTTCCCGGGTGGTACAGTGGTTAAGAATCCGCCTGCCAATGCAGGGGACACGGGTTCGAGCCCTGGTCCGGGAAGATCCCACATGCCGTGGAGCAACTAAGCCCGTGCACCACAACTACTGAGCCTGCGCTCTAGAGCCCGCGAGCCACAACTACTGAAGCCCGCGCCTGGAGCCTGTGCTCCGCAACAAGAGAAGCCACCGCAATGAGAAGCCTGCGCACCGTAACAAAGAGCAGCCCCCGCTCTCCGCAACTAGAGAAAGCCCGCCTGAAGCAACGAAGACCCAACACAGCCAAAAATAATAAAGCAAAATGAATAAAATCTATCTTTAAAATGAGGTTCTGGGTTTCCCTGGTGGCGCAGTGGTTGAGAGTCCGCCTGCCGATGCAGGGGACGCGGGTTCGTGCCCCGGTCCAGGAAGATCCCACATGCCGCGGAGCGGCTGGGCCTGTGAGCCATGGCCACTGAGCCTGCGCGTCCGGAGCCTGTGCTCCGCAGCGGCAGACGCCACAGCGGTGAGAGGCGCGCGTACCGCAAAAAAAAAAAAAAAAAGAGGTTCTATAAAAAAGAATGAAATCATGCCATTTGCAGCAACATGGAAAGACCTACAGATTATCATACTAAGTGAAATAAGCCAAAGACAAATGTCATATGGTATCGCTTATATGTGGAATCTAAAAAACAGAAAAATGATACAAATCAACTTATATACAAAACAGAAATAAACCCACAGATATAGAAAACAAACTTATGGTTACCAAAGGGGAAAGAGAGGGAGGATAAATTAGGAGTTTTGGATTCATATATATACACTACCATATATAAAATAGACAACCAACAAGAACGTACTGTATAGCACAGGAAACCATTAATATTTTGTAATAACCTGTAAGGGAAAAGAATCTGAAAAAGAATATATATGTATGCATAACTGAATCACTTTACTGTACACCTGAAAATGACACACTATATCAACTATACTCCAATAAAAAATAAAATAAAATTTAAAAAATAAATTACTTAAATAAAATAAAATGAGATTCTATGCCTTTAAAATGCCTACAGGATCTTCAACCACGAGTTCTACTGTCTGCTGGTAGTAAACCTACCGGAAAAATCAGAACGCGTCTCACACTTGAAATTTTATTAATGATTTACTGAAAAACTATGTATGAAGACACAACTGTGTTACAGAAAGCTGGTCTCAAGAGTTCTGAACCTAAGGCTCATCATACGGCCTCCCAGGAGTCCAAATCTCCTGAAATGACTGCATTGTTCTGGAGAGGCTGTCATGGCTTTCGTTAATCTCAAATGGTAATAATTGCCAATGGACTGGAACCACATTTCATGCAGCAGAAACTCCAAAAAACAGGGAAAAGATGAACACAGTACCAAATACCTGCCAAGCCTACTTCTTCCCGAAGTTGTAAAATAAATTCTTAACTTGAAAAACTTTGTTTCCAGTGTTTGAGCGCCCTCTAGTGGCTGTTTTAATTGTTACAGCCAATTGGTCATAGGAATTAATCAAGAGCTAAAAAACGTTAAGTAGTAACAGAATAAAAAAAAAGATGGCATCACAAAGGAGCACCTGACACAATTTCAAGTTATTCTGTAAGCTCGTCATTATCCAACAGAAAATAATTCACAGTATAGTATATTCATAATTCAAAAGTTTCCTAGGTAGTTAAATATACACTTGCTGTTTTAAATTAAGTATGATTTTTCCCAAGTTTAATTTCAAATTAATAAAACACCAGCAAACCTAGAGAGGGAAAAGTGAAAGAACAGAGTACACAAGGGCCTCAATAATTAACACGCACCTCCTCCTCTCAATGGAGCATCAGGAATGCAGAGAGAGAGAGAGAGAGAGAGAGAGAGAGAGAGAGAGAGAGAGAGAGAGAGAGAGA